>NC_136265.1:60326749-60411000 GCF_964187855.1 Myxine glutinosa
GGGGCCGACTTACTCCTCCCCCCTACGACGAGGGGGGCGACCCGTCTTCTCTAGCCACTCCCCTTGTTCGTAATGGCCGCAAATGCCGAAAACCGGTCAGCAGCTGCAGGTAATGCGCCGTCACGTTGCACAGCAGTTGTACTGCAATAAACGGTTGCTGTCAAAGCTCAAGTGGGGGAATCCCTGGCACTTGAGCTGCCATGGATCATCGGAGGGGCCTACGCTTATTTCGTTTGATGCAATGCAGAGTCAATGTAGTGGGAAACACATATTTAGCCTACATAGAATAAGGAAATAAGCTATTTAAAAAGATATATCGTGGCCTGTCTGTAGGTTCATGGAATTAACTAGGGGGACGTCTTTCGATCTTATTTACTCTACGAGGGCCAGTTAAAACACAGCAAACCAGTTCTCACATTCTTTACACTTTCCAAATTCGTTACAATATATTACGGTTCTACGCCTCCCTTCTTCCCCTTACCAAGGGGGGATTAATCCCCTTGTCTTTGCTGGGCTTGTCAGAACCGAGGCTTGATACGTCCCTTCCAGACAAACGCGGAGTAGGGTCTCGGGACCACTTCTCGCTCGTACCTAATTCCCCGCGCTGCCACGGAAGCGAGGAAGCAAGCCTCGCACGAGCCACGTGTGGTTTGAGTACGCCGAGCGGATTGAGTACCACGTGGTCCGTGCAGTCTTAGTTTAGTGGAACCCGATTTGAGCGGTTATACCCGTACCACGCTTAGCCAATGAATAAACCACAGGAACGATCGAATGGAAGAAAGGAAGAACACAGGTTTTAATTATTCCCACACGTATTTACAATGATCGGGGACGCAGAGACACAGAGCAGCCTTAATCAATCTTAACTTATCCCTTAAACTCTGGCCCGTCACACTCACACAGGGAATTGCAGATGGGTAGATGGTCAGCCAACGCGTCGACGTGGTCGTCCAGAGGCGACCGATCCTGCGGGGTCCAGAGGGTCCAGAGGTCCCCGCACGTCCCGCGACGATGGTAGCAGGCGATGGCAGGAACCCGTAGCACGTCTCCCGAACAAGGCAGATAACGAGGTGGAACGGCAAAGGGCGGGACTTTCAGCGCGGCTGGCGATTACTCAGCCGTTTTCCTCACTCGCGCATCTCAAATGCACTGTATAGTGATCGGCCTAAAACTCAACCGAGCGTCACTCATAAAAGCGCGTCTTTTCAGTTCATGCGCGTTGGCTTTGCCCGCGTAGCTCGTACAGCTCTCGGACGCTCACAACTCCTCTTCCTCGATCCTCTGAGCTGGTTGGTCAGTGCGCGCGAGTTCTTTGCATTGAATCCCTTAGGCAGCAGTCCTTTGTTCATCGGCTTTCCCGCGCTGGCCCTCTCGAGGGCTTGGTTTTATAGCTACGCCCACGAACCTCCTGGAACCCTCTCGAACCTTCTCACCATGCCCTGTGACGTAACGCCGCCGCCACCACCTCTGAGCTCTGATTGGCGGCTCGTGCTTACCGTCAGCGCTTCTGCCGCTCCGGCCTCGGCTCCTCCCCGGTCCTCCTAGCCTGCCTCGTGTTAACTCGCCCAAAATGAACCAACGTTAGCGCAAAAAGGGATTGAGGCTACGGACGTTGGATGTTCGGTGGCAGTAGGGCCTATTCTCCTGACTCTCCTTAAACGCAGAACTAACAATGGAAAGGAACTAAGCTCACAAATACTACGACATAACTATACTATCGCGAGGCTACATGTTGCTTGTGTGACTAACTATGGGGGGCCAATTTTAACCTTTATTAGAGTCACTGTACAAACTCAAAACCGCAACAATATAATATTATATATATATATATATATATATATATATATATATATATAAAACCACCTTGAGAGGCCATTTTCCCCCCGCAAGCGGGGGATGGCCTTTTTCGGGAACTGTGGTTGTTGTTGTTTTTTGGGTCCCCTTTTTGAAGCAATGTTTTACGGCCGGATGCCCTTCCTGACGCCAACCCTTTTTGCCGCCTTTAACGACAAACAGGGAATTACCAGTGAACTGGTACTCAATTAGCCGACCTCGGAGGGATGGCAGGCTGAGTCAACCCCTCTGGCGTTAATTCAGCGATCGACCGGGATTCGAACCCAGGATCCTAGGATCCTAAGCCGGCACCCTAGCCGCTAGCCCAACACCAGGGTTGTATGTATGTATGTACATACATATATACATATATATATATATATATGTATGTATGTATGTATGTATGTATGTATGTATGTATGTATGTATGTATGTATGTATGTGCGTATATATATATATATATGTATGTATATAATATGCATGTATATATGTATATATTGTCATGTGACCCCCTTGGTTAATCCCGGGGAAATCACGGATAGCCAAAGCCAGCTTTAACTCCAAAGGCGTTCAGTTCAAATACGGATTTCACCATACAAGCACGGGAGGAAGAGAGAAGAAGAAGAAGCTGACAGCTTTTACCTGACTCGATCTCACCGGGCAGTCTTCTCAAGCCTGCAGGAAATAAACTCAAATCAACCGGATTTTATGTGGAAAAATAAACGCCGGCTTTATTAAACGGAAGGCCGGTAATACAAAATGAAACGCTCGATAATAATAAATAAAGGTCCTAAAGTGGAGCGCTCCCACACCAGACGTATCACACAGATGAAGGGAAAATAAATGGAAAGGAATGGTTGTGTGTGGTGTGTGTGGGCATAGCTCCAATGGCTGAAGTGTCAGGAATCGTCATGCCCATTCACGGGAGGAAGGCCTTGACGCACCCTTGTTCACTCGGCCTCGATAAGGCCTCCCGCGTGAAGCGAGCGGGCGTCTAACCCACTTCCTCAGCCGTGCAATGTCCTCACGGATTCGGCACAGAACTGTGATGCACCCAACGTTCAGATCAGAAGGGAGAGAGGGTCGAGGGTGAAGGAAGGCGTGAGGGCAGGAGCGAATGAGGTCCAAATATCAAGGGATCCAAAAACGACAAGGAGGTCCAAACGAGAAGGGCATCCAAACGAGAAGGTCCAAACGAGAAGACAAAATGCTGGCTAGCGAGTCCTTTTATCGCTCGTCTCATGACGTAGCGTCACTTCTCTCTCATGCCATCGGTCGGTGGACAATCAGTATGTCGCTTCTTGCTGCCTTCCTTCCACCAATCTGAGGGAAGCTTCTTGCCCCGCCCCTGGCCAATCACCAGTCCTTCCTTATTCTGCCAATCGGAGGCCTTCGTTCTACCTCGTGTCTTCCTTCTACCAATCAGTGGCCAGCTTCTTGCCCCTACCTTGACCAATAACGAGTCCTTCTGGGCGTGGCTCTCGGCCTGCCTGAGCGATGAGTGTTGCTTTTCAAGTCGGTGATGTAGCTGGCTGCGGTTCTATTGGCAGCGCCCCAAACTGGCTTCCGGTGAGTTTTATTGTGGGGAATTTAAGTAGTGTGTGTGGTGTAACTAATGGGCCTGCCTAGTGTCTATGTGCGTTACCATACTGGACAATGGATAGATCACAGGTCTCACGAACAGGGGAATTAGCATAATCCCTACTCTAGTTTGCACAAGGATCATCCTTGTATGATCACAAAGATACACTTCATCCGACATCCGGGCGAGACAGGTCCCTGCTTATGCAGATCGAGATGGTTCTTCTTCTTCATGACAGTCGGAGCATGATACCTACACAGATCTACCTCCGAAGGCTTATCGACCGTGATCTGAATACCTTCGTGACCGGGAAGACCGGGTATTGAACCCCTCGCGATCCCACACCTCGTTCAATCAGGCGCGCCGAGCGAATTGCGCGGTGTGGTCGTGGTTTTACACTGCGTGATCTATGGACCTAATCGAGCAGCCGAATTCGATTTTAATGATGCTGGGTCAATGGGCGGGCTTTTTAATTGTAATAAAGACGGAGGGAAGATCACAGGAGGCAAGCACATACAGGGGAATTTAACCTTACAGGCCCTACCTAGATAACACAACTCCACTCCTCCATGTGGAGACACATATACGATATTATTCTATGCAGATTGCCTACTTATGTCCATCGAGATGGCTTCTTCTTCTTCTTCTTCTTCTCGGAGCATGCTAATTTATATGATTCTGACTTTTCTAAGGTATTTCATAAATAGGTGAGATTGTAAAGTGAGTTTTGTATGTACAGTGAAACCTTGACTTACGAGTGCACCAACTTACGAGTTTTCCGAGATACGAGCCGTCGCTCGGGCGGTTTATTGCTTTGAGATGCGAGCCGAGATCTGAGTTACGAGCTTACGCCACCCGCCACCAGGTGGGTTCTGGTCACGTGGTTATCTTGCCGTGCAAGCATCTCTGCCGTATATCGCTGCTGCTTTGTTTTCGCATTTTGGTTATTTTGGAGCTAACGCCACCCGCCACCAGGTGGGTTCTGGTCACGTGGTTATCTTGCCGTGCAAGCATCTCTGCCGTATATAGCTGCTGCTTTGTTTTCGCATTTTGGTTATTTTGGAAAATTTCTTAGTTTTAACCATGGGTCCTAAGAAATTGAGTGCCAAGGGCAGTACTGAGAAGAAGAAGAGGATGATGTGCTTGGATATAAAACACGCAATCGTCGAAAAACATGAGCGAGGTGTGCGTGTTGTCGACTTGGTGAGGCGGATGTGAAGGCAGCTGAAGATTTTATTATAACTTTTGCCGAACTGATAGAAGCCGAACGATACATCCCCCAGCAAATCTTCAACTGTGACGAGACAGGGCTCTTCTGGAAAAAGATGCCGAGGAGGACGTATATAACAGCAGAGGAGAAGAGCATGCCAGGCCACAACTTGTTCAGAGTGCCGGCGATAGCTCGCCTTCTCTTTGTGGAAAACACGGTGAGATCCTTAACATCCAACAACTAATGGGACGCAAACGGGGCGCCCAGTTTAGCGGTACACACATTGATGAATCACCCTGCCTGTGATTCACCCATGACAGGTTATAGCTGGGTCGGGATTCAAACCCAGGCTGGACAGTTTAGAGTCAAGTGTGCGTACCTCCAGTCCAGGCCATCCTGCCAACTTGTATGCTGCATACAGGTGAAATATAAAGCGCGAGATATTTTTATATATACTGTATATTTAAAAAAAAATTGGTGTGGTTTTTTGGGGGCTGGAACGGATTAATAGCATTTCAATGCATTTTAATGGGGAAATTTAATTTGAGAAACGAGCAAATTGAGTTACGAGCTCGGTCACAGAACGAATTAAACTCGGAAGTCAAGGTTTCACTGTATATATGTATGTATATGTATATATGTGTCACGCTACCAGATTCTTGTACCAGATGCGCTTAACATCGACTGCGTATAAACGCCGTTGAAAGGCGGCGCCGCGTGTTTCACCGTTTTCGCTTCCGGATTGATCGTTTATCAGCAATAAACCGCCGGAAATATACCTTTATTGGACACAGTTTCGTCTTATATTTCACCCTCCGACGGAAAAATATACGATCTTTCGTTCTATGGCAGTGGCATTACCTGTTATGACCGTTGAAGCCTGAATTTTGCTTCAGACTCGACGGTCATTTTCTGCGATTCCGCGGCAACAGTCGCCTGGTGGTGTGCTAGTCGCTACACGTGTTTGTTTTGGATTTCCGGGAAGTTTGGGCCGGTGTTGACCTTGGTTGGGTACATTGTCGGGAAATTTATCGAATTTATGACCAGTTGACTATGGATTCGCAATGCTCCGTTTCCTCAGTGGTTTCTGCATCTGGACGTGACTGGCTTGATTTGATTCTACCCGCACCCAAATTGTATGTGGAAAATGACGTCGAGGACCTCGAGGTGACTCTGCTGCTGTTGGTGGCAAGCGTGCCAGGCCAACCTGCTCTCACTGTAAGCCGGCCGGCCATCACAGAAGCAACAGGGGTGTTGTGACCTGTCCACTACTTATATGACAATTTGATTCATTTTGTTGACTCGTGACTGAAAATGATTGAGACAGTCATAATAGTTTGTGCAATTGATAAGACCTGTGCATGCTGCTCAGTGCTGTGCATCCAGTGTGCATGATATTTTATTCATATACGAGACAAAGAATATCATTTACTGAACAATGCTGTTCTTGTATGTACTTTGTGAATTAGGCTCACAAGACAATGACTTGACCTTTGAATCACACTTCTGGTGGCCAACTTAATATCCCGTGGGGTTTTCAAGTGTAAGTAGAATGATGCCACATGCATTTATTGTCCTTCATGGATAAGTCACGCCTTGTGTACATACTTCTTGTAAATGGTGCTTCACCAAACATGTGTGTGAAAATTCTATACATGTAGGCCTACTCGTCATTTTGCCTTGATATTTTGGCATGACAGCTTGGGCTAGCGTACAGATGGGGGGGCGAGGATTTACAGTATTTGTGCACAGTTGCAATGCAGATTATGCTTGAAGATTCAATGCAGATTATGCTTGAAGATTCAATGCAGATTATGCTGCACATAATAAATACAGCAGTAGTAGAAGAAACATGAGCGTGTTTGTTTCCCATAAATTCCAATTAAAATCAGTGCTGGTCACAACTTATTTGGTAGGAAAAAGTGAATAATACAGAATATTGGCAAGGTGCCAAAAAAAATTGGCACTCGGCCAATAACTCTTATGGTACTTTTATTTACGTTACTTGTCCAACATCATGCTTGAAAAAAACCTTTAGAACCCTAGAAATTGATTCTGATTGTAAATTACTGGTTGGTATTTTTTGCGAAATTTTCTAGATTTCCTGGCATGAAAAGTTGAAAAACTTGACATTTTGGGGAACACATGAATATTTAAATTTTTGTTTTCATGCATTTGTAATTGCCCAATTTGACCAACCCTGCTATTTTATGGAGGTACAGGGTTGGTACTTTAATGCTGCAGGTAGAACTCTAAATCCATAATTTGAGCATCTGGTACAAGAATCTGGCAGCGTGACACATATGTATGTATATGTATATATGTTTATGTGTGTATATTGTTGCGGATCCCGTGTCTGTCGACGTACTAAAGGGGCGGGGGGGAGGGGGTGTGGATAAGACCCCGTTTCCCCATAGACACCGGGTCCATGGGCCATCGACCGCGATGAAGCTCGCGCCCGGCCGGTTACGGAGCAACTCCAATCGCCAATCCCCCAACCATGGGCCGAAGGCTTATCGAACGTGATCCGAATACCTTCGTGACCGGGAAGACCGGGTATTGAACCCCTCGCGATCCCACACCTCGTTCAATCAGGCGCGCCGAGCGAATTGCGCGGTGTGGTCGCGGTTTTACACTGCGTGATCTACGGACCCAATCGAGCAGCCAAATTAGATTTGAACGATGCTGGGTCAATGGGGGAATTCAATGGGCGAGCTTTTTAATTGTGATAAAGACGGAGTGAAGATCACAGGAGGCAAGCACGTACAGGGGAATTTAACCTTACAGACCCTACCTAGATAACACAACTCCACTCCTCCGTGTGGAGACACATATACGATATTATTCCATGCAGATTGCCTACTTATGTACATCGAGATGGCTTCTTCTTCTTCTCGGAGCATGCTAATTTATATGATTCTGACTTTCCTCAGGTATTTCCTAAATAGGTGAGATTGTAAAGTGAGTTTTGGTTGATGATTTATCGTGATGAAGGTTTTTAAATTTCAGTCTTTCAAATTTTGGATTTTAAATGGATTGTCTTTCTTTCAGATTTTATGGTTAAAGTGAAGGTGAAGTCCGAGTTTGTTGATGATTCGTTCCCTCAAGACGAAGGTTTGAACCACAATCACTTTGTCGATGTAGTTTTATTGTTTATGCTAATAATGTTACAATGCAGAGAAAACTTTACCAAAGTATATCCAGTACTTGTTGTTTCTCCCAATATGTAAATGTCAAAGCAGTTTCTAGGCAAGGGTTATATTAGGTGGTTTGCCATTCCCTTCCGAACAGCCAATCCTGAATATGTATATACAGTTTGACTCCGACATTTGCGCGGGATACATTCCTGAAAAATGTCACAAATGTCGAATCCGCTAATGTTGGGGCATTGTTTCAATGGGAAAAAGGGGGATAGGTTCTCGGCGGCTCATTCATGATTCATAAGGGCAAATGAAAAATCGCGTGTAAAACCATGAATATGCCCACGAAAAACCGCAAGTATGCAAAGCACGGCCGCGAATGTCGAAATGTGTCAGAAAAACCGCGAATGTCGAATTGCATGCACATACAGCTGCTTTGTGTGACGCGTGGAATAGGGTGGTCCAAAAACAAGAAAGGAACAAATTTCCTTTTTCCTTTGAACATAAATGAAAAGCACACTAAATTTGTTTCCCTTTATACAATATTTAGGGGTTGCCCCATGTTGCACTCATAAATCAGAGGTCCCACGTAGCATAAAATAATCACTCGCTTGAAAAACTATAACAGAGCTGCCTTTGATGGAGTGGGGGGCTTTTTTCTGTGATTTGCCACCAGTCGAACTACCTGTGGTTGTAAAAATGCAAACACTGAAAAAAAAAAAAATTCTTAGAGGGTAGTATCAGGTGTCAGGCATAAGTATATCAAGTTTATTTATTTTAATGATTTACCACAATAAACCCATTTGTAACTGGAACGGCACTCGGGAGAGCGCATAATTATGCCAGGTTGAATAGTTTACATTTTGTATCCCATTGATAGGCTGAATCTGGATCTGGACCTGAACTAAAATCTAATTGGCTTGTTCTGGTCATCTACCCAGCCCATCCACCTAATTTTGTCCAAACCCGTCCACAACGTTTTGAGATATCCTGTTCACAGACAGACAGACAGACAGGGGTGAAAAAAATAATCTCCACCCACGTTCGGTGGTGGAGGTAACCAGAAGGCTTTACTGTTCCTTCAGAATTGATCTATAACAGCGCCATGACATAATGATTGACTCTGTGGAGGGAGATGCATTGTGGGCCTTTAGTGTGTAGGCCCCTCTGTTTAATCATGTTTTTCAGTTTTAACCAAATTCCAAAAATGAAACTCTTAATAGTAATATCCAGCACTGCAGGACATGGGTTTATGCTCTAATGAACATCTCTCTAGTTTTATATAATCTCTCATTTATTAGTCCCCTACCGGTGTACACCGGAGGGGACTACAGGTTTGCACGCCGTCCCTCCGTCCGTCAGTCCGTCAGTCTGTCAGTCCGTCACGCAAATAACAGTTTTCCGGACTTTTTTCCTAAACGCTTAATGCTAATGATTTCAAACTTGGCACGTGGTTTCCTCATGACAGGTTACAGATCAAGTTCGAACTTCACGACGTTTCGATCATTTTTGACAAAGTTATGGCACTTTGAATTTTGGTAATTCTGATAATTCTGATGATCCTTAACTCAGTGCCATTTTAAGTTATAATTTCCTTTAAAAAAGACTTTCTCTGCAATAATTGGACCGATTGAGATCAAATTTTCACCATATGATGGACTCGGTCTGTAGAATATTTTAATGGTAATTATGACGCCGCAGGTCACGTGGTTCGGTCGCCATATTGTTTTTCGTGAAAACACGAAAACCCCTTTTTCTCTGCAACGGCTGAACAGATCGAGGCCAAACTTTGCAGGCAAAATCGCATACCCATGACGAACAAAAAAGTCAGCGAGCATGATGTCATGCGTCACATGGTTTCAGAGTTGTGACGTTTTTAAGCATGAACCTTTAAAACCGAGCTCCTCCCTCATTTTTGATCCAATCGAGGGGAAACTTCACAGATCTGTTCAGCACTAAAATGGCCTTTTGGAATTTGCGATCGGCCCGTGGTTTGGCAGATATCGTTAATTAAACGAAAAAAATTTTTTAAATGGATATCTTGTTTATTCTCGAGTTCTCCTCAAGCCGCACCGCGCGCCCTCAGCCCCGTCTCGCGAACGTCAACAGCGGGACACAGCGCGCGCTTTCGGGAGGGGTGCAGCCAAGCTGAGCAACATATATATACACATCGATCATTGATCGTGAACCGGAAAATATAATAAATTACTGATGGTTTCAGAGTTATGACGTTTTTCAGCATGAACCTTTAAAACCGAGCCCCTCCCTCATTTTTGATCCAATCGAGGGGAAACTTCACAAATATGTTCAGCATGTCAGTCTACTAAAATGTCCTTTTGGAATTTGTGATAGGGCACGTGGTTTGGCAGATATCGTTAATTAAACGAAAATATTAAAAATAAAAAAAAGGATATCTCTTGAATCGCTCGTACCTCAGACCGTGAGTTGGTAATAATTTATATAATTCACACAGTGCAATACGTGCAGGCCGCTCCACGGAGCGACCTTGCGGGCTTATCAACGAGGCGAGGCATGACACACGTGTCTCAGCATACCTCAGATCAAGTTTTAAAACCAGCATCAACCGTGCATAAATTTGCATATTCGATCATTTTTGACAAAGTTATGGCACTTTGAACTTTGGTCGGGGACATGTATTGCAGCGCAATACTCAGAATGCTTGTTTCTCATGTCTTTCTTGAGATAAATAAAAAAAAGTCTTTTGATTTAGTCATGCTGTTATTTAGTTTTAATGAGATCTTTTTGTTTCAGGTTTTATTGTTGAAGTGAAGGTGAAGTCTGAGTTCATCAATGAATCATCCTTTCAAGACAAAGGTCTGAACCACAACAACATTCTGCTTGTTCCAGTAACAGACAATGATAAGTGTACATTGCTTGTGAGCTTGTTCTCTCTCTCCCTCTCTCTCTCTCTCTCTCCCTCTCCCTCTCCCTCTCCCTCTCCCTCTCCCTCTCTCTCTCTCTCTCCCTCTCTCTCTCTCTCTCTCTCTCCCTCTCCCTCTCCCTCTCTCTCTCTCTCTCCCTCCCTCTCCCTCTCTCTCTCTCTCCCTCTCCCTCTCTCTCTCTCTCCCTCTCCCTCTCTCTCTCTCTCTCTCCCTCTCCCTCTCCCTCTCTCTCTCTCTCATTGATGTTGGACTTGCATTTACTGTGAAACAACTTAAATACCGTATTTTCCAGTGTATTAACCACACCCCTGTTTTTCACCCACAAAAAAAAATATATTATATATATATATATGGACGAAGCAGTGGTGCTTTCACCGGGAGGAAGAAAGCGTAAGTTGAATAAGGACAACCATGAACGGGAAAAAGCTAAGAAAATTCGCCATTCTGGTGCTGGTAAAGTTCCAACCGTGGCATGTAAACACACCGCTGGAAAAAATCAAAATCGTTGTCACGCTGATAAATTCACAGAAGACGACCTCAGACTGAACTTTGACAAATTATACGGAAACTCAAAGAAAGCAGATCAGGACAGGGAATTTCTGCAGCTGATGACAATCACGTCTGTTAAGCGGCATCGCAAGAAGGTGGATACAGTTGGCAGAAGGAAAAACAGGAATGTTTCCGCGCAGTTCAGTCTGCTGACGGTGAACCACCCAGACAAGCTTCCTGTTTGTAAAGACACATTCGTCTCAGTACTGGGTGAGTTTTTGTATTGTTTTCATTGCAGATATCTTTCATCTGGAAGCTCATTGAATGTTATTCGCGTTTACTATTTGCACACCATTATGCATGCACCCAGATTCTCCACCACAGATAACATTTGAAATATTTACATAATCCACGTATGTCAGCGATGATCATGCATAAAAAAATTATTAGCACCGATTCACAGCATCTCCAGGCAGATTCTACGTCGGAATCGAGGTGGTTGCAACTTTGCTGGGCTGATTAAAACAGCCACAGTCAAAATTATTTCTGTCTATCGGTTCCACAAGATTGATCCCCTGCACCCCATACGATATTAGCCATTTTATACCAGGTATTGCATTATTCTTTTGATTTTTTCAGGGATCAGCAAGGACAGAGTGTCCCGGGTGGCCCGATATTACGCGGAGACTGCTGAGGCTCGCCCAGAAAGAAGGGGAGGCGCCCGAAAAGTAGACATCAACAACAGCAAGAGGGATCTGATCTCCAATCACATTGGAACATTCACCTGCAGGGCCAGTCATTACGGCCGTAGGGGGGCTCCAGGGCGAAAATATCTCCCCACTGACTTGAGTGTGCACAAAATGCACCAGCTGTTTGAGGCACAAAACCACGCCCAAACCAGCTACTCTCTGTACTATTCTGTTTTCTCATCCCAATTCAACCTTGGCTTTGGCCATCCTGCCACAAATGCCTGTTCCAATTGTGCCAAATACAGGATGAGAATAAAGGATCCAAACATGTCAGAAGCTGAAAAGCAAAATGAAACAGCCTTGTTCATTTTGCATCGGCGAAGAGCACGAGCATTCTATGACCAGCTGGGAAGGGACGAAGAGGACTCCGTGACTGTTTGCTTCGACATGATGCAAAATCTAATTTTGCCCAAAACACCAATAGGCCAAGCCTATTATTCCAGACAACTCTACCTTTACCTGTTTGGTGTTGTTGTGCATCATGGTAAGGAGAGCAAACAGCTCAAGGAGGATGTCCACCTTTATGTCTGGCTGGAAAATCAAAACAAAAGGGACAGCAATATGACAGCTTCCGCACTGGATCATTGCTTCCGCCACCCACTCAATGATCCGCTTCGGGAGAAAAAAAGCCTTCGCTTGTTCAGCGATTCATGTTTTGGACAAAATAAGAATATGAATATGGCATCCATGCTCTTGGCACTTCAGCAAACAATTCCTGGTCTCAGGATTGAGTACACCTTTCCAATTAGGGGGCACAGCTTTTTACCAGCAGATAGAGTATTTGGGAGAATTGAACAGAGAGTTAGGAAAGTGGACACCATCCTGCTCCCAGAAGAGTACTGCTCAATTTTGAAAACATTTGGGAATGTCTACGTGTATGGAAAGGACTGGCAGTCGTTTGATTACCGATCAGCAACCAAACATCATGTGAGGACGAAGAAAACCTTCAAAATTAGTGAGGCCCGCATGCTAGAATTCACAAATGGCCAAGTGGGTTTTAAAACCTCCTACAGTGCTGAATACTGCCACCACAGTGTTTTGAAACGGGGCAAGAAATGGGCTGAATTCAGACCTGATCCATTACCAATGCAGACCACTGTAAAAGAGGCGAAGAAGCGTGATGTGTTTTCACTCCTTGCGGAAATAGGAGCGTCAGACGAAGTCCGGGCGTTCTATGATTCTGCTTTGTCAGTGGTGAGCGAGGCTGATGCAGCCAGCAGTGATGAAGAGCCCGGACAGGGCTGACCTGCATTCCAATGCAAGTCTGACATTGAGAAACGTCCATCATTGGACTTGTGGTGTTTTTTAAGAACTGTCACACAGTGGATATAAAGCGTTTTGGAAAAAAACTTCATTATTTTTGTTAATTTGTTGTGAAAAAAGATTACTAGATTTTCAGTTTGTTCTTTGATATGTTCTAATATTTGCATATTAAACATTGAAACAGAAAAAAAAGGAAGTTTGCTTTATTTTCTTTGCTGTGCAGAAATTCTCATTTTACACAAAATGCTCCAAATGGATTTATAGCGTTTTGGAAAAGAGCTCTTCATATATATATATATATATATATATATACACAACAACAACAACAGGCATTTTAAAGGCCATTTCCCTGCAAGAGCGGGGGTTAGCCTTGCGGTCCCCATGACAATCTTCTCCATTTTGCCCTATTTTCTGCATCTCCCCTTGTTAACCCCCTTGCCCGCATTTCTTCTTCGACCATCTTTAGCCAAGTCTTTCTCAGTCTTCCCCGTCCTCTACTTCCTTCCACATTCATTTCCATCACTCTTCTCAACCAGTCACTTTCATCCTTCCTCAACACATGACCAAACCATCTCAAACTGTTTCTCTTCACAGCATCCATCACAGGCTCTATTCCCATCATCTTTCGCAATTCATCATTTGGATTCCTCTCTCTCAACGATACTCCACACATCCACCGAACCATTCGCATTTCCACCCTTTCCAGCCTTCGTTGCTGCTCTATGTTCATTACCCATGTCTCGCTCCCATAAATACTAACACTTCTCACACATGCAGCAATGCAGCATACACCTTTCCCTTCAGCTTCAACGACACTCCCCTCCTCGTCAGCACGCCACTCAGTTCCCGAAACTTCTTCCATGCACATCTCACTCGAGCAACCGTTGCCGAGTCTGATCCACCTTCTCCATTCAGTATGTCTCCTAGGTAACAAAATGTTTTCACACCTTCCAGCTTCACGCCATCTTCAAGATCCAACTCAACATTTCCTCCATCTGCAGCTCCCTCTGTGCACACCTTACACTTGAATGTAGCTGACACACTGGTTAATGACCCTCTCAAACCACTACATTTTTGATGAACCCACTCAGCGCACATTGTACATAGAATTGAGTTCACTCCGACACCCTTCCTGCACATAGCACATGGCCACTTCCCAGTTCTTTCCACCTCACCACATGCTTTACCACTTGCCATCACCTTTGTTTTTTCCGATATTCACCTTCAGACCTTTCGTCTCCATACATTCCTTCCACTTGTTCATCTTCTCCTTCAGTCCATCCATACTTTCTGCAATCAACACCAGATCATCTGCATACAACAACTCCCACGGTAAACCCTCCTTTACGTTCCGAGCCAGCACCTCCATCACAGCTACAAATAGTAGTGGACTTAGTACCGACCCCTGATGCACTCCCACCTTCACCTCAAACTCGCCACTGTCCCCGTCCTTCGTCCTTACAGCTGTGCGCGCTCTTTTGTACATTGCCATCACTACTCTGATCAACCATTCCTCCACTCCTAACTTCCTCAATGCCCATGTCACTACTTCATGTGGAACCCTATCGAATGCTTTCTCCAGATCAGCAAACCCAAGAAAAAACTTCTTCCTCTTCTCCATGTACTTCTCCTGCAACTGCCTCACAATAAAAAGCGCGTCTGTCGTTCCTCTTCCTGGCATAAATCCAAACTGCATTTCGTCAATCTTCACTTTCTTCCTTATCCTCCTCTCCAACACCCTTTCCAATACCTTCATTCCATGCTCCAATAACTTTATCGCTCGATACGAGCCACAGTCCAGAGGGTCACCTTTCCTCTTGTATAGAGTGACAAGGGTACTCAGTTCCCAACCCACTGGAATGCGGCCTTCTTTCACCACCAGATTGCAGATCTCTGTCATTCTCTTCACACCCCAATTTCCCACTGCCTTCAACATATCTCCCACAACTCCCGTCGGCCCTCCCGCTTTTCTACTCTTCATTGCTTTAATCACTTCCTCAACTTCCTTCTCGGTTATCTTCTCTGCCGGTCCTAAAACTGGGTTACTCTCTATGTTGCCGTCCCATTCATTCTCTGCATTCAACAGTATTTCCATATATCTCTTCCATCTTCCTTTAATTCCATCTGGGTCCACAACGATTTGTCCCACTTCATCCTTCAAGCAACTCACCCCCATCACACCACACCTCTCTTTCGCTATCTGCTTTGCAATCCTGAATACCGCTCTCTGACCCTCTTCCAAATCCAAGCGTCCAAGCAAGCAATCCAAGCTTCCAAACCAATTGTTACGGATCCGGGGGACGGCACTCCTGTTAGCAAGGGGGGGTTAATCCCCTTGTCTTGTTAAGCTGGCTGTCCGACCGGTCCTGGGGGTATGACGTCACTCCCGGTCAGCGCTGAATAGGGTAGTAGGCCAATCCTTCCTATGACCTAAGTACCAGCGCCTTCTGGTAAGCGAGGAAATACTCCCACCTGGGCCGCAGCATGATAGATGTATTGCGCCGAGCGAAGCGAGCTGCGACGCGGGCCGTTAACAAAGGACTAAACCCGATTATAAGCGGTTCTGCTGAAATCGCGCCACAGGTACTCAATCGGGAAATCACTAAAGCGATCGGACGAGAAAGAAACCAAAGAATAAGAAGAAACAGGGATTTATTAATTATTTACACAAAAACCAAAACCAAAGAAGAAGGGAACGAAAGTAATTTACAGAAGAAGAAGAAGACACAGCACAAATCCTTTAACAGTCTTACTTCAACCCACAGGACAATACAGACACACAGACTCACACGAATAGGGAATTGCAGGCAGGAATGGCTGGAGGGATGAGAAGGGCAGACGGTCCACGGAACGGGTGGCAGGGAGGTCCGGGGATCACGGCACAACGTTTAGGTCCTGCTTGAGCATCCACGCTCCGGTTCAGTGGCGAAAACCCGGTCGTCAGTGCTGGTTGGTATCGCCCACGAGCGTGCCGACTCTCACTCGCCGCAGGATGTTCGCGCCAAGAAATGAATGGTCGATCCTCTCTCCCTCCTCTCTCAACTTCTCGGGTCGTGCTCCCTCACTCATCTGCCACGAAAAGGCTTGCGCTCGCGCTTATATTGCACGTGGTGTGACCAAGCCGCCAAATCCGATGACACGCCTACCGGTTGGCTCACCTCAGTGATCGTTGGTTGGTAAGGGCTCTCTGACTCCACCTTTGATGACAAGGTGGTGCCACGCCTGTGCTCTGGCGGCTCCTCCCCCCTTCTTCTCCGAGATGACCTCGTGCGTAATGGAGTCTGGGGCGACGAAAACAGCCCAATGCAACGGCGGCGAACGCCAACGAAAACAGCCCAACTGTTACTGGCACTTTGAAGAGATGATTGGGGAACTGAAAGGGACCTATCTTATTTGATTGATGCAACGTAGAGTCAACTATTGGAAACACAGCCTTACCTGGAACACATAATAATGACATAACTATAGAGAGGTCCTAAAGTGTCCGACGTGTTGTTCATGGACTAACTAAGGTGCAATCTTTAATTAACAGCCAATTAAGGGGACATGTACACAGGGGTCATTTATAAGGGAATTTACTACGAAATTTACATGTGAAGGTTCTAAAAACCGTAACACAGCACCCTCATTCCTCACGGCACGTCCCGGGTCGAAAACTTTACTTAATGTGACACTCAGGTGTGGTAACCCTCTACTATTGACTTCTCCCCTGAGTGCGACATTTTAAAAAGAGTTAAATATGTCCCGCTTGCTACGTTGCACCCTACCTAACAGATTCGCACCCATAATTAACTGAATTGCGGAATTATTCTCAAACTACACATTTACGGTGGGGAGCATTAATTACAAGACACTATTTGTATTTACATGGCAAACCCAGGACCTGTCATTTTTGGGAAACAAAGAGAATCCTGTGGGAGGGATATATATATATATCCGGGATATATATACTGTATATATACAGACTTGGCATTTAATATGGAATTTTTTTTTCTTGACTTGGGTTTACTTTCTGAACTCAGTATATCAATCTGGTGAGTTTATTTTGCCCTTCGGTGATGTCTTTGTTGAAAGAACCATGTCACTGATTGTCTTTCGCAGCAAGAAGTCAATAACAGGATTATATCACAGGTGGCGTCACAAAATGCAAGGACAGGTACATTTGACGATTGGCTTCACAATCGGGTATATAAGGGTTGTTGCGTTCTGTATTAGTGGAAAACAATTGCTGCACGTCTACAAAAGTTATTGCCACTTCCTCTGGAGATGGTTCTGTCAACTTGACAATGCTGTTTGTCATGGAGTGGTGGCTTTACGAAATTCTGGCATGAAACAGCATGCTATTGCTCGGCAGTATGGCATCACTCAAGGTGAGGTGTCAAAGATCCTGAAACGAAATGCTTAAAGGGGTGTCCCTACTCCAATACCGAGGCCAGGATGTCCACGCAGAACCACAAGGAGAGATGATCGCCAGCTGCACCAGTTAGTCTGCAATGGCCGTACTAAGTCAGCTAATCGGCTTAGGGCTGAGTGGAAGCAACTGACAAATGTGCCTGTATCCAGAAGGCTAGTCAACCAACGACTGGTTCAAGCAGACTATCGTGCCAGGCGTCCCCTGAGAAAGCCACGCCTGACCAGACAACACAGCCAGCGCCGATTGCAGTGGGCCAGAGAGCACCGTCAATGGCAGCCAGGACACTGGAATCACGTGACCTTCAGTGACGAGTCTAGATTTCTGGTCTATCGTCAAGATGGCCGCGTCCGAGTGTGCAGAAAAGTGCAAGAAGCCCACAACGAAGATTGTATAGTGCCAAGAGTCCAAGCTGGAGGTGGTGGGGTGACCGTTTGGGCTGCTTTTCATGCAGGGGGCAAAACTGACCTGGTTGTTCTGAATGGCAACCTGAACCAGTTCAAGTACAGGGTCATTCTGGAAGAAACATTGCTTCCATTTGTTCATGCAGCCTTTCGAGGAAACTTTGTCTTCCAAGATGACAATGCACGGCCTCATCGTGCTCGCATGATCCAACACTTTCTTGCTGACCGTGGTGTAGAGCATATGGAGTGGCCTGCCATGTCCCCGGATATGAATCCGATAGAGAAATTGTGGGCAGAATTAACGCGTCAAATCGACAACTAGGACCAGCAGCCGAACCTCTGTGCGTGAATTGCAGCAGGCTATTGTCACTGCATGGCAAGCGATTCCTGTCCAAACCTTCGCAAATGTCGTGAACAGCATGCCTCGACGTGTACGTGCTCTCCTGAATGCTCGTGGGGGTTACACGAAGTACTGAACTGTAATTTTACTGTCCGTAATCCCAGTCATAATTTAGCTTTTGTTTTTGTTGAAAATTTTTTTGGCTAATGTGCAAAATAAAGAGATACTTCTGGAAAACGTACAGAAGTTTAACACAGTACTGTCCGTGAATTGAGTTCGATATCAGTTTACATCACTTTCAAGGATCAATTTATTTGCTTCAAAATGTCAAATGTGGTTTTTGTTTCTTTTAAAGGTCACATTAACAAAATCTAGAATAATTTCAACATAATTCCAATGAACTTTTGGTTCTAAGTCATCTTGAAAAGTAAGTTCACCCCCACCAAAAAAATATTCCATATTAAATGCCAAGTCTGTATATATCGGGAGGGATATATATATATATATATGGAAAAGGGGAGATATGTGAAAGCAGTCGGTCAGGCACAGCAAGGTGCTTGGACTAAGTGGGAATGTGTGCGGGTGAGGATATTGAAGTGGCAAGAGATTTGGAGGATGGAGCCAATATTGTTGAATTTCCTGTTGCGGGCAACGTATGATGTGCTTCCGTCACCAGTAAACTTGAGATTGTGGGGGTTGTTGCAGGAGCAGAGATGTTATTTGTGTGGAGGTGTGGGAACGGTGCAGCATGCACTGAGTGCATGCTCAGTAGCATTGGCAGCAGGAAGATACAGGTGGCGACATGATCAGGTGCTGGCGGTGGTGGTGCAGATGGTGCAACAAGAGGTGCTGAGATTGAGAGAGAGAAGAGTGGAGAAGGAGACTGATGGGGGAGAGGTGTGGTTTGTCAAAGAGGGCCAAGTGGAAAGAGGTGGAAAGAGGAGTAGGACGTGGAAAGCAAGAGGGCTGTCAGATGCTTGTGATTGGCAGGTGGTGGCAGACCTAAAGCCACAATTGGTATTCCCAGAGGAGATCTGTGTGACAAGGTTGCGGCCTGACATTGTCATTTGGTCAAGTGCAACAAGACAGGTCATCTTAGGGGAGTTGTCGGTACCTTGGGAAGAGAACATGGAGGAGGTGCACGAGAGGAAGAGAGGAAAGTACAGTGAGCTGGAGGCAGAGTGCCGGGAGAAGGGTTGGCGCGTTTCGTGTCAGCCATTTGAGATGGGGTGTAGAGGGTATATTGGCAATTCCTTTTCTGCATTTCTTGCTAGGCTGGGAGTGTGTGGGACAGAAAGAAGGAGGATGTGTGACAAGGTGGCCCAGGTTGCCTTGAAAGGCTCATTTTGGATATGGAGGAAGTTTATGGAGACACGTCGAACGGTGTAGGTTGGTTGTGTGTGTGTGTGTGTGTGTGTGTGTGTGTGTGTGTGTGTGTGTTTTTATTTATTTATTTATTTATCATTATTACTTCTTATTTTGTGTATATGAGTGAGTGGGTGAGGGTGTGTGTTTTTGCATGAATTAATTTTTGCATGAGTGTGTGTTTTTGTGTGTTGAGTGGTGTATGATGTAAGTGTAGGTGGTTGTTTGGTTGGTGTTCTGTATGTATGGGTGTGTATGTGTGTGTGTGAATGATCTGGTGTGTTTTGTTGGTGAGTGGTGAAGGGTATAAAGGTGGGTGTTTGAGTGTTCCACCATGTTTGTTTGGTGCTGTGGATTCTGGATGTGGAGGTGGTGTTGTTGTTGTTGTTGTTGTTGTTGTTGTTGTTCGCACTGGCTGGGGGTGGGGGTATGTACGCATCCAGATGCAGTTGCTGCATGTGGATGTGTACGTGCCCCTGCTGGCCCACCTTAGCTGACCGTATCGAGGTTGAAGGGCCGAAACGGGATGATGCTGAGGACCTCGACTGAGGACCCGGTCAGTGCGGCACACTTGTGACCAGGTGTGTTTTGAACTTATATATATCTATATATATATATATATATATATATACATATATATATATATATATATATATATATATATAAAATCATTTTATTTTCTGAGGTGGATCTGAATACATTTGTACATTAACTTTGTACGAGATGAAGTGACGGGGGTATCAACATGCTTACTCCCATGTCTGCTTCATTTCATCCAACAGTCTTATTCTCATTTTCAATAAGTTGAAGAGAGAGGAGAGGATATCAAGAATTTTTTGTTTCTTATTTTTTAAATCTTATGAAGAGGATTTTTTTTTTGTTACAAGAAAAAGGAAGAAAAGGGATTCATACCGTTGTCATACATATTTCTTGTGGAGTTGTGGCCATGAAAAGGGCTGTTTGGGTTTGATGAAGCTTTTCAGCTAAACCCGAGGAAATCCTCGTCACCGCTTTCTTTGTAGAAGATGGCACATAACTCCTCGTCCGAATCAGGGTAGAGCAAGTACCCATCACTGTCTACGTCGTTGTTCCCGTCACTTGCAGCCTCCTCCTCCTAGATTATGTCGTCCTCTGTGCCGTCCATGTTGTTGGAAATGCAGCTTGATGATTTCCAACAGCATCTGCTCCCACACCCTGATGATCCAGCCACAGATCATTCGAAGGTCAACCTTTCTCATCCTCCCGCTCTTGGTGTAGGTTTTCTCCCCATGCATTATACAGTCGGACCAGCAGCAACGTAGCCCATCCTTGAACGACTTGTTGATGGATACATTGAGGGGCTGCAGGAGCGATGCCATCCCGCCTGGGATGATGACAAGATTGATGGTGGTCCGGCGGAGCAGTGCTTTGGTGTCGGTGGTCTTGTGACAACTGAACGCATCCAGGACTACCATGCTCCATTGTCTAGAGAGACCGCCATCTGGCCTATCACTCCAGACTATGCGCACCCAGCCCTGGACCAGTCCCTCATCTATCCACCCCTTCTGCGCATGAACCATGACGCCGGCTGTAAACTTGTCTTTGTGCAGTGTCTTCCTCTTGAACATGACATACGGAAGATGCTTGTCCCCATCTGTGGTGCAGGCTAGCATGACAGTGAATCGGTCCTTCTTGTGGCCAGTAGTGTTAACACGGTGCGCTCCCCCTTCACTGTGATGGTGGTCCCTCACGATATGTCGAAGGTAAAGGGGGTTTGGTTGGTGTTCCCGATCCTGCCGAGGGGATATTCATACTCCCGGTGAAGCTTGATGATGTAGGACTGGAAGAGCATCGTCTTATCAGCCGTGTCATTGGGTAGATGTTGGGAGATGTGTGTGCGGCGTTGAACCGACAGATCATGGCGTGCCATGAACCTATAGGCCCATGACAGGCTGCCCCAATGTCATCTTCCTTAGTTAAGCTCCTCGCCTTCAGCCTGAGAGCAAGTGTTGAGATGACGCAACCCTCTGCTACCTTCCCCTGGACCTAAGCGACAAGAGGCTCCTCTAGCTGAGGCCACTTCGCCGACTTTCTCCTCAGCGC
The DNA here is from genome assembly GCF_964187855.1 of Myxine glutinosa. Taxonomy (NCBI): domain Eukaryota; kingdom Metazoa; phylum Chordata; class Myxini; order Myxiniformes; family Myxinidae; genus Myxine; species Myxine glutinosa. Next base: position 60,348,521 of record NC_136265.1, read on the forward strand.
CTTCTTCTTCCTTGGCATCTTCTCTGTGGTTGCCTTGCTTGTTCTCCAGCACCGGAAGACAGGCTTGTCCATGCTGAAAAGCCTCCCAGCTTCCTTGTTCCCAAACTCTTCTGCAGACTGACAGACGGAGAGTTTGAACGCTCTGGTGAATTAATGCCTTGACATCTTGATAGGTAGAATGGATGATACGTGAAGATCGTTGGATTTGCTCTTGCTTTGAATAGGGTAGAACGAATGATGATTACCGATCGTATTGATGATCAACCAAGTGAGCTTAAAATAGAGTGGCTTTTCTACTCTAACAGTGAGAAAAGCCGTTCAATTCAAAGCCAAGTCTGCATGACGTAAGCCACCCACATAAGGGTTAATAAGGAGGTACCTCATGTGAAGCACTTGACCGACCCAGCCTTTTATTGGATGCATGGAAGATTGCGCGCAAGCTTATTTGAAATGGATTCTCAGTAATTAGACTCTAGGTATTGTCAATAATTATTTTTTGGATGTGACACCAGGTGGGGTGTTTCCATGAATCATTCCTCACTCCTGTTTGTCATCCAATCAGAATCGACAGGAACACGATTGACATGTTGGGGTTACCATGCATGACTCGACGGACAAAAACTTGCAGCCGAGATCGCTTGTACTTACTTATTTTTACATAATTATGAAATCTCTAATCCTTACCCGATTTTATAGAACTAGGGCATGCCCGTACTATATATATATCTAAAATTATATCCCCCCCCTCTATTTACATGAAATGGTTTGGTCCAAAGCGAACGGCTTGCGAGTACGGTGACAATCCCCCCCCTCTATTTACATGAAATGGTTTGGTCCAAAGCGAACGGCTTGCGAGTACGGTGACAATCCCCCCCCCCCTCTATTTACATGAAATGGTTTGGTCCAAAGCGAATGGCTTGCGAGTACGGTGACAATCCCCCCCCTCTATTTACATGAAATGGTTTGGTCCAAAGCGAACGGCTTGCGGAGTTTGGTAAAGAAATCGCCATAGCTCGGTAACTACTTGTCCGATTAATATGAAACCTTGAAAAGGCACATCCTCAGGTCCCCAGCAATATACCTGGCAAGTTTCAAGTATATCGGACCCGTGGTTGTCGAGAAACAGCGGTCACAGACAAACATACAAACATACAAACATACACACAGAGATTACTGGAATTATAGATAGATATAGATTTACGATAATATTTTGATAATATTGTTACGGTTTTGTGGTTGTGTAATAAAGTTTAATTTTCCCCTCTTAGTTTAGTTACACTACAACATGTAGCCTCACGATAGTTCATTATTTCTTCGTAAATGTAAGCGTAGTCCTTTTCCTGTGTTAGTTTTGCGTTGAGTAGGCCAGTGGAAATTAGGTGCCTTTACAATGCCTTGATTGTTTGTGGTTTTGGCGCGAAATACCACGAGGCGGGCCTGAACAAGTCGACCAAGGCCGAATTAAGGCGGGACAGGAGGAGTGGAAGTGACCGGAAAAGCACGAGCCGCCAATCAGGGCTCGAGGGGAGTGACTTACCACTGCGGCAAAAGGCGGGGCTTGGAACATTCGATGCGGGCCAGGGCGGGGCGATATAACCCTGTGCCCAGAGCCCCCACCTCAGTTATGAGAGGGGAGCGCTGAGTTATGAGAGTGCGGGGTGCTGAGTACGAACACAAGTTATGAGCCGGGGTCCTCTGTTGAACTGAGTTATGAGATGAGCTGCGCTGAGACAAGTTCGGAGATACGAGTTATGAGGGGAGAGGCGCTCGTTGAGTTATAAGGCAGACGAGTTATCAGTCGGGGCCATATATACGAGAGTTTGCAGTTGGTACGAACGTTGGGATACGAACTTTGCCCTGCTCCCCGCGCTTCACGCAGTTGTATTAATCACGCTGTGAAAGACAGCCGCGCCGGGCCACAGACACGCATATTTCCCGCCTGCCTGCTTTTGCCAAGATACGCGCCGCGAGGATTTTCCCACCACCTGCCTGCCTTCGCCGGGATACGTGCGGTGACCGCCAGAGGGCCACGCCGGGTGAGCTGTTCCTGGAGGACCAGAGCCGGCGCGTTCGACGCGCGAACATTCTCCATCCATCTGCCTGTGTGTGTAAGTGGACCCATTGTCTGGGTAAATAAGCTATGACTGCTTAAGACTGCCCTGTGTCTCTGCTTCTTCTACCACTGTACATTGTGTAAATAATAATAATTAAATCTGTTATTCCTTTGATTCGACCGTTTCGTCTCTTCCATCATTGACTTAGCATGGTACGAATTATATCGCTCTGATCGGGTTCCAATAGCAAGGTAACAGCACGGACCACATGGTACGCCATCCGCTTGGGTGTACTTAATTACGCGTGGTTCGTGCGAGACTCGATCCCCGCTTCCGCGGCGGCGTGGGGACTTAGGTACGTGCGAAAATTGTCCCGAGACCCTTTCCCGCGTCTGGCACGAAGTATGAGAGAGAGTGTGCGCCGAGGTGTGAGCGAGAAAAGTGTGCGCCGGAGAAGATGTGTTACGGAGTGTGTAACGGGAGAGTGTGTTACAGAGTGTGTGCAGGAGTGCACACCAGAGTGTGTTGCAGAGTGTGTGCAGGAGTGCACACCCGAGGGTGTTACGGAGTGTGTAACGGGAGAGTGCACACCCGAGAGTGTAGAAAAAGAGTGTGCGATGACCGAGTGTGTTACAGAGTGTGAGAGAGAATGCACACTGGACTGTGTGCAGGAAGAGTATGTAACGAAGTGTGTGAAAGGTGCGAGTGCGCCTAGGTGTGCAGGTACGAGTACGGAGTGTGAGGGAGAATGCACACCAGAGAATGTGGAAGGAGAGTGTGCAGTAACGGGATGTGTGGAAGGCGCGGGGACGCCTGGGTGTGCGAGTGCGGAGCGGGTCGCGAGGTATGAGGATGCGGCTCAAGCATCGACACCGACCGGGGTAGCGTTTAGCAGGACGGATAGCAGACGTGAGCCCCCGGTGAGTTGTGTGCAGCAGGGACCGGCGGGGATCGGTGCCGCGTCGGTTTCACAAGGATCGGCGTGCACGATTCGTGCCGGCCCCCGCACTGCATGGTTGGTGCCGTGCCGTGGCGGCAAAGGCAATCAGCGAGGTTCAAGGGGAGGTAGGAGTTTTCGGAGCCACGCACCTTGGCGGGTGTGGTGCTCCTACCGTGGCTGGTCGGGTCATCGTGCGTGGGACCGCGAGGCCCCGCGTCGGGATGGAGCTCGACACCTCGACCCATCCATACCTCCTCCCCTGGATCGAAAATGCCGGACGGACATCCCATACAGGAGACCAACCACCCGCATGGATCGCTCGGCCCTCCGAGGCCGAGCCGTGATGACAATATACATCCACTTGGTGAGGTTTGAGTGTAGTGGACTGATGAGGATAGTGTACCCCACGTAGGGGAATGGTAGTTTTACCATTCCTCACACAGGGCCCATGAGCATTAGTTTAGGGGGGTGGCAGTGATAGGCACATGGGGGTGCCAGCAATGGTTGCCTCCATGGGGCACCGAAGCTAGCCGAGGGAGGGCTAGGATAATGTTAGGGAACTAGAAGACTGTAGGGACAAGATTTAAGTAGTGACACCTGTACTGTAGAGGGGACGTAGGTAGCTTAGATGGATGTTAAAGAACAGGGTGTGTGTAGCTTAAACCCCCCTCACACCGGCATTACGGGGTCGTTACGACGTTTACGGCGGCGTTGCGGCGAAAACATTGTGCACAACCGGGAGCATTCCTTGTGGCACCTGGGACATCCTCAACGCTTCCTGGAGCATTCGTATGGATCCTTAAGCATCCGGGAGGGGTCGTAATTTCTTACGAGAGTTTTGGTCCAGACCAAAACTCTCGTAAGAAAATTACGGCAGTGCTACGGAAATCTAGACCGCAACGCCTCCTCAACGCCTCCGCAACTGCCGTAACACCACCGTAAGACTCCGTAAGGCCATCTTAACCATCCGCAAGGATTCTCCCTCTCCCAGTGCACTACGGCTGCGTCACGATTCCTTAAGGAATCCCAAGGTCCCTTACGTTTCCTTACATTTCCTTACGATTCCTTACGGAAGCGTTGCGGTGTGTTAGGTATTAACAAGAATGTACAGTGATTTCCTGACGGAAGCTCAACGGTTCCTTGCGAATACACTGCGGTTCCTTACGTTTCCTTGCGATCTCTTACGGCGGCGTTGCGGTGCCAAAACGGTCCTTGCAATTCCTTACGATACCTTACGGTGCCATTACGGTGGCGTTGTGGTGCTTTGCGGACCTATAAAAACCCTGCGATTCCGACATTCCGATCGCTGCTTTTGACGAGTCAACATCTCTGTATCTACATTTATTTAAATTTGTGTTTGCATTTTCATACAGTAAATATGGCACCAAAGAAATCTCAGAAGGCCAAAGTGAAGGAGTCAGGCAAGGGCCAGCGTGGAAGGAAGGGCCAGGCATCCCCCCAAGAGGAGTCAGAGCACTCCGACACACAGGAGACCCCTGCGACCCAGCCAGAGGGGACTGACACCCCAGCCCAGGAGGCCCAAGCAGAGGAAGCCGAAGCAGAGGAGCCAAAGGGGGGCAAGAGGTCAAAGAAGGATGCCCTGGTACTGAGAGAGGAGCAGGAAGAAGACCTGATCGATTGGGTCAAGGCCCACCCACTCATCTACAACAAGGGTTTGTCAGACTACAAACTAAAGGTCAAGAAAGCTGCTCTGTGGAAGGAGAAGGCAGCTTTACTTGACACTGAAGGTGAGTGCATATTTTTTTCTTGTTCTTCCTCTTTCCTTTCCAACCACCAACAGCAGCAGCAGCAGCAGCAGCAGTGAATCATCATTTCATTATATTTATATCATTACTTTCAGGGACAGTACAGTATAGTACTGAAACATGTGTGTAATCTTTCACTTTCTTGTGTAATGTTTTTTTTGCATATTTTTTGAATAAAATGTTAATATTTTCAATTGTTCTTTTTTCAGTTGGCCTGCTCATGACATGGTATTCATCCATGAGGACCAGATACGGCAAGCTGGTCAAGATGAAGTCTGGGGATGGGGTCCCGGAGAGGACGGACCGGGACCGCTTCATCGAGACACACTTTGCCTTCCTGAAGAACCACATAGCCACTAGGAAGGCCCGGCAGCTTGGTGTTAGTAATCCTATTATTTCACCTTACAGTATATGTATATCTGTATATCATTTCATATCCAGTACAGTACTTGGTTATTATGAGTACCCATAACTGTACAATACAGCCCTTTGCATAAAAAGATACAGCTCAAGCAGCAGTTCAGCAGAATAGCATTGCATATTTCATGTATTTTTCAGGAGCAATAGTTTCATTTCAGGATTATAAAATCCTACTCTTATGAATGTTCTATTTGTGTTTCAGCTGCCAAATCTGGTTCTCGAGGATCAAGGGACCCCCATCACCGACACCCAGGGTGAGACTGACGACGAGGTGGGAGAGGAGACACCCCACCCATCCCGGCCTTCCAGCCAGCCAGGGCCCTCCAGCGAGTATGGGTCTACCAGCCAGCCCAGGTCGGGCAGCCAGCCCAGGTCGGGCAGCCAGCCCAGGTCGAGCAGCCAGCCCAGGTCAGGCAGCCTGCCCAGGTCTGGCAGCCAACCCAGATCTTCCAGCCAGCCTGACTCGCATCCGAAGGAGAAGAGGCAGCGTACAGGCAGCCGAGACAGCAGGGGGGAGGATACCCTGCTTGATGCGCTGAACACACGGTCTGCGGCCTCCACCGATCTCCAGGCGAAGATTCAGGAGCATCTGGATGCTGTGCGTCCCCGTACGCCCCGTGAGATTTGGGGGGATTGGATGACTGCGGAGATGACCAAGTTCCACCCTCTTGTGTGGGACGATTTCCATTCGGCATCCTTCGACCTGATACGAGAGTTCAAGGACAGGTCGCGACTGGCGGCGCAGCAGGAGGCCCTGCAGCAGCAGCAGCAGCAGCAGCAGATGCAGCAGCAGCCCCAGCAGATGCAACAGCAGCAGCAGCATGAGCAGCAGCTACAGCAGCAGCTTCTGCAGGCCACGCAGCTTCAACAGCCACAGGTCTTCGTAAGTAACCTTTTGTAGCGGCTACCGCTGGGTTTACACAATCGCCTTGCACCTACCAAGGACGCGGAGCGATCACCATGCCGGGCTCGTCCAGGACGCCCGGGCAGGCCCGCGCTCAACTTGCCAGGCCTCCGCCGGGATGCCCGGGCATGCCCGGGCACGCCCGGCCACGCCCGCTCTCTACTTGCCAGGCCGCGTCCGGGACGCCCGGGCATGCCCGCCCTCGACTTGCCAGGACGCCCGGCCACGCCCCTTCTCGCCTTTCCCGGGCAAACGTTCCGGGATAATGTGTGTATATATATTGCTGCCCGATAAACGGGCTTTTCAGAGTACCCGAGTTGTTTTGTGACAATAAAGAAACTCGGACGAATTCCAGCTTTTTGTCGCGTCCATTCTTCCGATTGACGTGGGAGCACAGCTCCTACATTGGTGACCTACCGACATGGACACGGCAGTTGCCCTCAAACTGCCTACCTTCTGGGAGGCTCACGCGGCGGTTTGGTTCGCCCAGGCGGACTCCCTGTTCGCCCTGCGAGGCATCACGGCCGACGACACCCGCTTCCACCATGTGGTAGCAGCGCTCGGTTCAGCCACCGCGGCCCGCGCCCTGAGCCTCCTCGAGACCCCGCCATTGCTGACAAATACGGCGCGATTAAAAAGCTCCTCCTCGACGCTTTCGCCCTCCCATCGGCGGAACGCGCACGGCGCCTGCTCAACCTGCCCGAGCTCGGCGACACACGCCCGTCCGAGCGAATGGACTGCATGCTTTCGCTGCTCGGCGAGCACTCTCCGGCATTCCTGTTCCGGGAGCTGTTCCTCCGTCAGCTGCCTAGCCCGGTACACCTCGCCCTGGTGAGCACGACGATCACGGATCCCTGCGCCCTCGCCAGGGAAGCCGACAAGACCTCCGCGGCAGGCCAACGCATTGCAGCAGCGACCTGGGGCCCACCGCCGTCCGACGCAACGCCCATGGCGCCCGAGCACCCGGCACGGTCGACTACCGAACTGCCGACGCAATTGGCGGCCGCTACGCCGAGCCGACCACCTCCAGCACGACGACCGGGGCCTCCACCTGACCAAGCGTGGTGTTACTATCATGCCAGGTTCGGACAGAAGGCCCGGACATGCCGACCCCCGTGCACCTTCGGCAGGCCGGGAAACGGCCAGGCCGGCGTTCATTACCAGCCATGAGCGCCGGCCACACGGGCAACTTACTTTTCATCACGGACAAAGCGTCCGGGCGGCGCTTCCTGTGCGACACCAGCGCCCAACTGAGCGTCATACCCGCCTCTGATCAGGACAGGCAGTCCGCGGTTTGCGGCCCCTCCTTGGTTGCGGCCAATGGATCGGCCATCCGCACATTCGGCCCGAGCAACGTCACCCTCTGCTTCGGCGGCCAACGCTTTACTTGGACGTTTGTAACCACAAACGTGCCCATGGCTCTGCTAGGCACCGACGTCCTCTGCACACACAGACTGCTGGTGGACGTCCAACGGCGTCACCTCATCAACGCCTATATGTCAGGGTGGCCAGACGGAAGCCAAGCAGTTCAATCTTTGGTTTCCTCAGACCACAGAATCTTGTTTCTCACAGTCTGAGAGTCCTTCAGGTGCTTTTTTGCAAACTCCAAGCGGCTTTCAGGTGTCTTTCACTGAGGAGAGGCTTCCATCTGGCCACTCTGCCATAAAGCCCAGATCGGTGGAGCTTTGCAGTGATGGTTGTCCTTCTGGAGGTTTCTGTCATCTCCACACAGGATCTCTGGAGCTCAGCCAGAGTGACCATCGGGTTCTTGGTCACCTCTCTTACCAATGCCCTCCTCCCCCGATTGCTCAGTTTGGCCGGGCGGCCAGCTCTAGGAAGAGTCCTGGTTGTTCCAAACTTCTTCCATTTAAGAATTATGGAGGCCACTGTGCTCTTGGGAACCTTCAATGCAGCAGAAATTTTTTGGAGGCTTCCCCAGATCTGTGCCTCGACACAACCCTGTCTCTGAGCTCTGCAGGCAGTTCCTTCGACCTCATGGCGTGGTGTTTGCTCTGATATGCATCGTCAGCTGAGACCTGATATAGACAGGTGTGTGCCTTTCCAAATCATGTCCAATCAATTGAATTTACCACAGGTGGACTCCAATCAAGGTGTAGAAACATCTCAAAGATGATCGAGAGAAATGGGAGGCACCTGAGCTAAATTTCAAGTGTCATAGCAAAGGGTCCGAATACTTCTGTAAATGTGATATTTCAGTTTTTTCTTTTTAATAAATTTGCAAAACTTTCTAAAATTCTGTTTTCTCTTTGTCATTATGGGTTATTGAGTGTAGATTGATGAGGGAAAAATAAATTTAAACGATTTCAGCATCAGGCTGCAACATAACAAAATGTGAAAAAAGTGAAGGGGTCTGAATACTTTCTGAATGCACTGTATACTCTGACAAATGGGAAAATGACAATAGAGCAGGTGTGGGAGAATGACAGAATGACAAAAGAGGTGACACTGCCTGTGTGAATTAACATGACAGATAAGTGACAACACCACCTGTGCAAACCAACATGGCAGCTAAGTGGTGACACCACACTGTGTGTTGTGAATATCTATGCCCCTTGTGTGTCTTTTCCAATTCAGTGATCCTACCTGGACCTTGCCGGGAAGCACCACATCCACAGTGCCCGACCTCTTGATTGATGGTGTTGTTGTGTTGTTTCCTTTTCCGACCTCTTGATGAAGATAATCGTGGAGCGAGCAATCTGTTCAGTTATGAAGCAGCTAGCTCTGGTTTGCCCAGTCCAGCCATTCCTTATCAACGGTTTTGAATGGGGTGCTTGCTTGAATGCTGAAGATACTTGGCGAGTGCTCTACAGGGTGGTGCCGATGTCTTGTGTCCCCACCCCCCCCCCCGCCCCCCCCCTCCCCCCATTTAATTCTCTAAAACCTATTGTTTTTGTATACCAATGGGTGTTGCATGTAATGTTAGCAATATAAAAAATGGCATATACGGTACTGTATAAACTTTATTAAATGTTATTGTAAATACTGGCATGGATCACTGTGCTCGCCTCACCACGCGTCGCAACAGAGGCACGGGCTTGTTTAAACTGAGGATAATGACCTGACTGAACTTGAGTTGCTGTGTTGTCATGATTTACACCAATCATAATACAAACATTTATTTTGTACAAATTTATTTGTCATATTGGTGATGTTATTAATTGTACACTGCTCCTTTCCGATTCCATCTCCAGTCGCTTCATGTCGTCAACGCCGGGCACCGAAGGGGGCCCGGAAATGATGCGGAAATGATGCGCGCTGAAAGGGAATACTCAGTTTTCACTCCGGTTTCTTTCTTTCTTGTTTTCTTGTTTTCTTTCTTGTTTGTCCGGGCGATAGCTCAGCCATCCTTTGAGCTAGGAAGCTGAAATTTTGACACAATAGTGAGCAAGTACTTTGGCAAAAACGGTATTTTTTGTTTTTTGACAATCAATTTTTTAATTACTTCATTATTATTGATTAATTAAGTACTTATTTATTTCCTTTCTTGTCCGGGCAATATCTCAGGCACCTTTTGAGCTCGGAAGCTGATATTTGGACACGACAATGACCAAGTGATGTGGCTAAAAAGGATATGTTTAATTTATTGATTAATCAATTAATTATTTATTGATTAGTTAATTCATTATTTAATTTTTTTGATTGATGCCTTATTTAATTAATTTTCAAAAAGTTACAGCTTCAGATGAAACAGTGGTGGTTGAGGTATGCTATTAACCAATTGATTAAGAAATTATTTTACAATTAATATTTATTGATTTTAGTTATGCAATTAATCAATTATAGTACACCTCTCCCACCCAATACCATCTCTATGTGCTGCATGGTGGTATCGCTGGGCACCGAAGGCGCTTTGGCAATGCCGCGCTGGAGGATGTTATTACCCTCGCCTGAGGAGAGGGTATTGCATTTGAGTCCGTTTGTTTGTCTGTTTGTTTGTCCGCACAGGATAAATATGATTTTCTCTGCAACCGTTGGTCTGATTGACAGGAAATTTTCGCCATAGGTGCAACTCCACCTGTATAATTTTTTTAATGATAATTATGACGTCATAGGTCACGTGGTTCGGCCACAATCTTGAAAAAAACCAAAAACTTTGCACCTCTATATCTCCGAAAGCGCTGAATCGAAAAAATGGAGACATGGCTCATTGTAAAGAACTCTCCATGGGGAATAACATATGGTAATGATGATGTCATAGGTGCTTCCATGATGATGTCATAATTCGACAAGTACAAAGCTTCATCCAATCAAGATTAAATTGAGCACAATATAGGGATAAATTGGTGGAGAAAAAATAATGACGTCATCAGTCACGTGGTTTGGCCGCCATATTTGTTTTAGCACAAACGCCTTAAAAACCACTGAAAACACATACTGGCGAGGGTTTGCAATCTCTGATTGCTCTTTTTCTTGTTTATTTATTTGGCAGGGCGGCGGTGTACTTTGAATGTATCTGTACTTGCTTGTAATATATTTGTGATCTAAAAAAGGTCCAAGTGATCTAAAGATCTTCTTGGTCAAGGGTCAAAGCTGGTCTTTGTTGTTGTTCTCCTCTTCTTTCCTTTATAAGGAGTGAGGTCCAATGGTACCAAGGTCCTGCCCTGCCTTGACCACCATACTTCTCCACTCCCCTCTGTACTCGCCAGCTCTTCACACTCTCCAACCACCCCCACTCTGGTAATATCCCTCTTCACACAATCCTCCCATCTCAATCGTGTTTACCTCTTTTCCTTCTACCTTGTTCCCTCAACCTATGCACTCTCTTTGCCATTCTTTCTTCCCCCATCCGTACCAAATGTCCAGCCCATCTCACCCGGAATTTCACCAATCTCCCCGTCAACGTCATCTGCACGTCAATCTTCTCCCTCAGTTCATCCATTCTCCTTCTATCCACCCTTATCTCTCCTGCAATCCTCCTGACCCAGTTGTTCTCGCAAACCTGCAGCCTCTGTTGTTGTCTCTCTGTCAGTGCCACAATCTTCAGACCATAAAGGTAGGCTGGCGTTACACATGATATCAGAACCTTCCCTTTCAGTCTCCTCGAAATCTTTCCGTCTGCCATTACAACCTCTACCCTCCTCCATGCATTCACATCCACCTGAATCCTCCTGCACACATCTGCCTTTGACTTACCATCCGCAGTCACTGTTCCTCCCAGATACTCAAACCTATTTCCTTGTCTGATCTCCTTCTCCTCCAACCTGATATTCATTTATTTTCTCTGATGCCCAACCCACATCACCTCTGTCTTCATACTAATCTTCAGCCCATGCTTTCCAAATGCCTCCTTCCACTCCCCCAGTACTTCCTGCATCTCCTGCCAACTCTCCACCACAACAACCAGATCGTCCGCATGCAATATCCTCCCAAGAATATATTTCATATTTACCTTCCTGCTTACCAGCTCCATCACCATGGAGTGGGTGGGTTAAGAGCACGTCCCTGCCAATATTCCCTGCCAATAATCCACAGGAGTGGGCTGAGAGCACTTCCCTGCCTCAAACCAAATAAATTAGTTTAGAAAAAAATTATGATGATGTCATCAGTCACGTGGTTCGGCCGCCATATTTGTTTTAACACAAAAGCCTTTAAAAAACACTGAAAATACATCCTGGCGAGGGTTTGCAATCTATGATTGCTCTTTCTTGGTGTTATTTGCATTTATTTTCATTCAATCATTATTTGTTGAATTAGACTTTTCTTTTCCTGGTTCGTTTCTGTGGGGATCGGATAACCCCTGCGTGCGTGTCTGCTCAGATAAGACCTCAAACCTTCCCGCGCGTGTCATTACCGCCAAGTTGGGTATACGCCTCGGAGTTAAAGCTCGTTTTGGCCATTCGTCCTCTTGGGGTATTAACCCGGAGACACGACAATATTATCCTAGCGGAACACACCACTGGCAGGTTTTTCCATGCTCTCCAGAACAGCTGCTCAGAGATCAATTGTCATGTAGTGACCGCGAACTGGAACCACAAGTTCCAGCTGATGTACGGTGTTTGTTGGTGCTGCGACAGCAAACGAGTTAAACACTTCTCTGACTGAGGTGCCAAAGAGCCAATGCCATTATTACCAGGGGAAGGCTTCAGTGCATAACTAAACAAGACTTGTGAACCAGCGGTTGTTACGGCTGAACACCACACAACATGTTCCTATGTCATCACCACTCCAGAGGGGTGTGTTTACCATCAAAACCATAGGCACCTCAGGCACATCAAACATTGGGCGTTTTGCCATGCAGCGTGGATGAGGTTCCGTCGCCCAATGCTGCACTGCCGAAGGATATCCAACAAGGGGACACTTTCTCTACCAGGAGAAGTTTCCCTGCCAGGGTTCACCTGCAGAAACAGCTTCCAGCACACTGCACCAGAAACACAACACCTCACTACAGCACACTGCACCAGAAACACACACCTCACTACAGCACACTGCACCAGAAACACAACACCTCACTACAGCACACTGCACCAGTAACACAACACCTCACAACAGCACCTGCACCAGAAACACAACACCTCACTCCAGCACACTGCACCAGAAACACAACACCTCACTACAGCACACTGCACCAGAAACACAACACCTCACTACAGCACACTGCACCAGAAACACAACACCTCACTACAGCACACTACACCAGAAACACAACACCTCACCATAGCACATTGCACCAGAAACACAACACCTCACTACAGCACACTGCACCAGAAACACAACACCTCACCATAGCACACTGCACCAGAAACACAACACCTCACTACAGCACACTGCACCAGTGCACCAGTAACACAACACCTCACAACAGCACACTGCACCAGAAACACAACACCTCACCACAGCACATTGCACCAGAAACACAACACCTCACCACAGCACACTGCACCAGAAACACAACACCTCACCACAGCACATTGCACCAGAAACACAACACCTCACCACAGCACACTGCACCAGAAACACAACACCTCACCATAGCACACTGCACCAGAAACACAACACCTCACTACAGCACACTGCACCAGAAACACACACCTCACTACAGCACACTGCACCAGAAACACAACACCTCACTACAGCACACTGCACCAGTAACACAACACCTCACAACAGCACCTGCACCAGAAACACAACACCTCACTACAGCACACTGCACCAGAAACACAACACCTCACTACAGCACACTGCACCAGAAACACAACACCTCACTACAGCACACTACACCAGAAACACAACACCTCACCATAGCACATTGCACCAGAAACACAACACCTCACTACAGCACACTGCACCAGAAACACAACACCTCACCATAGCACACTGCACCAGAAACACAACACCTCACTACAGCACACTGCACCAGTGCACCAGTAACACAACACCTCACAACAGCACACTGCACCAGAAACACAACACCTCACCACAGCACATTGCACCAGAAACACAACACCTCACCACAGCACACTGCACCAGAAACACAACACCTCACCACAGCACATTGCACCAGAAACACAACACCTCACCACAGCACACTGCACCAGAAACACAACACCTCACCATAGCACACTGCACCAGAAACACAACACCTCACTACAGCACACTGCACCAGTGCACCAGTGCACCAGTAACACAACACCTCACCACAGCACCAGAAACACAACACCTCACTATAGCACACTGCACCAGAAACACAACACCTCACTATAGCACACTGCACCAGTAACACAACACCACCATACAGCACACTGCACCAGAAACACAACACCTCACTATAGCACACTGCACCAGTAACACAACACCACCATACAGCACACTGCACCAGAAACACAACACCTCACTACAGTACACTGCACCAGAAACACAACACCTCACTACAGCACACTGCACCAGTAACACAACACCTCACTACAGTACACTGCACCAGAAACACAACACCTCACGACAGCACACTGCACCAGAAACACAACACCTCACCATAGCACACTGCACCAGAAACACAACACCTCAATACAGCACACTGCACCAGAAACACAACACCTCACTACAGCACACTGCACCAGAAACACAACACCTCACTACAACACAATGCACCAGAAACACAACACCTCACTACAGCACACTGCACCAGAAACACAACACCTCACTATAGCACACTGCACCAGAAACACAACACCTCACTACAGCACACTGCACCAGAAACACAACACTCACTATAGCACACTGCACCAGAAACACAACACCTCACCATAGCACACTGCACCAGAAACACAACACCTCAATACAGCACACTGCACCAGAAATACAACACCTCACTACAGCACACTGCACCAGAAACACAACACCTCACTACAGCACACTGCACCAGAAACACAACACCTCACTCCAGCACACTGCACCAGAAACACAACACCTCACAACAGCACCTGCACCAGAAACACAACACCTCACTCCAGCACACTGCACCAGAAACACAACACCTCACTACAGCACACTGCACCAGAAACACAACACCTCACTACAGCACACTGCACCAGAAACACAACACCTCACTACAGCACACTACACCAGAAACACAACACCTCACCATAGCACATTGCACCAGAAACACAACACCTCACTACAGCACACTGCACCAGAAACACAACACCTCACCATAGCACACTGCACCAGAAACACAACACCTCACTACAGCACACTGCACCAGTGCACCAGTAACACAACACCTCACTACAGCACACTACACCAGAAACACAACACCTCACTACAGCACACTGCACCAGTGCACCAGTAACACAACACCTCACTACAGCACACTACACCAGAAACACAACACCTCACCACAGCACACTGCACCAGAAACACAACACCTCACCACAGCACATTGCACCAGAAACACAACACCTCACCACAGCACACTGCACCAGAAACACAACACCTCACCATAGCACACTGCACCAGAAACACAACACCTCACTACAGCACACTGCACCAGTGCACCAGTGCACCAGTAACACAACACCTCACCACAGCACACTGCACCAGAAACACAACACCTCACTATAGCACACTGCACCAGTAACACAACACCACCATACAGCACACTGCACCAGAAACACAACACCTCACTACGGCACACTGCACCAGAAACACAACACCTCACTACAGCACACTGCACCAGAAACACAACACTCACTACAGCACACTGCACCAGAAACACAACACCTCACCATAGCACACTGCACCAGAAACACAACACCTCAATACAGCACACTGCACCAGAAATACAACACCTCACTACAGCACACTGCACCAGAAACACAACACCTCACTACAGCACACTGCACCAGAAACACAACACCTCACTCCAGCACACTGCACCAGAAACACAACACCTCACTCCAGCACACTGCACCAGAAACACAACACCTCACTACAGCACACTGCACCAGAAACACAACACCTCACGACAGCACACTGCACCAGAAACACAACACCTCACTACAGCACACTGCACCAGAAACACAACACCTCACTACAGCACACTGCACCAGAAACACAACACCTCACTACAGCACACTGCACCAGAAACACAACACCTCACTACAGCACACTGCACCAGAAACACAACACCTCACGACAGCACACTGCACCAGAAACACAACACCTCACTACAGCACACTGCACCAGAAACACAACACCTCACTACAGCACACTGCACCAGAAACACAACACCTCACTACAGCACAGTGCACCAGAAACACAACACCTCACAACACCACACTACCTCACTACAGCACCTGCACAACACCTCACTACAGCCCATTGCACAACACCTCACTACAGCACAACACTACAACACCACACAGCACAACACTACAACACCTCACTGCACAACACCACAACACTCAACGTTCTTCTCGTCTCACGATACGTCCAAAACATTTGAAAGACTATGTGGTGGTGGTTTCCTGTGCAGTCACCCAGCTGCTGGTTACATCATTTTTCTGTGGGCACGTCAATGCAATGCCTCTCTATAACCAGTTATCTGGTACTCGTTTTGCCGACCTCTGAAGGTATGACAGAAGGTATGATTACCATATAGTATGACAGGCTGAGTCAACCCCACCTGGCATAAATTACAACGGGATTTGAACTCAAGACCACAGAATCCCAAGCCCGCCGCCCTAAACCACTAGGCCAACGCCAGGTATAGACGATGTGATTGATTTAGTTAATTGATTTTCTTTTCATCTTTTTTTTTTTGCTCATCATGATGTTTGTGGTTGTTGTTTGGTACTTTTGAGCTTACCCCCATTTAAATGGTGACTTGTATGCGCGTTGGATGGGGAAGGATGTTGTGCGTTGCTTCTCGATATTGTACATCTCACATTATTGGGTCCCGGTACGTCATTTCCTGTTCCATGATTATTTCATTAATAAACTTGGCTTCCTTCCTGTGTGCTGGTCCCATCATCACAAAATGCCGAGGAGGGGCGGGGCCCAAACCCGAGGGGAGAAGGTTCCACTACATACCCGAGCCGGGGTGGGAGTTCGGGTATACTGATAAAGAGGGGGCTACAAACCTTGTATCGTGATCAGTTGAAAAAAAAAAAAATTAAACACATTTTGTTCCAATTGTTGGGATCACGTGATTAACGTATCGAATCTGCCGCCTGGAAATCGTGAATAAGATCGTTTGAGGTTCGGTTCGGCACACGTGGTCTCTTATCGGAAGAACTCACTTTCTCGACTTGTGTGTTATAGTGTGACTGACCATTGCACACTACCTCATGGTACCGTACTTTACTGCATCCAACAATACAGTGCAGTACTTTATTACACTCTACCTTACACTTTCCTTCGGTACCGTGCGCCATGAACCGAGATGTCTCCGGTGAAGATCACAGATCGAACCCCCCGGGATCCACGAGCGGTTCCGATGGAGGAAACCCGGTCGTTCCGGGAGATTCTCCCTCAGATCGCGGGTCCAGGGTCGGTCCACCCGAGGATGAAGACCCGGGACCCGGTACGTGTCGTTCTCTCCGCTCTTCCTGTTACCGAGTCGGGTCCGTGCTGTGTACTATTTTGGGAACTCATTTAAATGGGGAATGTTACGGTGTTCTGAATTAGGGAAGCTGAGGTAAAATCGTACAGCGATTAGTGTAATACTGAGGTAAAAGGGTACAGAGATTACCGTGTAATGCTGAGGTAAAACTAAAAGGGTACAGAGATTATAGTGTAATACTGAGGTAAAAGGGTACAGAGATTACCGTGTAATACTGAGGTAAAACGGTACAGACATTGCCGTGTAATACTGAGCGGACAGGGTACAGAGATTACCAATACCATGTAATACTGAGATTAAAGGGTACAGAGACTACCGTGTAATACTGAGGTTAAAGGGTACAGAGATTACCATGTGTTACTGAGGTTAAAGGGTGCAAGGATTACTGTGTAATACAGAGGTTAAAGGGCAAAGAGATCACCGAGTAATACTGAGGTGAAAGGGCACAGATTACCGTGTAATACTGAGGTAAAAGGGTACAGAGATTGCCGTGTAATACTGAGGGGACAGGGTGCAGTACAGAGATTACCATGTATTACTGAGGTTAAAGGGTGCAGGGATTACTGTGTAATACTGAGGTAAAGTGGCACAGAGATTACAGTAATATTGAGGTAAAGTGTCACAGAGATTACAGTGTAATATTGAGGTAAAGTGGCACAGAGATTACAGTGTAATATTGAGGTAAAGTGGCACAGAGATTACAGTGTAATATTGAGGTAAAGTGGCACAGAGATTGCAGTGTAATATTGAGGTAAAGTGGCACAGAGATTACAGTGTAATATTGAGGTAAAGTGGCAAAGAGATTGCAGTGTAGTATTGAGGTAAAGTGGCACAGAGATTACAGTGTAATATTGAGGTAAAGTGGCACAGAGATTGCAGTGTAGTATTGAGGTAAAGTGGAAGCCTGGTGTTGGGCTAGCGGCTAGGGTGCCAGCTTAGGATCCTAGGATCCTGGGTTCGAATCCCGGTCGATCGCTGAATTAACGCCAGGGGGGTTGACTCAGCCTGTCATCCTTCCGAGGTCGGCTAATTGAGTACCAGTTCACTGGTAATTCCCTGTTTGTCGTAAAAAGGCGACAAAAAGGGTTGGCGGCAGGAAGGGCATCCAGCCGTAAAACATTGCTTCAAAAAGGGGAGCAAAAAACAACAACAACCACGGTCCCCGAAAAAGGCCAACCCCCGCTTGCGGGGAAAAATGGCCTCTAAAGGTGGTTTTATTGAGGTAAAGTGGCACAGAGATTGCAGTGTAGTATTGAGGTAAAGTGGCACAGAGATTACAGTGTAATATTGAGGTAAAGTGGCACAGAGATTACAGTGTAATATTGAGGTAAAGTGGCACAGAGATTACAGTGTAATATTGAGGTAAAGTGGCACAGAGATTGCAGTGTAACTAGTGGGGTCACCTGTGGGAATCCCACGGGCATGGACGTGTGTGACATTTCGACATATTGAGTTAGATGCTGCACATTCATTTTTACAAAATGGTTACTGGCAAGTCATCAGATCCAGAAATGGTGTAATGAACACAATTTATTTATTTCACATAATATGTGACCCCTCACTCCTCTCCACCTGACACTCTCCTCTCTCCACCTGACACTCTCCTCTCTCCACCTAGCACTCCTCTCCTCTCCAATCCCTCACATTCCTCTCCTCTCCAATCCCTCACCTCTCCAATCCCTCACACTCCTCTCCAATCCCTCACACTCCTCTCCAATCCCTCACACTCCTCTCCTCTCCAATCCCTCACCTCTCCAATCCCTCACACTCCTCTCCAATCGCACCTCACACTCCTCTCCAATCGCCCCTCACACCCCTCTCCAATCGTGCCTCACACTCCTCTCCAATCGTGCCTCACACTCCTCTCCAATCCCTCACATTCCTCTCCTCTCCAATCCCTCACCTCTCCAATCCCTCACCTCTCCAATCCCTCACACTCCTCTCCAATCCTTCACACTCCTCTCCAATCGCGCCTCACACTCCTCTCCAATCGTCCCTCACACTCCTCTCCAATCCCTCACATTCCTCACCTCTCCAATCCCTCACACCCCTCTCCAATCGCGCCTCACACTCCTCTCCAATCGCGCCTCACACTCCTCTCCAATCGCGCCTCACACTCCTCTCCAATCGCACCTCGCTCGCCTCTCCAATCGGCTTTTCCCCGTCTCGTTTCTCTCGTTTTTCTCCCATCATGTTCAAGTTTGCATTGACGTTCGTCGATGGACTCGGTCGCCCGTCTCATTCGTTTTCTTGCTACATCCTGTTCAAGTCTGCGTTCTTCATCGATCGTCTCATTCATTTTGGAAATAGAAGTTTCCACGCAGCGCATGAATTGTCACGATCCTCAAGAGGAAGTGTCTCGTAATCATCAAATGATAAATGGCAAGTAAATTATATTGTGGAAAATTAAAGATTTCAAATAAACCTATTTAAAGTGTATGCGCACATAACTAATTTTAAAAAGCAAAGAAATATCTCTCGGTAATTTCCTGAAACATATTTTACTTCTGGATAATGAAATAAAAACGAAGAAATATATGTCGGCATAATTGTTGACGTTTTTGTGACGACTGTCATCAAACGAAAAAGTAATATATCTTAACGGAAAAGCAAAAGCGAATTTTTAATATATATCGACACATTGCCGTCGGTGTCATGTTGGGCGGTGTATGATACACCATGACGCGATTTTTAAAAATATATCTGCATTTTCCTGCGTGTGTGAAATGTTCTCAATTATTGCTGACACCGAGTCTAAAACCATCGATAAAAATGAAATCAGATGGTGAGTTAGATTGGAGATAAAGGGGTGAGAGAGACTCAATGACCTTGAAGTTACAGGCATTTGAGAATTCATTTCGTTCTATAAACGGCAACTTTAATCGGATTTTATTCCCGGTTTTTTTCAACCGAGTCTAAAACTATGTTAGCGACTGTGAAAAATGAAATGATATATCGAATTTGATTTGAAATAAAACTGGGAGAGAGTGCAAGACACCACGGGCCTACAAAACAGGCCTCAAAGCTATGCGAGTTAATAAAATGGTGGATATTTGTTTATATGAAGCCTCTCCCTGAATGGGTGGAGCTATGGGTGGAGCTACTCTGCAAACCGAGTAAGCCACACCCCGGACAGACGTCCAACAGACAGAATCATCTACGGCTATTATAATATAGATAGATATTGAGGTAAAGTGGCACAGAGATTACAGTGTAATATTGAGGTAAAGTGGCACAGAGATTGCAGTGTAGTACTGAGTGTAATACTTCTCCTTAGCTCTAATACTTCGCAGGTCAGGTCAGTCTTTTGGGATTGCCACTGGTAACCTGTAACCCAGTGCCACAGGACCAAAAACTCCACCTCGCAAAGGGAGGATGAGCTCCTGAAGGGAGCCAACAGCCATCCAGTACGTAGATGTTGTCTCCTAAAAAAACACAATGGAGGCAGGAAAATTTATATTTCACCTGGGCCTAGTTACCCCTTCCTGCACAGTGGTCCTGTGAAGAGGTTTCCTTGTTTCAGCACGAGGTGAAGATTCTGGGCAGTTTTTTTTTTTTTTAGGATACAAGATCGAGGCTCATGTAAGAGCTAACAACAACAACAACACAACAACATGCATTTTAAGGCCATTTTCCCTGCTAGAGCGGGGGTTAGCCTTGCGGTCCCCATGACAATCTTCTCTGTACCAATAACACAACACCAGAGGGTTTCCTCTTCCTCTTCTTATTTTTCTCACAGTTTTTCCTCTTCTTATTTTTCTCTGTAGGCCTTTCACATTTCGTGACTCATTCTTCTTTAGGGTCAATCTGAATTTTAACGAAATCTCTGTCCTGTGCCAGTGTTTTCATTTTCCAATAACGTCCTTCAATTTTAAAGTTATCCAGGATTGAGATTGTCTTCCTTCGTCCTCTTCCTTTCCCTTGAAATTTTCCCTCCATGACGTCTCTTACGAGTAGATTTTCTTTTCAAGTCAAGACTCAATTTTGTCTCACGTTGTGCTTTTTATGTGTGCAAAGTAAATGCTTGTGGAAGAGCTCAAACATGTAAGGGATCAGGGTATAACACAAAGAAAGGAACAATTGAGATTGGGGGGAGGGGGCAAGGTGGTGGACACACACCAACATGAGGGTTGAGGGACAAGATAAAGGGAGACTTGGCCAAATAAGGGATGAGGAGTCAGAGAAGATGCATGGAGTGGACAAGATGAACATGGAGGCAATCTCTCAGGAAGGAAAAGCTTGAAATTTGGAAGGAGTTGGGCTTCAGGGAGGATGAGGGGTTCAGGTGGGGTGAACCTAAGTTCAGGTGGGGTGAACCTAAGATGGTGGTGAACAGCTGTTTTGAAGACGTGGAGGGAAGAATGAGATTGAAGACAATTGGGGAAGTTGGTTCTGCTGTTGGGGAAAAAAAAAGGAACGAATGAGTGGAGGTGAGCTGGATTTTGATCCTGGATTTTGGGAGTTTCACCACAAATGGGTTGATCGTTAACTTATAAACTCTCCCAATCTCACCTCGAAACTCAACTTGCTTGAATTGCGCCCTCATGCTGCCTCTTTCATGTTTCCAGGTGTTACGGTGGCTTCTGCTCCTCATAATTGGTTGCTTCATTGCTTGTGTACCTCTGCCATTAAACTAGACCATAAAATACTCCGCAAGCCACGATGTCACATGATTATTGTGTGGCGTTGATAACGCAAGCGTGTATGATGTTTGTGTCTTTCCATTTCTTTCTAAGCTCTGTAAATTACGTATTTATATTAAATTATCTTCTCATTTCTTTCCTGACAGTTATAACCTTCCCTTTTGAACATGCAAGCCTGGTATTGGCTTAACAGTTAAAGTGGCCGGCTTAGGATCGTAAGGTCTTGAATTCAAGCCCCTGTCCTGCCATTGAATTAACACCAGGTATGTCGACTAAGCCCGTCATCCTTCCAAGGTAAGGGGCATTGCATCATCAGCTAGCTGGTAAGGGGGCATTGCATCATCAGCTAGCTGGTAAGGGGGCATTGCATCAGCGGCGAGCTGGTAAAGGGGGCATTGCATCATCAGCTAGCTGGTAAGGGGCCATTGCATCAGCGGCTAGCTGGTAAGGGGGCATTGCATCATCAGCTAGCTGGTAAGGGGGCATTGCATCAGCGGCACAGCCGCTTGCCAAGAAAATGATGCACCCAAACTGCCAAAGGCTGCATTCAAATAAATAAGTAAATTCAACAGGTAAGCTTTACAGTTCCTCAAAAACTCTTGGATTATTTTTCCTTCTCTTCACTTCTATATTTCTTCAGTTGTTGTTCGTTCCCTTGAAGGCCTGGTATCGATGAGGACGATGCAGTCCGTTACTATAGTCTTTGACGTAAAATATAAATCGTTGAGATTGTAAAGTGAATTTTTGTTTAATAACATATTGTGATGGTTTCCAAAACTAAAAAAAAAAACATTTAAACCTTTTTTTTCATCTTTCAAATTTTGGTTTATAAATGGATTGTTTTTGTTTCAGATTTTATGGTTAAAGTGAAGGTGAAGTCTGAGTTTGTCGACGATTCTTTCCCTCAAGACGAAGGTTTGAGCCACAAACACATTGTTGATGTTCTAATTTTATTGCTTACTGGAAGAATATAGTGGTAACTCAGGGGGCACTTGGTAGAATGCATACCTCCGCCCAGCTGATTAGTTTACGTTTTGTATCCCACTGATAGGCCGGATCTGGATTTGGACCTGAACCAAAATTAAATCGGCTTGTTCTTATCACCTATCTGTAGCGACATGTGGTGAGGCGAACATAGCGAGCCTATCCACTCTAAAATCTACAGTGCCTCCAGAAAGTATTCACACCCCTTGACTTTTTCACATTTTGTTGTGTTGCAGCCTGAATTTTATTATGGATTAAATTGAGATTTTTTTTTTGTCACTGACCCACACATAATGCACCATAATGTCAAAGTGGAATTTTGTTTTAGAAATGTTTACAAAATAATCAAAATTGAAATGCAGAAATATCCAATTTACATAGTATTCAACCGTCTGAGTCAATACTTCATATTGAAGGCAAGGTAAAAGGCATGAAACAAGTCTGAAAGTGTGTGTGTGTGTGTGTGTGTGTGTGTGTGTGTGTGTGTGTGTGTGTGTGTGTGTGTGTGTGTGTGTGTGTGTGTGTGTGTGTGTGTGTGTGTGTGTGTGTGCGTGCGTGCGTGTTTTTATGAATCATGTCCATTCCATTGAATTGGCCACAGGTGGACTCAAATCAAGTTGTAGAGACCTCTCAAGGATGATCAAGGGAAACTGGATGAACCTGAGCTCAATTTGGAGTGTCGTAGCAAAGAGATTGAATACTTATTGACTAAAAAAAGAAAATTCAAAAAAAACAAATTGCACTTTGACATTACGGGGTATTAAGTGTAGATCAGTGACAGTCTTATTTTAATCCATTTTAATTTCAGGTTGTAACACAACAAATGTGAACAAGTTAGCACATTTTACCTGACATCACCTCTGACCTTTGACCTTTTGACCCCACAATCTCATCAGTTAATCTTTACATCATTATACATACCTGTACCAAGTTTGAATTAGATCACTTTAGCCATTCTCAAGTTATAGACCGAAACAGACTTTGACCTTTGACCTCTTGGCCCCAAATTCGAATCATTTAATCTTTACATCATGATACTTATGTATACCACGTTTGAATTCGTTCACTTCAGCCGTTCTCAAGTTATAGACCGATTACAGACTTTGACCTTTGCCCCCAAAATCGAATCAGTAAATCTTTACATCATTATACACACCTGTACCAAGTTTGAATTGGATCACTTCAAGTGTTCTCAAGTTTTAGACATATTACAGACTTTGCCTTTCACCTTTCACCTTTCACCTTTTGACCCCAAAATCTAGTCAGTTTTTCTTCACATCATTCCACATAATTGTACTAAACTTCGGTCAGAATCCCATCACTGGTTCACAAGTTATCGTGGTAACAGGATTTTTACCTAAAATGACCTCTGACCTTTGGCCGTTGACCTCATGAGCCCAAAATCTAATCAGTTCATCTTTACCTCATTATACATCATATACCCGATGTCCCTGCTCTCAAATGTTGTGTTTGTGTGCTTCCCCTTCTCTTTTTTTTTCTTCTTTTTTTTTGTATACTGAATCGAGGCTCATGAAAGAGCTAAAATTCTCTGCCCATATTGTCTACATCTACCCTTATTATATGTTTTGTGTGCCTGTTTGATTTTTTTTTGTGTGTGTGTGATAAATGTTAGCTCTTTCACGAGCGTCGATCTGTATCAAAAAAAAAAAAAAAAAAAAAAAAATACATACCTGCACCAAGTTTGACTAAAATCCCTTCAGCCGTTCTCAAGTTGTTGCAGGAACGAAAACCTATCACGGATGGACAGCCGGGCGGACAACCTGAAAACATAATGCCCTCTGAGTATATACTGAAAACAGCATATACTCAGATAACATGACGACTTCGTCGACGGAGGCATAAAAATGTCAAGGGGTGTGAATGCTTTCTGAAGGCACTGTGTATGTTTGCCTCGACATTTGTGTAGCACTGTTCCTGGTGGTGATGCAGAGGTGTGTTCAGTTACCATGTTTAAATATTATTTTTTTTGTATACATAGACGAGGCTCGTGAAAGAACTAAAACATTTTCTTGTAGAGCACTCACCCAAGTGGCTAAACCACTCGAGCAAGCACTTCAACGATAATATTTAGTAACGAGAACGCCACTCAGTAGAGTGCATACTCCCGCCGTGGGTCAAGTTGGAATAGTACGATTCCACAAAAGTTTGAGGGAGTAGTTCAGTGACAACACAAGACAAGATAACACAAGACAAACACTGCACAAATATATATATACAAAACACCTCACATCCACGAAATTAAAAACACCTCACAGCCACAAAACACGAAATTAAAAACACCTCACAGCCACAAAACACGAAATTAAAAACACCTCACAGCCACAAAACACGAAATTAAAAACACCTCACAGCCACGAAACACAAAATGAAAAACACCTCACAGCCACAAAACACGAAATTAAAAACACCTCACAGCCACGAAACACAAAATGAAAAACACCTCACAGCCACAAAACACAAAATTAAAAACACCTCACAGCCACAAAACACAAAATTAAAAACACCTCACAGCCACAAAACACGAAATTAAAAACACCTCACAGCCACGAAACACAAAATGAAAAACACCTCACAGCCACGAAACACAAAATGAAAAACACCTCACAGCCACAAAACACAAAATTAAAAACACCTCACAGCCACAAAACACAAAATGAAAAACACCTCACAGCCACAAAACACAAAATTAAAAACACCTCACAGCCACGAAACACAAAATGAAAAACACCTCACAGCCACAAAACACGAAATTAAAAACACCTCACAGCCACGAAACACAAAATGAAAAACACCTCACAGCCACAAAACACAAAATTAAAAACACCTCACAGCCACGAAACACAAAATGAAAAACACCTCACAGCCACAAAACACAAAATGAAAAACACCTCACAGCCACAAAACACAAAATGAAAAACACCTCACAGCCACAAAACACGAAATTAAAAACACCTCACAGCCACGAAACACAAAATGAAAAACACCTCACAGCCACAAAACACAAAATGAAAAACACCTCACAGCCACAAAACACGAAATTAAAAACACCTCACAGCCACGAAACACAAAATTAAAAACACTTCACAGCCACAAAACACAAAATGAAAAACACCTCACAGCCACAAAACACAAAATTAAAAACACCTCACAGCCACGAAACACAAAATGAAAAACACCTCACAGCCACAAAACACGAAATTAAAAACACCTCACAGCCACGAAACACAAAATTAAAAACACCTCACAGCCACAAAACACAAAATGAAAAACACCTCACAGCCACAAAACACGAAATTAAAAACACCTCACAGCCACAAAACACAAAATTTAAAACACTTCACAGCCACAAAACACAAAATGAAAAACTCTTCACAGCCACAAAACACAAAATGAAAAACTCTTCACAGCCACAAAACACGAAATTAAAAACACCTCACAGCCACAAAACACGAAATTAAAAACACTTCACAGCCACAAAACACAAAATTAAAAACACCTCACAGCCACAAAACACAAAATGAAAAATTCTTCACAGCCACAAAACACAAAATGAAAAACTCTTCACAGCCACAAAACACGAAATTAAAAACACCTCACAGCCACAAAACACGAAATTAAAAACACCTCACAGCCACAAAACACAAAATTAAAAACACCTCACAGCCACGAAACACAAAATTTAAAACACTTCACAGCCACAAAACACGAAATTAAAAACACCTCACAGCCACAAAACACAAAATTAAAAACACCTCACAGCCACGAAACACAAAATTTAAAACACTTCACAGCCACAAAACACAAAATTAAAAACACCTCACAGCCACAAAACACAAAATTAAAAACACCTCACAGCCACGAAACACAAAATTTAAAACACTTCACAGCCACAAAACACAAAATGAAAAACTCTTCACAGCCACGAAACACGAAATGAAAAACTCTTCACAGCCACGAAACACGAAATGAAAAACACCTCACAGCCACAAAACACAAAATTAAAAACACCTCACAGCCACAAAACACAAAATTAAAAACACCTCACAGCCACGAAACACAAAATTTAAAACACTTCACAGCCACAAAACACAAAATGAAAAACTCTTCACAGCCACAAAACACAAAATGAAAAACTCTTCACAGCCACGAAACACGAAATGAAAAACACCTCACAGCCACAAAACACGAAATTAAAAACACCTCACAGCCACGAAACACAAAATTAAAAACACCTCACAGCCACGAAACACAAAATTTAAAACACTTCACAGCCACAAAACACAAAATGAAAAACTCTTCACAGCCACGAAACACGAAATGAAAAACTCTTCACAGCCACAAAACACAAAATGAAAAACTCTTCACAGCCACGAAACACGAAATTAAAAACACCTCACAGCCACAAAACACAAAATGAAAAACTCTTCACAGCCACAAAACACGAAATTAAAAACACTTCACAGCCACAAAACACAAAATGAAAATCTTCACAGCCACAAAACACGAAATTAAAAACACTTCACAGCCACAAAACACAAAATGAAAAACTCTTCACAGCCACGAAACACGAAATTAAAAACACTTCACAGCCACAAAACACAAAATGAAAAACTCTTCACAGCCACGAAACACGAAATTAAAAACTCTTCACAGCCACGAAACACGAAATTAAAAACACCTCACAGCCACAAAACACAAAATGAAAAACTCTTCACAGCCACAAAACACAAAATGAAAAACACTTCACAGCCACAAAACACAAAATGAAAATCTTCACAGCCACAAAACACGAAATTAAAAACACTTCACAGCCACAAAACACAAAATGAAAAACACTTCACAGCCACAAAACACAAAATGAAAATCTTCACAGCCACAAAACACGAAATGAAAAACTCTTCACAGCCACAAAACACAAAATGAAAAACACTTCACAGCCACAAAACACAAAATGAAAATCTTCACAGCCACAAAACACGAAATTAAAAACACTTCACAGCCACAAAACACAAAATGAAAATCTTCACAGCCACAAAACACGAAATTAAAAACACTTCACAGCCACAAAACACAAAATGAAAAACTCTTCACAGCCACGAAACACGAAATTAAAAACACTTCACAGCCACAAAACACAAAATGAAAAACTCTTCACAGCCACGAAACACGAAATTAAAAACTCTTCACAGCCACGAAACACGAAATTAAAAACACCTCACAGCCACGAAACACAAAATGAAAAACACTTCACAGCCACAAAACACAAAATGAAAAACACTTCACAGCCACAAAACACAAAATGAAAAACTCTTCACAGCCACGAAACACGAAATTAAAAACACCTCACAGCCACGAAACACGAAATTAAAAACACCTCACAGCCATGAAACACGAAATTAAAAACACCTCACAGCCACGAAACACGAAATTAAAAACTCTTCAC
This sequence comes from Myxine glutinosa, assembly GCF_964187855.1. Taxonomy (NCBI): domain Eukaryota; kingdom Metazoa; phylum Chordata; class Myxini; order Myxiniformes; family Myxinidae; genus Myxine; species Myxine glutinosa. The sequence goes on from NC_136265.1 coordinate 60,376,776, forward strand.
AGCCACGAAACACGAAATTAAAAACACTTCACAGCCACAAAACACGAAATTAAAAACACCTCACAGCCACAAAACACAAAATGAAAAACACCTCACAGCCACAAAACACAAAATGAAAAACTCTTCACAGCCACAAAACACGAAATTAAAAACACCTCACAGCCACGAAACACAAAATGAAAAACACCTCACAGCCACAAAACACAAAATTAAAAACACCTCACAGCCACAAAACACAAAATGAAAAACACCTCACAGCCACAAAACACAAAATGAAAAACACCTCACAGCCACAAAACACAAAATTAAAAACACCTCACAGCCACAAAACACAAAATGAAAAACACCTCACAGCCACGAAACACAAAATGAAAAACTCTTCACAGCCACAAAACACAAAATTAAAAACACCTCACAGCCACAAAACACGAAATTAAAAACACCTCACAGCCACAAAACACAAAATTTAAAACACTTCACAGCCACAAAACACAAAATGAAAAACTCTTCACAGCCACAAAACACAAAATGAAAAACTCTTCACAGCCACAAAACACGAAATTAAAAACACCTCACAGCCACAAAACACGAAATTAAAAACACCTCACAGCCACAAAACACAAAATTAAAAACACCTCACAGCCACAAAACACAAAATGAAAAATTCTTCACAGCCACAAAACACAAAATGAAAAACTCTTCACAGCCACAAAACACGAAATTAAAAACACCTCACAGCCACAAAACACGAAATTAAAAACACCTCACAGCCACGAAACACAAAATTAAAAACACCTCACAGCCACGAAACACAAAATTTAAAACACTTCACAGCCACAAAACACAAAATGAAAAACTCTTCACAGCCACGAAACACGAAATGAAAAACACCTCACAGCCACAAAACACGAAATTAAAAACACCTCACAGCCACGAAACACAAAATTAAAAACACCTCACAGCCACGAAACACAAAATTTAAAACACTTCACAGCCACAAAACACAAAATGAAAAACTCTTCACAGCCACGAAACACGAAATGAAAAACTCTTCACAGCCACAAAACACAAAATGAAAAACTCTTCACAGCCACGAAACACGAAATTAAAAACACCTCACAGCCACAAAACACAAAATGAAAAACTCTTCACAGCCACAAAACACGAAATTAAAAACACTTCACAGCCACAAAACACAAAATGAAAATCTTCACAGCCACAAAACACGAAATTAAAAACACTTCACAGCCACAAAACACAAAATGAAAAACTCTTCACAGCCACGAAACACGAAATTAAAAACACTTCACAGCCACAAAACACAAAATGAAAAACTCTTCACAGCCACGAAACACGAAATTAAAAACTCTTCACAGCCACGAAACACGAAATTAAAAACACCTCACAGCCACAAAACACAAAATGAAAAACTCTTCACAGCCACAAAACACAAAATGAAAAACACTTCACAGCCACAAAACACAAAATGAAAATCTTCACAGCCACAAAACACGAAATTAAAAACACTTCACAGCCACAAAACACAAAATGAAAAACACTTCACAGCCACAAAACACAAAATGAAAATCTTCACAGCCACAAAACACGAAATGAAAAACTCTTCACAGCCACAAAACACAAAATGAAAAACACTTCACAGCCACAAAACACAAAATGAAAATCTTCACAGCCACAAAACACGAAATTAAAAACACTTCACAGCCACAAAACACAAAATGAAAATCTTCACAGCCACAAAACACGAAATTAAAAACACTTCACAGCCACAAAACACAAAATGAAAAACTCTTCACAGCCACGAAACACGAAATTAAAAACACTTCACAGCCACAAAACACAAAATGAAAAACTCTTCACAGCCACGAAACACGAAATTAAAAACTCTTCACAGCCACGAAACACGAAATTAAAAACACCTCACAGCCACGAAACACAAAATGAAAAACACTTCACAGCCACAAAACACGAAATGAAAAACTCTTCACAGCCACGAAACACGAAATTAAAAACACCTCACAGCCACGAAACACGAAATTAAAAACACCTCACAGCCATGAAACACGAAATTAAAAACACCTCACAGCCACGAAACACGAAATTAAAAACTCTTCACAGCCACGAAACACGAAATTAAAAACACTTCACAGCCACAAAACACGAAATTAAAAACACTTCACAGCCACAAAACACAAAATGAAAAACTCTTCACAGCCACAAAACACAAAATGAAAAACTCTTCACAGCCACAAAACACAAAATGAAAAACTTCACAGCCACAAAACACGAAATTAAAAACACTTCACAGCCACAAAACACAAAATTAAAAACTCTTCACAGCCACAAAACACGAAATTAAAAACACTTCACAGCCACAAAACACGAAATTAAAAACACTTCACAGCCACAAAACACAAAATGAAAAACTCTTCACAGCCACAAAACACAAAATGAAAAACTTCACAGCCACAAAACACGAAATTAAAAACACCTCACAGCCACGAAACACAAAATGAAAATCTTCACAGCCACAAAACACAAAATGAAAAACTCTTCACAGCCACGAAACACAAAATTAAAAACACCTCACAGCCACAAAACACAAAATGAAAAACTCTTCACAGCCACGAAACACGAAATTAAAAACACCTCACAGCCACGAAACACAAAATGAAAAACTCTTCACAGCCACAAAACACGAAATTAAAAACACTTCACAGCCACAAAACACAAAATGAAAAACTCTTCACAGCCACAAAACACGAAATTAAAAACACTTCACAGCCACAAAACACAAAATGAAAAACTCTTCACAGCCACAAAACACAAAATGAAAAACTCTTCACAGCCACAAAACACGAAATTAAAAACACCTCACAGCCACAAAACACGAAATTAAAAACACCTCACAGCCACAAAACACGAAATTAAAAACACTTCACAGCCACAAAACACAAAATGAAAAACTCTTCACAGCCACAAAACACAAAATGAAAAACTCTTCACAGCCACAAAACACGAAATTAAAAACACCTCACAGCCACAAAACACGAAATTAAAAACACTTCACAGCCACAAAACACAAAATGAAAAACTCTTCACAGCCACGAAACACAAAATTAAAAACTCTTCACAGCCACAAAACACGAAATTAAAAACACCTCACAGCCACGAAACACAAAATTAAAAACACCTCACAGCCACAAAACACAAAATTAAAAACACCTCACAGCCACGAAACACAAAATTTAAAACACTTCACAGCCACAAAACACAAAATGAAAAACACCTCACAGCCACGAAACACAAAATTAAAAACACCTCACAGCCACGAAACACAAAATTTAAAACATTTCACAGCCACAAAACACAAAATGAAAAACTCTTCACAGCCACGAAACACGAAATTAAAAACACCTCACAGCCACGTAAAATGACCATGTCATTTTACACCTCACCACCACATAATGCAAAATACCTCACCACCACGTGACCACCACCCTCACCACCACCACACTTCACAACCACGGAAATAAAAGTTTCAGGGAGTAGTTCAGTGACAACAAGACACTGCCCAGATATGTAGATATATAATAATAATAATAATAATACATTTATTTTATGTAGCGCTTTTCAAGAAGCCCAAAGGCGCTTTGACAGAGTACAAAAAACAAGTGCAAAAAGACAAAAATCAATAGGTAAATAATCAAAGCAAAAGGAAGGAGAAGGAGAAGGAGAAGAGATAGTCAGGGGTTAAATGCTGCGGGTTAAATGTTGAATGCAGTGTTGAACTGGTATATAGATAAATAAACCTGAAAATCGCAGAGCCAGAACTATTTTTTGGTCTGGGACGCCCATGCGAGGTTTCTTCTTCTTCAGCCTATCACAACCCTGGGTGAATATGCGATTTTTTTTTTTTAAAGTTCGAATTTTGCCAAATCTGTTTTATTCGTTTGTTAATATACCTCAGCCATTGACAAATCTGGAACTAAGTCTTTATGAGTTCATCAAATACTGACACCACGAATGACATTCGCTGAGCTAAATGTTGATATCTCTTCTGAGGTAAAAAAAAATAAAAAAATAAAACAGTTTTAAAGCATTATACATATCAAACAATACATTTTATGAAACTGGGAAACCTAATACACACTTTGGTGGTTTTAAAATGACAGAATATGTCTTTATTAGGAAAAAAAAACATGAACATTGAAGTCAATGCTGCTAACAAAATACACTGCTCTAACGCATAACCACGAGTTTAAACTACATTTACAACAAATTTGAAAACTATTTTCATATCACAATGTTAAATATAGAATATATAGAAGATAATGTAAAAAAAAAATGAGCCCTATCTCCCAATGGTAAAAAAATCCTTCAAAAAATTCCTGGATCGGGAATAATATCCTGAGCTTCACCAAAAAATAATCAGTTCTTCCTTATCCCAAGGGCAATCATCCCACCAACTTTCATCCAAATCCGTTCAGAACTTTTCCAGATATCTTGTTCACAAACACACGAACACACACACACACACACACACACGGACACGAGTGAATGCATTACTCCCGCCTGGCTGGCTTGGCAAGCGATAGCAAGCCGATTGGTAACTGAACACGTCCCACATGAGCCAGACGCAGCTTTCTGGTTCTGCTGCTTGTGTCATGAAAAAAGTTAATTTCAGGTGATTTTCAACCCTTTTCACCTGTTGTTACCAACACAAACGAAGGTGGATGGAGGTTATGTTTTCACCCCTGTCTGTTTGTGAACAGGATATCTCAGTTATTGATGGATTCGGACGAAACTTGGTGCACGGGTTGGGGGTGTAACAAGGACGAATCTATTTGATTTTGGTGAAGATTCAAATCCGGATACGAGAATTTTAAAATTTTGGAAATGATTTTTCACCATTGAGTGAAAGGGCCAAAAATGATATACAGCACAATATTTCAAAAAGTAGTGGACGAGTTATGATTTGGGTAATTGACAAGGAGAAATTATTAGATGTTGGTTTAGGTCCGCATGAAGATCTGGTCTATCAGTGGGATACAAGACGTAAACTCTTCACCTGGCAGAGGTATGCTCTCTACTGAGTGCTGTTCTAGTTGAGTTATGTTTCGCTTTTCAACACCGCTGGGGTAGTTTCGTTTCATCCTTGGGACAGGTGCTCTGATGTGAAAACCGCAATGTTCCATCGTGTTCACGGGTTAGTGCACTTACTTATGAGGGGTTGTTTCATGATAGTACAATAAATGATATTGTGGATTTGCTAAACAATATTGATATGTACAGTTACGTGAAAAAGTAAGTACACCCCGTGTAAAGTTTTGACTTTTTCAACATATTTCACCATACAGCTATTTGATCTTCATTTCAACAATATTGATAGATAAAGGTGATATAATATAACAAATATCATGAAACATTTACATTTTGGAGTCAATTGTATAATTTAAATAAACATAAATGCAAATTTCGCATGTGGAAAAAGTAAGTACACCCCTACATTTATCACTACTTCAAATACCTAAAATTAGAATCAGGTGCACCAGCTCAGGTGCAAATGATTAGAACATCGTGTCTTATTTTCTGAGTGGAACCTGTCTTATTTAAACCTCAGACATTGAGTTTGGTTTGCTCTTTGTTGTTGAAGTGTGTGGCGTCACCATGCCGAGATCAAAAGAGCTCTCTGAGGCCTTCAGAAAGAAGGTTATAGATGCCTACAAGTCTGGGAAGGGATTTAAAAAGATCTCAAACAATTTGAAATCAATCATTCGACTGTCCGGAAGATCATCTGCAAGTGGAGAAGATTCCAAACAACTGCCAACTTGTTCAGGCCAGGCCGCCCCAGCAAGTTCAGCCCAAGAGCAGACCGCAAGATGCTGAAATAAGTCTCGAAGAACCCCAGAATGTCATCACGGGACCTACAGGTAGCTCTTGCCACTGTTGATGTCAAAGTGCACGAGTCTACCATTAGAAAGAGGCTGCACAAATTTGATCTACATGGGAGGTGTGCCAGGAGGAAACCTTTGCTGTCCAGGAAGAACATCAGGGCAAGACTAAAGTTTGCCAATGAACACCTTGGCAAAGACCAGCACTTCTGGAACAATGTGCTCTGGACAGATGAGTCAAAGGTAGAGCTATTTGGCCACAGTACCAGAAGACATGTTTGGCGAAAACCAAAGACAGCAAAATAACCTGATACCAACTGTAAAGCATGGTGGTGGAAATATTATGGTTTGGGGCAGCTTTGCTGCATCAGGGCCTGGGCAGCTCACCATCATAGAATCCACTATGAATTCTTCATTGTACCAGAGGGTGCTTGAGGATAATGTGAGGCCATCTGTCGGAAAGTTGAAGTTGAAGCTCAAGCGAAGGTGGACCTTGCAACATGACAATGATCCTAAACATACCAGTAAATCTACCAAGGAAGGCTGAAAAGAAAGACTAGGAGGGTTCTGGAATGGCCAAGTCAAAGCCCAGATCTAAATCCCATCGAGATGTTGTGGTGGGATTTGAAACGAGCTGTGCATGCAAGAAACCCCTCAAACATCGCACAGCTGAAATAATTCTACATGGAGGAGTGGGCAAAAATTTCTCCCAGTCGATGTCAGAGACTGGTGGACAGTTATAAGAAACGCTTACTTTAGGTTGTTTCTGCCAAAGGGGGCAATACCAGCTATTAGAGCCAAGGGTGTACTTACTTTTTCCACATGCGAAATTTGCATTTATGTTTATTTAAATTATACAATGGACTACAAAATGTAAATGTTTCATGATATTTATTATATTATATCACCTTTATCTATCAATATTGTTGAAATGAAGATCAAATAGCTGTATGTTGAAATATGTTGAAAAAGTCAAAAGTTTACATGGGGTGTACTTACTTTTTCACGTGACTGTATTTACATTGGGAATTATACAAAGTTTTAGTGTGATTATTGTTACATTTGTATACATTAAACGTAGTTATTATTCCACTCAACCTGTTTTCTCTGCTAATACTAAGCTCACTCCCTAATTCGTCTCGATAAAGTCTTGTCTCGATAAACGTCAGGGAAACTTTTTATCATTTATTCATCACGTGACGATGCTTTCTATCCCTGACATGGAGCATTTGTTTAGTGCTGTTTTTCATCACTCACAAGTTGATATGTTTTGTCGGCAAAATGAGACCCACCCTCAGTCTCATCTCGAAAGATTTTGAACCACGATCGGTGATCTCTTATTTCTCATGATCTCGGGGCCCCATTGGTTGCATGCCTCTTATGGCGCCTCTGCCTAGGACCCTCATTGAGTTCGGAGCCCTGGATGCATGCTCTGCATGCCCGTGCGTTAATCAGCCACTGGAGTTCAGCGTTAACGATTAAGAGCTAAGATTTAAGGTGATTTTTGGGGTTGAGGTGTTTTTACACCTTTTTAGCCGGCCTGGAACAAAGTTCAGCGGAGCTTATGCGATGGTGCGTCGTCTGTCCGTCCGTAATCACTTGCAACTTCTTGAAGGGATTGTGACCAAACTTGGCACGAATGATATTTGTTGTGTTGTGACTAAAGTTTGTTCACGGCATTAAAAACAAGTCGGGGTCTATCGGGGGTCAAAGTGGATCCAGGTTTGACCCCTCAAAATAGGAATTTGCTTTTGCCTCTGAAACTACACACACTATTTCGATGAAAATTGACCACAACCTTCACCACCCGTGATGTGCCAAAGTTTGTTCACGGCATTTAAAAAATCTGCCCTTTGGGGATCTACGGGGGGGGGGGGGGGGGGTGGGAGGGGAGTTGCCCCTCAAAATAGGTATTTGCTTTCTTCTCAGAAACTACACAAGCAATTCCAAGCAAACTTCACCACAACCTTCATCACCCGTGATGTACCAAAGTTTGTTCATGGCATTAAAAAAAATCGTTTCGAATCATTAAAAAATCATGGAACAAAGTCATTAAAAAGTCTTATGATTATGTCAGTATGATTCTACATGCTGCCATGTTTTCTAGCAACCATTGAAATTGGTTTAAAATATTTTTAGCCAGTGTAGTATCCTGTTTATTCTACCAGGTGAGCGCCATGGGTATTGCCCCTCTTTTTTCCCCCTTTTAATAATATATAAACGAGATGAGAAATCATGATGTTTTATTCCCATATAGGTAGACGAAAGGCTTAGTTAATCAATTAGGGCTCAGTAGACAACTTCAAATGCCTACCGAGTTGAGACTAACCCTATTTAATCCCTTTGTGAACCCCTACGTGAGTAGGGGGAAAAACGTACACTGTGGGACTTGGCTGACCCCAGTGAATTGAGCAAGTAGTCAGTTTCACGATGTTTTTTCGTTCACAATTTTTGGAGATTAGCAAAACTATACATTTTTGGAATATTCAGAGCATGAGGAATCCAAAAATTAATGTTGGCATTTGCGTAGACACCTTCACGAAAATGACACTCAGGACAGTGATGAAGATCTGTAAAAGCATATTCCTGAACGGTGTAGACCTAGTAGATCCTGTGCATAGGACTTATTGTTCAATCTGATACTAACAAGGCTGCTTTCTTGCTTTATAAACCCATACCTATAACTTCAAAGGACTTGCAATATCATGTATTATGTAATACAGTTATATCACAAATATAAAGACAATGGTTTTCAATTACCTTTGTTGCTTTTCTATAATCCTGAGCACTATTTTGAGGCCTTTATTGGATTCCTTGACGCAGAAAACATAGGATTAGCATATTTAATTAAGTTTCTAGGTTGACTAGAAGCCGAGATCGCGCAAAATATGTATTTTATGGCGGCCATTTTGAAAATCCAAAATGGCGGCCATGCAGGTGTCTGTGCAAATGCCAACATTGATTTTCGGATTCCTCATGCTCTGAATATTCCAAAAATGTACAGGTTTGATAATCTCCCAAAATCTTTGAACGAAATCATATTTGTTAACATAGTGAACCTGACTAAAGCGTAAGCGAGCGGAAATTAACCAAAACGAGTGCAAGCAAGTGGGGGTGTATGGCTTCTTAAGGGGAAGGCACAGATGCCACAGTGTAATGTTTCCCCCCGACCCCCTTCCCGACCCCCCCGCCTCCCCCCCTCCCCGCAACTAGGCTTGTTCTTGTGACCTGCTCAACTCATCCATTAAGTTTTGTCCAAATCCCCATGTTTCGGATTCTCCCTCTTTCATCCCGACCAAGTTTCGTCCAAGGTTTTTGAGATATCGTTTTTGACCCAATCTCTCGATGGTGAAGAATCACTTAAAAAACGTATTGTGTCTGTATCCACATCCGGATCTTCACCAAAATATTGTCAATCAATTCGTCCTCATCACACACCCAACCTATCCACTAATCCGTCCATAACTTTTGAGATATCCTGCTCACAAAGACAGGCAAAAAAGGAGTAAAAACACAACTTGCGTCCACCTTCAGTGGCAGAGGTAATTGAAGGGTGTTACTGGACCTTTTAAAATTGACATCATGATTGTTTCTGTGGAGATACAGGATAAGCCTTTAGTGTGTCGGCCCATCTATTTTATTCTGTTTGTCGGTTTCAGCAAGATTTCTGAAAATGAAACTCTTAATAATAATATCCAGCATTGCTGGGCATGGGCCTGTGCTCCAATGAACACCTCTCGAGTTATATGTAATTTCTCATTCATTTTTAAGGTTTTTTTTGAGATAACTATAACGTGGCTTTTGATTCAGTCAAGCCATTGTTTAGTTTTCATAAGATATTTTTGTTTCAGGTTTTATTGTTGAAGTGAAAGTGAAGGTGAAGTCTGAATTTGTTGATGAATCTTCCTTTCAAGACAAAGGTCTGAACCACAACAACATTCTGCTTGTCCCATTGACGAGTACATTGTACAAAGCTTGTTCGCTCCCTCACTCCCTCTCTCTCTCTCTTCTCTCTCTGTCATTGTTGGATTTGCTGAAAGGCCGTAGATAACAATTTAAACACCCAGCTTGTTAGTAACCCCATTTCATTGATCACATTGAAACATCACAATATTTATCCAAGATATTTGTGGGAAACGATCACGCATCAACGGTTATGATCGAATCTGTCGGATATTCACTTGCAGTCCTAATAATAGAGATGACATCAAAATGCAACGGGATTGCTTTGTTTTTCCAGATGTTGATGGAAAGCTGAAGGTTGATCCTGAACTCATGCATTGTCCCTCGAGAGGTAAGTGTTCCTTCTTTCAATCTCCATGTAATCGCGAGTGTGAGCAGTGATTGACAACAAGTGTGCTTGTTTGTCCCCTACCGGTGGACACCGGAAGGGACTATAGGTTTGCACTCCGTCCCTCCGTCTGTCTGTCAGTCTGTCAGTCCGTCACGCAAAGAACAGTTTTCCGGACCTTTTTTCTAAACTCTTTATGCTAATGATTTCAAACTTGGTACATGGTTTCCTCATGATAAGTTACAGATCAAGTTCGAACTTCACGACGTTTCGATCATTTTTGACAAAGTTATGGCACTTTGAACTTTGGTAATTTCCCCAATAGTTTTCCGGACGACAGACTGCCGGTCGGGGACATGTATTGCAGCGCAATACTCAGAATGCTTGTTTTAAATACTCTGTACCTCTCTCTATATAGTCAGGTTCACTATGTTTTGTCGTTCAAAATCATGGTAGATTAGCAAACCTATACATTTTTGGAAACGTTTTTACATGGAAAATCTGAAAATCAATGTTTACATTTGCCAATTCCGACCAATTCGACCAATCGACCAATTCCATTCGACCAATTTGACCATTCGACCAATCGCTTCGATCGACCATTCGACCATTCGATCGATTCGATTCATCGAATTCGATTCGATCGACCAATTCGATTTGCCAATCAATTTGACCGACCTTTGCTTGTGTGGAACGGACTGTGAAAACGATGCGGACTATATTGTCGGATACGACACACAGGACAGTGATGACGAACTCTAAATGGCATATTCTGTAATCGTGTATGATTGATGCCATTGACTGCCTGTGTATATTTTGTCATTGACTGCCTGTGTAGATGTGAAGTTATACTGACTGCATGTGTATATATGATTTTGCTGACTGCCTGTGTATGTTTGGTGATATGAATTATTGTGACACATTTTGATGTTATTAACTGCCTGTTCAAAATGATAACATGTATTTGATTATGCAACTTATCGCGAATATAAAGACAGTATTTTGCAATTCAAAACCTTTGATTCGTGTCTTACCATTCCCCATAGCACTAATTTGATACTTTCATTGGATTCCTTGTCCCTGAAAATATAGGTTTAGTATATTTTTAAAAGTTGTAGGGTAATTAGAGGCAGAAATAGAACAAAATATGTATTTTACAGTGGCCATTTTGAAAATCCAAAATGGCCGCTATACAGGTATCTCTCCAAATGTAAACATTGATTTTTAGTTTCCTTATGCTATAACCTTTCCAAAAATGTATAGGTTTGCTAATCTACCATGATTTTGAACGAAATATAATTTATTGACATAGTGAACCTGACTTATATGATAACAAACATGTTAAGAAACGACCTAAATTTCTAATTTATCTGAAAGGTCATCCCACAAAAGAATTCAAATAATATGCACAAAATAGCTCTTTTGTATTCATGTCCCTGGAAATACCATTGGCAGCGATGTATTGTGAGAGTGAGGGAAGAATTAACATCTCTCTTGTTCTGCCTGGCAGTTTTGCTCACTATTGTCGTTGATCTAGCTTTGTCTTGCACTTCAAATCGACTTATCTGTGAATGAAGGAAAGAAAAATGGGAATATTAGCCAATTTGGCATGTACTTCACATCAGCTTAGAGGCTGAAAAACATGGTAGCTTCTTCCTTGTGAGAGACGAGTACAGATAGGATCAATTTTTAATCGAAAGCAAACATTATGCATATATAGCCCCCGTTGAACTTTGTCCAAAATGGGGGCTTTTGGATTGGGTCTTGTCGATCCATCAGTCTGTTTCTCCGTCCGCAACCATATCTCGGACATGTATGGACCAATTTTTTTTTTTTTCATATTTGGCACAAGGACAATACATGATGGCATGCACTACCAGTCAAAAGTTTAGGTACTTTCCTGGTTTACTTAACACTTAAAAGTGTACTTAAACTTTTGACTGGTGGTGTACATATTCACATAATTTGGTTTCGCGATGCGTTCAAATATGGCTGACTTGCGGCCATTTGAGTTGTGAAAAACCTGATATTGAACACGTCCTCAACCATTTCTCGGACATGCATTTAGCGATCTTGTTCAAACTTGGCATACAGGCAATGAATGATGGCTTACATATGCACATCCTTTTTTGGTGATCAGCTCCGAGATGACCAACTTGCAGCCATTTTGTTACTTGAGCGTGCCCCAACCCTTTCTCGGACATTCAAGGACCAATTTCGTTCAAAGTTGGCACAAAGACAATACATGAGAGTATACATATGCAGAACTGAGCCTGGTGTTGGCTTAGCGGTTAGGGTGCGGCTTGGGATCCAAGGATCCTGGGTTCGAATCCCGGTCGATCACTGAATGAATGCCTGGGGGGTTGACAGCCCTGTGTGTCGCAAGAGGCGACTAACAGGGTTGGTGGCAGGAAGGGCATCCAGCCGTAAAACATTGTTTCAAAAGGGGGACCACGGTGCCCGAAAAAGGCCAACCCCTGCTCTGCATGGAAAAATGGCCTCTGAAGGTGGTTCTATACATATGCAGAAGATTTTGTTTTGTAATCCGACCAAAGATGGCCGATTGACGGCCTTTAACTCCATACAGCAAAATTACTAAAACCACGGGGGCTATGACATTTTATGTCTTTTTCTCCTTGTTTTTGTTATTTTATGTTTTTCAGCACAGGTGATTTATTGATGCCTTTCTGAATTGCTTTTTGCAGAGAATCAAATGGAATTGGATTCTTCTTCCAAGTCAAGTTCCCAGTTATTTGACACAGAAGTTTCTTTCAAGCATAAAATGACACAGAGTTCCTGTGAGGAAGTCAACAAATATAGCAGTGTTCTAGCCAAGAACAACAAGTGTATTACGGCGTTCAAGAAAACTGAAAGCAAGGAGAAGCCGCACAAGTGCTCTGTTTGTAAGAAAACATTTAACTCATTAATATATTTAAAGAGATGTCAAACATTACACAAAGGTGAGATGCCATACAAGTGTACTGTGTGCAACAAGGAATTTTCTTGGTTATCATCTTTGAATTATCATAAAGGAAAACACGCAGGAGAGAAGCCTTATAAATGTTCTCTGTGTAGCAAGGCATTCACTTCGTCATCATATTTAAATCGACATCAAAAAATACACACGCGAGAGAAGAAGATTCCATTCAAGTGTTCTGTCTGCAACAAGGAGTTTACCAATATCACGCCATTGAAAATACATCAAAGAATACACACGGGAGAGAAACCCTACAAATGTACTGTATGCAGCAAGGCATTTGCGTCTTCTTCATCTCTAAATGCACATAAAAAATTACACACAGGGGAGAAGCCCTTTAAGTGTTCCGTTTGCAGGAAATCATTTAGCTCGTTAGCATTTTTAAAGAGATGTCAAAAAGTCCACAAACGTGAGATGCCATACAAGTGTACAGTGTGCAGCAAGGAATTTTATTGGCTATCATCTTTGAAATGTCACCGAGTAGAACACACAGGAGAGAAGCCGTATAAATGTCCTGTGTGCAGCAAGGATTTTGCGCGTTCATCATCTTTATATACACACAAAAAGATTCACAACAGAGAGAAAAAGAAGCCATACAAGTGTGCTATTTGCAACAAGGATTTTACCAATCACCCGTCATTGAAAATGCATCAAAGAATACACACAGGTGTGAAGCCGTACAAGTGTTCACAATGCGGTAAGGCATTTTATCAGTCAGGAACCTTACGTCAACATAACAGAATACACACAGGAGAGAAACCTTACAATTGTCCTGTGTGCAACAAGGCGTTTGCATATGCTTCATATTTAAAAGAACATAAAAAAATTCACACGGGAGAGAAGCCATTCAAGTGTCCTGTTTGCAAGAAGGATTTTACCCATACGAAGCAGTTGAAAGTGCATCAAAGAATACACACTGGAGAGAAACCCTACAAGTGTTCACAATGTGGCAAGTCGTTTAAACAGTCAGCGAATTTACGTGAACATCACAGAATCCACACGGGAGAGAAACCTTACAATTGTCCTGTGTGCAGCAAGGCGTTTGCGTCTTCTTCATCTCTACATGTACATAAGAAATTACACACGGGAGAGAAGCCGTTCAAGTGTTCCGTTTGCAATAAGGATTTTAACAATATCAAGCATTTGAAAGTGCATCAAAGAATACACACTGGAGAGAAACCCTACAAGTGTTCACAATGCGGCAAGGGATTTAATCAGTCATCGAATTTACGTCAACATCAAATAATCCACACAGGAGAGAAACCTTACAAGTGTTCCCAATGCGGCAAGGCATTTAATAAGGCAGCAAGTTTACGTGAACATCATAAAATCCACACAGGAGAGAAACCTTTCCAGTGTTCACAATGCAGCAAGACATTTAACAAGTCAGCAAGTTTACGTCAACATCAAAGAGTCCACACGGGAGAGAAACCTTTTAAGTGCTCTGTGTGTGGCGCGGTATTTGCTTACTCGTCGTCTTTGCATTCACATGAAAAGGTTCATACGGGAGTGAAGCCCTACACGTGTTTTGTATGTGACAAGCGTTTTGCTCATTCATCAAATTTATCTCGACATCAAAAATTACATACAGGGAGTGTACCTTGGATGGAGAACGAGTCGTATTAACTGTCCAAGACCAAGGACGTTACACCAATGGCTTTGAGATAATGGCAGGATTCAATCAACTGCACAAGTGTAGGTTCTGTCGGTAGAAACAGGAAGGAACATCACCTTCTCTCGGGATGTAAAAAAGACGAATGTCAGAACAGTGCCCGGTTGCTTGAACCTCGGATAATATTAACCACTGGATAAGAGCTATCCTGTGGTTAGAATTCTTATCTAATGGATAACTATCCAACGGATAAACTACGGTTGGATTAGTGGAAGAGAGCTGTCCCCCAGGTAAGGAGTGGATAAACTTTTGAATTGTACATGGCATCCCACAATGCAATGCACTGTCTCGTGCTGTCATGGTGGCTGAAATTTTTTTAAGTAGAAAGAGGAAGGCAAACTTTAGGCCCACCGAACGGGATATGTGCTGTCTGGTGACGGAAGAGCATGTAAAAGTCGGCTTGTACCTGCCGATACTGAATTGTATTGCCATGATCTGGAACGAATATCGTTGTTTTCTTCCAGTTCGCACCACACACTTGATTTGCTGGCGTGATGACGCATGTGGATTGATTATTAGAGCGCCATTAAAGATATATGAAATATAGTGTTCAAATATTTATATCTAAATAAAACATAGTTAGACCAACCAGCAACATGTTTGTCTCGTATTTCACCTCCGTGTCCAATATGGGGGAAAATGAGATAACCCAGCTGGAGTCCGAGACCATTAGCATGCATCTGTGACACTTCCAGTTCAAGTTTCACTTTTTCCATCAAGATCTTCTCTTTCTCCACCGTGAACTTTTCCTTCTCAACTATAATCCCTTCCCTCTTCTCCAGCAACCTTTCCCTCTGTGCCTGGAGGACACAACACTGAAGGGCCCACACATCATTCTATGACGCATTCTTTTCGCCACTTTGCCCCGGATGAGGCTGAAAAGCAAGTCAAAGTTTTATTTAACTACCTCGTATAGGTACTTCCTTTACCATTAATGCACTATGAAAGCGGGACGCAAGTCATTAATTGTTTTAGCACAGTTCCTGGCTGCTATAAACTCAGATAATTTAACCCCCTACATAAGAGCTATCCTGTGTTTAAATTTCTTCTCCAATGGAGACCTAACTGATGGATCGTCTACAGTTGTTAAAAGGCTGGTTAAGGGTAGGATATCTATCCCCTGGATAAGGTCTGGATAAGGTGTGGTTCAAGTTTTGATTGACATATGGTATCGCACAATGCATTGCAATATTTCGTCCGTTTGCAAAACAGTCATGGTGGGTGAAGTCAGTCATACGAGCAAGAGGAAGGAAAAATTTACTACAACTGAACGGGATATGTTGCCGGGTGGCAGAAGATCATATAAAGCTCATTAACAGTAAATTCCCAACACCCTAACGAATAATGTGAAGAGGAAGGCATTGTTGACGATCACAGCTGCTTTCAACAGTGTCGGAGACAACTATCACTTGGCAGAGGTGTAGAAATGCAACCGTGGCAAAAAATCTGAGGGCAATGCAAAGTTGGATCACTGGCAAGATTGCACAATTCCGTTTCGTAGCACACATCAAACCACCACTTATTAAATTAAGAATTATGGTTAAACTTGCCTTACTAAATCAATATCGGTCACGGAACTCGTGCTCCGAATATTCAGGCATTGGATTATCACATTTGCGGACTATCCTTTCAACGTTCGCCGGAGAGATGTTGAACAAAGCTGGATCATCTGCCATTTTGAATTGGACAAACCTACATACGCGCCACTAACCACAGATAGGGCGTTATCTGGGCCAGAGGAGAGTAGATAAAGTTATCCGGAAACGCACTAATTTATCCAGCGGATGAGGTTATCCAGGCTTTGAGCAACAGAACCTATCCTGTGGATAAATTTTATCCACCGGATAGGTGATTTATCCACAGGATAGTACTTATCTGAGTTTCTAGCAACTGGGCCCAGGTGTACACACAAATTTACCACAATGTTTGGAGAATAATCCACTGGTATGTTTGCAAAAACTTTATCCGGGTCTCAGAAAAATAATGGAAGCACAAACCAAAAGTGATTGTTGAAAATGAGGAGATAGTGCTCATGTATGACCTGACAATCCCATCATCAAGCCTGAACATAGAAAAGAAAGCGTTGCGAACGGATGTACTACTCATATAGTACAAAAAGGATAACAGGCATTGCTCATGAAAGTATCATTACCCAGAGCTTTGGTCAAAATAACATGGAAATCGGGAATATGCCCAAGTACAAAGATCTGAAAAATGAAATAGAGAGAACCTGGAAGCTGAACAGTGCCGACAATGCACCAGTGATATCTGGACCAATGCAAGTGACAAAGAAGAACCTCAATGATATCTTTAAAACCATCCCAGGGAATATTAATACAAGCTAACTACATTTGGAGGCTGTCCAGGGTTCTGCGACGATCCTAAAAAGAACATTCGGAAAAGAATATGAGAAAAAGAAAACTTCGGAAACTCGTTCCTCAAGATGTGTTCCTCCAAAAACTGAAGATGGCTCCTTAGATCCAAATGGAGATTATAACCAAGCAGAGAAGTGTCGTCTGAACAATGTCATCCAAGTAATTGGATACCATCCAGAATGCAGTGAGTGATATGATGAAACCATTGGAACTTGGTCCTCAATACAATTCCAAAAACGAAGGTGGAGACTTTATCCTGAAAGGACTCTTCCACCTCCTGACACCCACCACAGGAGATTACAATCAAGTAAGGAAGGCCTAGTTGGCTGGAAAAGGCTCTTCAGAAAGATGCAGCGTGGATTAATCGGATGCCACAGAAAGGGACAGGGAGTCTGCTTAAAATTCCAGAATGAAAAATCAAGATGATTTGATTGCTCTTTCACCCCTATGTCCAGGTTGTATGATCAATTTGCACATCAGAACCACAGTGGATTTTCCCTCGGCTTTGCCTTGCTCCAGTGGAGCTCACCATTTCTCGGGTCTGAAGAATCTAGGTATCTTCCTGCCTCACTGAACATGCTGAAGGTGTGCTGAAAAGACTTCATTCCACTTTATGAAATGAGCAAGAAGAGGAGTAAGTGAAAAGCGAGGAGAAGCTCTTTACGAAATCAAAAGGCTGAACAAGTGACACCTGCCAGAAAAACAGCAGAAACTTTATTCCTTTTTGTTTCATTTTTCTTGAGACAACAAGGTAATCAACATTTCCCTTGCAAGAAAGAAAGTAACGTACTGTGTGGGATCGTCACATCACAGCACATTCATAGCCTGCATGTGAGACTTATCCCAGAGAGATGGAACCACATGCTTTCATCTTCTGCCACTTTGATTTACTCTCCTCAAAATAGTCGAGCATGTTGATAAATTCTCCATGGTGTCTGAGGTGTGTCGAGCTGCTGTTCAGCATGCTTCTCACCTGTCATACTCGTTACAACGGTAACCCTGCCACTGCCAGCTGCCCCATTACTATTGATCCTGAAGGTGTTATCTAAATGGTCCTGAGATAATCGCTGATCAAAGGTAGACTTTGCTCAAAATTATTAAATGTAATGATATATGTATCATTGTCCTTCCTTAAACAAGTTTCTCCCATTTATGTCTTCATGTCTTCCCACCTGTGTTCATTTACCAAAATATGAGACATCCTGAGCTAAAATAATACTGGTCATTCAAAGATTCTTCTTTCTTAGGGTATAAGCCATAAGGTAATGTGTTGGAATGTCATGTGCACATCATATTATTTATTTTTATATTCTCAAAACGAAGTGAATGTAGTATGTTTTGTAGTATGTTTCTGTAGTATGTAGTATGTTTCTGACTACAGTGAATGTAGTATGTTCTTGACTGTGAATGTAGTATGTTTTGCAGTGAGATTTTAACCGGAATGTTTATTCAAAGTATTTGTATCACATGGTGTTTCTTTTCATTTGCAATGACATTCCTCAAAATATATTTGGGTGGAATTATAAATAAAATTATTATGTGTTTTATTTTTACAATATTAGGTCTCATGCAAGAGCAAGGGGACGGAGATTACAAATTCATAGTTTGTTAAAGGGGCATCTCTGGGACACGAGCAAGGGCATGAATGAACAGGAAGAGAAGAGAAGAGAGAGAGAAAGAGAGAGAGAAAGAGAGAGAGAAAGAGAGAGAGAAAGAGAGAGAGAAAGAGAGAGAGAGAGAGAGAGAGAGAGAGAGAGATATATAAAGGAAACGCTACAATCTGAAAGTAAAAATGTTGGATTGGGAAGGGTTAATGGAGGTAATAAAGATTGTGAGGATGGATATGGGTGATCTGCCTTCTTCATTCATATGCAAGTACAGTCATATGATGATAATGAGAGTTCTGAGGCACTCCCTATTTACATTGAAGCGAATGGGAAAAAGGGAAAAATCATTTGACCAACCCTCCCCTTCCCCCCCCCCCCCCCCAAAAAAAAAAATAGCTCTTGCTCCCTCCCACCTCAATCCCCTCCCTCCGCCACCCACTCCCATGTTTGACGATATATCCCACTGGCTATTAACCTTATAACACAGATTTATCTGACCAATTATTTGGTGTTTTATAGATACTTTTATTTGTGCGATAATTATAATGAAAACCTTTTTTTTAATGTATAAATGGATAAACTCAAGATGCTTTGAGGATTCTTTGTTTTACAAATTAAGATTTCATTATATATACTGAAAGTTAAGAAGGTTTACACACTTCGTAAAGTAATTTTTTTTTTTTTCATAAACAGAATGATAATGTATTAATCTCAAGTGTAAAAAGAAAGGGAATACTAAAAATATCTGGTATGTTATAAATCAAAATAGAGTTGTGAAAAAGGGGACGTGTTAAACGTGTGGGGAAAAAAAATCAATTCCTCTCTAAAAATAAAACTGGTGGGAATATCCAATTTTTTTTATCAGGAAGTAAATTTATCACAACCGGGTTTGCGGACCAAATTTGGATACATGGACAAACAAACTTGGATGAATGTGGAAATCCTAAACCTTGGAGCAAACCTTAAAACAGGGATTATGAAGTTTGTATGAAACATGATCTTGATTACGATAATAGCACGATCTTGGATGAAAAACATGAAGCAGATAGGGAAATGTCAGAGAATTTGTCATGATACGAAATCCAAAGTTGAGAGCAACAAGTAAACAAAAAAAACATGTTTTCGGGCTACACACTTTTTTTATTTTTTAAGTTTTAAACCAATTTTTATTGTTATTAAATTTTGACAAATGAAAATGTACCAGAAAAGAGGACCGAGGGCCAAATTTCAGCTCTCTGGGATGTATGGAACCTAGAAAACGAACGGCTCAAAGATTTCAAACGGGACACAAACAAATTTCAGATGAAGTTAAATAAAAGTGTGTAATAATGAATTGGTTTATTGTGAAAAAGATAAGTGTGAATTTGAAATTGGGACTGGGCAACCACTATTAAGCTTTAATGATGTCATCAGGACTGAAGACCAAACAGAAAAACAATTAATTGTCGAATTACAGAAACCAATAATAACAAAGATAAAAGAAGAAAAGTTTATTCCAAAGTGGTTGATTACATATAGTCTGCTGACTTCATTGAACTTAATAATGATACAAGTATGCCTTAGCCGTTATTAATTAAAGATCAGGATGTGCGTGGGTTGCTCCTTTGAAAAATAATAAAGGTATTATTCTAACGTTAGCCTTCAAGCAGATATTTCATGAAAGCAAGAGCTGAATAAATTATGGACTGATGAGGGAACTGAGTATTAGAACAGAACATTAAAATTTTTCTTAAAGATAATGGTAAAACATTTTACAGCATTTTATAAAAATAAAAAAAATAACCACCTTTAGAGGCCATTTTCCCCGCAAAGCGTGGGTTGGCCTTTTTCGGGAACCGTGGTTGTTGTTGTTTTTTCCGTCCCCTTTTTGAAGCAATGCTTTACGGCCGGATGCCCTTCCTGACGCCAACCCTTTTTGCCGCCTTTAACGACAAACAGGGAATTACCAGTGAACTGGTACTCAATTAGCCGACCTCGGAAGGATGACAGGCTGAGTCAACCCCCCTGGCGTTAATTCAGCAATCGACCGGGATTCGAACCCAGGATCCTAGGATCCTAAGCCGGCACCCTAGCCGCTAGCCCAACACCAGGGTTATAAGCATTTACAGCATTTTTTGTTACAGCATTTACAGCATTATACAGCATTTTAATGAAGGAAAATCAGTCGTCGAGCGTTTTAATTGCACTTTGAAAGAGAGAGTCTATATAAAAACTTTACCCAACTCGATCATCAGAAATGGGTATCTTTTATTCAGATATTGTCGATGATTAAATATTCAAATGGGTATTCTTTTATTCAGATATATTTCATTATTTAACAAAATCAAAACCATCAGAAGCATTTACAAAATTAGAATATGAAAAAAATATGTATGAAATGATATTGTGAGAATATACAAGTGGAAATCACATTTTGAGAAGGGTTGTACCAAAAGATGGACTAATGAGCTTTTAAAAATCGTTTATATATATTTCAAACACAGTTCCTTGGACTTGTAAGTTATATCATTTGAAAGGAGCAGAGGTTTTAGCTTCATTTTATTCACAGCAACTTCAAAAAACAAAATAAAAGAAGTAATAACCAAGACCTGAGCAGATTATCCTTTAAAGGCAATTGTTGGCAATTCACACTTCTCTGTTATATAACCACTGTGAGCACTTGAGGTGTCCAGCTCGACATTATAAAACAGGACCATCTGTTGAGGTCTTGGTTGTCATATCTCTATCCCTAACCCTCACATCAAAACCCATATCTCTGCCCCACACATTAACCCATATCCTGAACCCATATCCCCAAACCTCACATCAAAACCCATATCCCTAACCCTCACATCAAAACCCATATTCCTAACCCTCACATCAAAACCCATATCTCTGACCCAACATTAATCCATATCCTGAACTCATATCCCTCACGCTCACATCAAAACCCATATCCCTAACCCTCACATCCAAACCCATATCCCCAACCCTCACATCAAAACCCATATCCCCAACCCTGACATCAAAACCCATATCCCTAACCCTCACATCTAAACTCATATCCCCAACCCTCACATCAAAACCCATATCCCTAACCCTCACATCTAAACCCATATCCCTAACACTCACATCAAAACCCATATCCCTAATCCTCACATTAAAAACCCAAATCTTTGACCCAACATTAACCCATATCCTGAAATCATGTCCCGAACCCTCACATCAAAACCCATATCCCTAACCATCACATCAAAACCCATATCCCTAACCCTCACATCAAAACCCATATCCCAAACCCTCACATCAAAACCTATATGCCTAACCCTCACAGAAAACCCATATCCCTAACCCTCACATCAAAACCCATATCCACAACCCTCACATCAAAACCCATATCCCTAACCCTCACATCAAAACCCATATTCCTAACCCTCACATCTAAACCCATATCCCTAACCCTCACATCAAAACCCATATCCCTAACCCTCACATAAAAACCCATATTCCTAACCCTCACATCAAAACCCATATCCCGAACCATCGCATCAAAACCCATATCCCTAACCCTCACAACAAAACCCATATCCCCAACCCTGACATCAAAACCCATATCCCTAACCCTCACATCTAAACCCATATCCCTAACCCTCACATCAAAACCCATATCCCTAACCCTCACATCAAAACCCATATTCCTAACCCTCACATCAAAACCCATATCTCTGACCCAACATTAATCCATATCCTGAACTCATATCCCTAACCCTCACATCAAAACCCATATCCCTAACCCTCACATCAAAACCCATATTCCTAACCCTCACATCTAAACCCATATCCCTAACCCTCACATCAAAACCCATATTCCTAACCCTCACATCAAAACCCATATCTCTGCCCCACACATTAACCCATATCCTGAACCCATATCCCCAACCCTCACATCAAAACCCATATCCCTAACCCTCACATCAAAACCCATATCCCTAACCCTCACATCTAAACCCATATCCCTAACCCTCACATCAAAACCCATATTCCTAACCCTCACATCAAAACCCATATCTCTGACCCAACATTAATCCATATCCTGAACTCATATCCCAAACCCTCACATCAAAACCCATATACCTAACCCTCACATCCAAACCCATATCCCTAACCCTCACATCAAAACCCATATCCCCAACCCTCACATCAAAACCCATATCCCCAACCCTCACATCAAAACCCATATCCCGAACCCTCACATCTAAACCCATATCCCTAACCCTCACATCAAAACCCATATTCCTAACCCTCACATCAAAACCCATATCTCTGACCCAACATTAACCCATATCCTGAACCCACATCCCTAACCGTCACATCAAAACCCATATCCCTAACCCTCACATCAAAACCCATATCCCTAACCCTCACATCAAAACCTATATCCCCAACCCTCACATCAAAACCTATATGCCTAATGCTTCAGTCACATTTGGCTCGGCGGCCGTAGGGTCTAAAAAATCTACGGCCACTAGCAATTATAGGGCGGCCGCAGTATTTCCACGGTCACACAATGTAGCAGTCACATATGTTTTTATTTTTCGGGTAGCCACATGGGGTATTTAGAAATTGTGGAGACCGAAAATGTGGGGGTGCCGTAAGGTCTTTGATTTGATGTCGCACGGTGACCTTAGGGCGCCCTGCGGCGGCCATAGAATTTTCAAGGCAGACGCAAGGTAGCCTCAAGGTGCCTGCAAGGCGACCGCAGGGGGGCCCTAAGGCAAACATACGGCCAGACGGACGGCAACGAGTGGGTATATATACCAGTTCTTTTTCATATGTATATCGTCTCTTTTTCATATGTATATCGTCGTCATGGCTACGGCATGTCGAATTGCTACGGCCACCCTAGAAATGAAAAAAGTTATAACTCCGCGCTATAATTCCACGGCGACCCCTACGGCCTGTAAAAGATAGCCATACGCCCTAGGGCCATCCTGTGGCCACCTCAGAAAATCTGCGGCCGCCGCACGTTTCTGTCAATTTCGGGGGGGGTACGGCCGCCGTATCCTAGCCGTAGAGCAAATGTGACTGAGGAGTAACCCTCACATCAAAACCCATATCCCTAACCCTCACATCAAAACCCATATCCCGAACCCTCGCATCAAAACCCATATCCCTAACCCTCACATCAAAACCCATATGTCTGACCCAACATTAACACATATCCCTAACCCTCACATCAAAACCCATATCCCCAACCCTGTCATCAAAACCCATATCCCTAACCCTCACATCTAAACCCATATCCCCAACCCTCACATCAAAACCCATATTCCTAACCCTCACATCAAAACCCATATCCCAAACCCTCACATCAAAACCCATATCCCTAACCCTCACATCAAAACTCATATCTCTGACCCAACATTAACCCATATCCCTAACCCTCACAACAAAACCCGTATCCCTAACCCTCACAACAAAACCCATATCCCTAACCCTCACATCAAAACCCATATCCCGAACCCCCACATCAAAACCTATATCTCTAACCCTCACAACAAAACCCATATCCCGAACCCCCACATCAAAACCCATATTCCTAACCCTCACATCAAAACCCATATCCCAAACCCTCACATCAAAACCCATATCCCTAACCCTCACATCAAAACTCATATCTCTGACCCAACATTAACCCATATCCCTAACCCTCACAACAAAACCCGTATCCCTAACCCTCACAACAAAACCCATATCCCTAACCCTCACATCAAAACCCATATCCCGAACCCCCACATCAAAACCCATATCCTTAATCCTCACATCAAAACCCATATCCTTAATCCTCACATCAAAACCCATATCCCTAACACTCACATCAAAACCCATATCTCTGACCCAACATTAATCCATATCCTGAACTCATATCCCTAAACCTCACATCCAAACCCATATCCCTAACCCTCACATCAAAACCCATATCTCTGACCCAACATTAATCCATATCCTGAACTCATATCCCTAACCCTCACATCAAAACCCATATCCTTAATCCTCACATCAAAACCCATATCCCTAACACTCACATCCAAACCCATATCCCTAACACTGACATCAAAACCCATATCTCTGACCCAACATTAATCCATATCCTGAACTCATATCCCTAACCCTCACATCAAAACCCATATCCCTAACCCTCACATCAAAACCCATATCCCTAACCCTCACATCAAAACCCATATCCGTAACCCTCACATCAAAACCTACAGTCACGTGAATAAGTAAGTACACCCCATGTAAAGTTTTGACTTTTTCAACATATTTCAACATACAGCTATTTGATCTTCATTTCAACAATATTGATAGATAAAGGTGATATAATATAACAAATATCATGAAACATTTACATTTTGTCGTCCATTGCATAATTTAAATAAACATAAATGCCAATTTCGCATGTGGAAAAAGTAAGTACACCCCAACATTTATCACTCCTTCAAATGCCTAAAATTAGAATCAGGTGCAACAGCTCAGGTGCAAATGATTAGAACATCGTCAGAGAGGATCTTGGAGGAACCTGTCTTATTTAAACCTCAGACATTTCGTTTGGTTTGCTCTTTGTTGTTGAAGTGTGCGGTGTCACCATTCCTAGATCAAAAGAGCTCTCTGAGGCCTTCAGAAAGAAGGTTATAGATGCCTACGAGTCTGGGAAGGGATTTAAAAAGATCTCCAAACAATTTGAAATCAATCATTCGACTGTCCGGAAGATCATCTACAAGTGGAGAAGATTCCAAACAACTGTCAACTTGTTCAGGCCAGGCCGCCCCAGCAAGTTCAGCCCGAGAGCAGACTGCAAGATGCAGAAAGAAGTCTCTAAGAACCCCAGAATGTCATCACGGGACCTACAGGTAGCTCTTGCCACTGTTGATGTCAAAGTGCACGAGTCTACCATTAGAAAGAGGCTGCACAAATTTGATCTACATGGGAGGTGTGCCAGGAGGAAACCTTTGCTGTCCAGAAAGAACATCAGGGCAAGACTAAAGTTTGCCAATGAACACCTAGGCAAAGACAAGCACTTCTGGAACAATGTGACTGATGAGTCAAAGGTGGAGCTATTTGGCCACAAGAACCTGATACCAACTGTAAAGCATGGTGGTGGAAATATTATGGTTTGGGGCAGCTTTGCTGCATCAGGGCCTGGGCAGCTCACCATCATAGAATCGACGATGAATTCTTCATTGTACCAGAGGGTGCTTGAGGATAATGTGAGGCCATCTGTCGGAAGTTGAAGCTCAACCGAAGGTGGACCTTGCAACATGACAATGACCCTAAACATGCCAGTAAATCCACCAAGGAATGGCTGAAAAGAAAGAATTGGAGGGTTCTGAAATGGCCAAGTCAAAGCCCGGATGTAAATCCCATCGAGATGTTGTGGGGGGATTTGAAACGAGCTGTGCATGCAAGAAACCCTTCAAACATCGCACAGCTGAAATAATTCTGCATGGAGGAATGGGCAAAAATTTCTCCCAGTCGATGTCAGAGACTGGTCGACAGTTATAAGAAACGCCTACTTGAGGTTGTTTCTGCCAAAGGGGGCAATACCACCGATTAGAGCCAAGGGTGTACTTACTTTTTCCACATGCAAAATTTACATTTATGTTTATTTAAATTATACAATGGACTACAAAATGTAAATGTTTCATTGATATTTGTTGTATTATATCACCTTTATCTATCAATATTGTTGAAATGAAGATCAAATAGCTGTATGTTGAAATATGTTGAAAAAGTCAAAACTTTACATGGGGTGTAATTACTTTTGCACGTGACTGCATATCTCTAACCCTCTCATCAAAACCTCTATCTCTTACCCTCACATCAAAACCTATATCTCTAACCTTCACATCAAAACATATATCTCTAACCCTCACATCAAAACATATATCTCTAACCCTCACATCAAAACCTGTATCTCTAACCCTCACATCAAAACCTATATCTCTAACCCTCACATCAAAACCTGTATCTCTAACCCTCACATCAAAACCTATATCTCTAACCCTCGCATCAAAACCTGTATCTCTAACCCTCACATCAAAACCTATATCTCTAACCCTCACATCAAAACCTATATCTCTAACCCTCACATCAAAACCTATATCTCTAACCCTCACATCAAAACCTGTATCTCTAACCCTCGCATCAAAACCTGTATCTCTAACCCTCACATCAAAACCTATATCTCTAACCCTCACATCAAAACCTATATCTCTAACCCTCACATCAAAACCTATATCTCTAACCCTCACATCAAAACCTATATCTCTAACCCTCACATCAAAACCTATATCTCTAACCCTCACATCAAAACCTATATCTCTAACCCTCACATCAAAACCTATATCTCTAACCCTCACATCAAAACCTATATCTCTAACCCTCACATCAAAACCTATATCTCCAACCCTCACATCAAAACCTATATCTCTAACCCTCACATCAAAACCTATATCTCTAACCCTCACATCAAAACCTATATCTCCAACCCTCACATCAAAACCTATATCTCTAACCCTCACATCAAAACCTATATCTCTAACCCTCGCATCAAAACCTGTATCTCTAACCCTCACATCAAAACCTATATCTCTAACCCTCGCATCAAAACCTGTATCTCTAACCCTCACATCAAAACCTATATCTCTAACCCTCACATCAAAACCTATATCTCTAACCCTCACATCAAAACCTATATCTCTAACCCTCACAGCAAAACCTATATCTCTAACCCTCACATCAAAACCTATATCTCCAACCCTCACATCAAAACCTATATCTCTAACCCTCACATCAAAAGCTATATCTCTAACCCTCACATCAAAACCGAAATCTCTTACCCTCACATCAAAACCTATATCTCTAACCCTCACATCAAAACCTATATCTCTAACCATCACATCAAAACCTGTATCTCTAACCCTCAAATCAAAACCTATATCTCTAACCCTCACATCAAAACCGAAATCTCTTACCCTCACATCAAAACCTATATCTCTAACCCTCACATCAAAACCTATATCTCTAACCCTCACATCAAAACCGAAATCTCTTACCCTCACATCAAAACCTATATCTCTAACCCTCACATCAAAACCTATATCTCTAACCCTCGCATCAAAACCTATATCTCTAACCCTCACATCAAAACCTATATCTCTAACCCTCGCATCAAAACCTGTATCTCTAACCCTCACATCAAAACCTATATCTCTAACCCTCACATCAAAACCGAAATCTCTTACCCTCACATCAAAACCTATATCTCTAACCCTCACATCAAAACCTATATCTCTAACCCTCACATCAAAACCGAAATCTCTTACCCTCACATCAAAACCTATATCTCTAACCCTCACATCAAAACCTATATCTCTAACCCTCACATCAAAACCTATATCTCTAACCCTCGCATCAAAACCTATATCTCTAACCCTCACATCAAAACCTATATCTCTAACCCTCACATCAAAACCTGTATCTCTAACCCTCACATCAAAACCTATATCTCTAACCCTCGCATCAAAACCTGTATCTCTAACCCTCGCATCAAAACCTATATCTCTAACCCTCACATCAAAACCTATATCTCTAACCCTCACATCAAAACCTATATCTCTAACCCTCACATCAAAACCTATATCTCTAACCCTCACATCAAAACCTATATCTCTAACCCTCACATCAAAACCTATATCTCTAACCCTCACATCAAAACCTATATCTCTAACCCTCACATCAAAACCTATATCTCTTACCCTCACATCAAAACCTATATCTCTAACCCTCGCATCAAAACCTATATCTCTAACCCTCACATCAAAACCTATATCTCTAACCCTCACATCAAAACCTATATCTCTTACCCTCACATCAAAACCTATATCTCTAACCCTCGCATCAAAACCTATATCTCTAACCCTCACATCAAAACCGAAATCTCTTACCCTCACATCAAAACCTATATCTCTAACCCTCACATCAAAACCTATATCTCTAACCCTCACATCAAAACCGAAATCTCTTACCCTCACATCAAAACCTATATCTCTAACCCTCGCATCAAAACCTATATCTCTAACCCTCACATCAAAACCTATATCTCTAACCCTCACATCAAAACCTGCATCTCTAACCCTCACATCAAAACCTATATCTCTAACCCTCACATCAAAACCTATATCTCTAACCCTCACATCAAAACCTATATCTCTAACCCTCACATCAAAACCGAAATCTCTTACCCTCACATCAAAACCTATATCTCTAACCCTCGCATCAAAACCTATATCTCTAACCCTCGCATCAAAACCGAAATCTCTTACCCTCACATCAAAACCTGCATCTCTAACCCTCGCATCAAAACCTATATCTCTAACCCTCACATCAAAACCTATATCTCTAACCCTCACATCAAAACCTATATCTCTAACCCTCACATCAAAACCGAAATCTCTTACCCTCACATCAAAACCTATATCTCTAACCCTCACATCAAAACCTATATCTCTAACCCTCACATCAAAACCTATATCTCTAACCCTCACATCAAAACCGAAATCTCTTACCCTCACATCAAAACCTATATCTCTAACCCTCACATCAAAACCTATATCTCTAACCCTCACATCAAAACCGAAATCTCTAACCCTCAAATCAAAACCTATATCTCTAACCCTCACATCAAAACCTATATCTCTAACCCTCACATCAAAACCTATATCTCTAACCCTCACATCAAAACCTATATCTCTAACCCTCGCATCAAAACCTATATCTCTAACCCTCGCATCAAAACCTATATCTCTAACCCTCGCATCAAAACCTATATCTCTAACCCTCACATCAAAACCTATATCTCTAACCCTCGCATCAAAACCTATATCTCTAACCCTCACATCAAAACCTATATCTCTAACCCTCACATCAAAACCTGCATCTCTAACCCTCACATCAAAACCTATATCTCTAACCCTCACATCAAAACCTATATCTCTAACCCTCACATCAAAACCTATATCTCTAACCCTCACATCAAAACCTATATCTCTAACCCTCACATCAAAACCTAAATCTCTAACCCTCAAATCAAAACCTATATCTCTAACCCTCACATCAAAACCTATATCTCTAACCCTCACATCAAAACCGAAATCTCTTACCCTCACATCAAAACCTATATCTCTAACCCTCACATCAAAACCTATATCTCTAACCCTCACATCAAAACCGAAATCTCTTACCCTCACATCAAAACCTATATCTCTAACCCTCACATCAAAACCTATATCTCTAACCCTCACATCAAAACCTATATCTCATCTCTAACCTTCAAAACCTCAAAACCTATATCTATCTCTAACCTTCAAAACCTATATCTTCAAAACCTATAAACAACCTCAAACCAAAACCCAAAACCTATATCACATCAAAACCCATATCTCTAACCCTCACATCAAAACGCATGTAAACATTTTTTTTAGCCATTCAATAATATATTTTTTAACTTCAATAATAATACAAGGTAAATAGGTTTTCAACTCAACAATTTTTTTTCTTTTCTGCCATTTCTGTCTTGAAAATGAAGTTTCAGTTCTTTTAAGTTTGAAAAAGTAGAAAATAAAAGGGCAATATATTACAAATATTTTGAAGAACTCCCAGTTCTTCCCAGCACTTTCTTGATATTGATGAAAAAAAAAGCATTTCTTTTTTAATCTATATATCTATATCAACGAGGGGCAGTCAATCGGTAACCTTAAAATATTTTTCACAACTTGTTTATTGCGTGTACGTGTGTAACAACTGTTATTTTTCAACATAATCATCATTGCGTTCAATGCATTTTTTTCCAGTGCTTTACTAAGGCCTGGATTCCTTGAGAAAAAAAAAATTTTGGCTGTGTGTGTCGCCATTCGTGCACCGCCTTTTGGACCTCTTCATCGGATCGGAAAGTGGTTCCACCAAGCGCCTCTTTAAGTGGCCCAAATATGTGGTAATCTGAAGGGGCGAGGTTTGGCGAGTAGGGTGGATGAGGAAAACACTCAAAATGCAGGTGCTCGATCGTTGCAGCTGTCGCATGGGCAGTATGGGGCCGAGCATTGTCATGCTGCAAAACATCGGAAGCGAGTAGGCCACGACGTTTAGATCCGATTCCTGGTTTCAGATGATTTTTAAGGAGGTCGCAGTATGATGCACTGGTGATTGTGGTCCATCTGGGCATGTAATGCTTCACAAGTGGGCCTCGGCTATCCCAGAAGAGCGCCAGCAGCATTTTTCCAGAGTACGGCTGTGTGCGGAATTTTTTGGGCTTCAGATCAATTGGCTAATAGCATACTGAAACCACAAATGCTTTATCCGAAGCTGTAACTTTTTGAAAATTAATTAAATAAGTCATTAAACGGAAAAAATTAAATAATTAATTAATTAATCAAGAAATAATTAATCGATTAATGTATTAATCAATAAATCAAAAATATCCTTTATAGCCACATCACCTGGTCATTGTCATGTCCAAATATCAGCTTCCTTGCTCAAAAGGTGCCTGAGATAATGCCCAGATGAGAAAGAAAATAAATAAGTACTTAATTAATCGATAATAATTAAATAACGAATTAAACAATTGATTAAACAAAAAAAACAAAAATACCGTTTTTGCCAAAGCACTTGCTCACTATTGTGCCGAAATTTCAGCTTCAGAGCTCAAAGGATGGCTGAGATATCACCCGGACGAACAACTAACTCCTGACACCAATGGACATGTGCACGGGTTGTGTGAACCCTCGCTTACCCAACATGTACCTGCTCCTGGATAACCATGTTGCGGTGTCGGCCAAATTGAAACCTGTGCATGGGGAATGGAAGCCAACGGAACGAGTCAATTTATTGGTGTGCACAAGGTGTTTATAAAGTGTGAGTTTATTTATTCTTACTGGAGACGTTTCATTGTTTCCATCATGGTCCTGGAGCATCATGCATACCCACGGGTCCCAGTCCTGGTCGTGATTGAGAATTGAAGGTAGGGATTCAGGTGAGCCGAGGAGGGAGGGGATTCCAGGAGTTCCGGTTGGGGGGGAGGAGGGGAGAGACCCCAATTCTCTCGATGCAAATGTGTATCGAACCACGTGGTGCAAATGAACCCGTTCGTAACCACGTGTCCTTCACGAGTACGTTCAAAATTGGAATTTTTACATTATTCAAATCACAAGGTTAATAACATCATGTTTCACTAAATATAATTTAACTAAACCATTTAACATTGTAAAAACTCGAAGAGTCGAACACATTAAACCACTTCAACCAATCTGAAGGAAAAATGATGATTTAAAAAAAAATCATTTCGAATCTTTCCTGGAACAACGAAACCGGAGAATGGGCAGTAGCGAGGTCCAAACCCGAGAGGGAGGGGGTTCCCTCTTCAAACCCGAGGAGAGGGGGGGGGTTCCCTCTTCAAACCCAAAGTGGGAAGGGGTTCCCTCGACCAACCCGAGGAGGGAGGGGGCTCCCTCGACCAACCCGAGGAGGGAGGGGGTTCCCTCTTCAAACCGAAAGTGGGAGGAGGTTCCCTCGACAAACCCGAGGGGCAGGGGGTTCCCTCGACAAACCCGAGGAGGGAGGAGGTTCCCTCTTCAAACCCAAAGTGGGAGGAGGTTCCCTCGACAAACCCGAGGGGCAGGGGGTTCCCTCGACAAACCCGAGGAGAGGGATTCCCTCGACAAACCCGAGGAGGGAGGGGTTGCCTCTTCAAACCCAAAGTGGGAGGGGTTCCCTCGACAAACCCGAGGAGCAGGGGGTTCCCTCGACAAACCCGAGGAGGGAGGGATTCCCTCGACAAACCCAAGGAGGGAGGAGTTGCCTCTTCAAACCCAAAGTGGGAGGGGTTCCCTCGACAAACCCGAGGAGGGAGGGATTCCCTCGCCAAAACCCAAGGAGGGAGGAGTTGCCTCTTCAAACCCAAAGTGGGAGGGATTCCCTCGACAAACCCAAGGAGGGAGGAGTTGCCTCTTCAAACCCAAAGTGGGAGGGGTTCCCTCGACAAACCCAAGGGGGGAGTTTTCTCAACAAAGTGGAGTGGGCAAGGGTGATTCCCTGTACAAACCCGATGGGGAAGGGGGTTCCCTTGACAAAACCGAGAGGGGGAGGAGTTCGGGTTTCTCAACAAAATAGAAGGGGTAAGGAAGTTTCCTTCGACAAACTCGATGGGGGGAGGGAGTCTCCTCTGCAAATCTAAAATAAATGATCAGTTGAAG
Source organism: Myxine glutinosa (assembly GCF_964187855.1). Taxonomy (NCBI): domain Eukaryota; kingdom Metazoa; phylum Chordata; class Myxini; order Myxiniformes; family Myxinidae; genus Myxine; species Myxine glutinosa. Next base: position 60,409,895 of record NC_136265.1, read on the forward strand.
AATGAGATTTTTTACCACATTTCGTCCCAATTATAGAGGTCACGTGATTGATGTGCAGAATCTGCGGTCTTGAAATTGTGAATGAGATCGTATGAAGAATGTACGCGGCACGTGGTTCGCTTTCGCCGGAATCCTCCACCTTACAGTTTCCCTCCACCCTGCAGTTCCCTCCGATGCGCCCATGAACCGAGATGTCTCCGGTGAAGATCACAGATCGAACCCCCTGGGATCCACGAGCTGTTCCGATGGAGGAAACTCGGTCGATCTGGAGATTCTCCCTCAGAATCAGATCGCGGGTCCAGGTTCGGTCCACCCGAGGATGAGGACCCGGGATCCGGTACGTGTCGTTCTCTCCGCACCCTTACTGTTACTGTTTCCGTGCGGATTCGTGCTGTGTGCTACTTCAGGAGGTTATTTAAATGGTGAAATCTCCACGATGTTATAAGGTGGGGAAAGGTAAAATTGGTAAAGTATTGTAATTGTAGAGGTAAAAGGGTACAAAGATTACCGTGTAATACTGAGGTTAAAAGGTACAAAGATTACCGTGTAATACTGAGGTAAAAGGGTACAGAGATTACCGTGTAATAATGAGGTACAGGGTACAGAGATTACCGTGTATTACGGAGATAAAATGGTACCGAGATTACCGTGTAATACTGAGCTACAGGGCAACCGAGATTACCAAGTGATACGGAGGTAAAAGGGTAGAAAGATTACCGTGTAAGTGAGGTACAAGGTGCAGAGATTACCGTGCAATACGAAGGTACAGGGCACAGAGATTACCGTGTAATACGGCGGTAAAAGGGTACAGAGATTACCGTGCAATACTGAGGTAAAAGTGGAGGGGTACAGATATGACCGTGTAATACTAACATTAAAGGGGGGGTACAGTCGTTACCGTGTAGTACTGAGGTAAAAGGGTACGGAGATCACTGTGTAATACTTAGGTAAAAGGGGGGTACAGAATTACCGTGTAATACTTCTCCATATCTCTCTGTCCAATGCCAGAGTTTTCATTTTCCAATAACTTCCTTCAATTTGAACTTATCCAGCATTGATATTCTCTTCCCTCGCCCCTCCCGCTCCCCTCCCGCCCCTCCCTCTCC
>NC_136265.1:60411200-60748074 GCF_964187855.1 Myxine glutinosa
TCTTCCCCCCTCCCCCTCCACCTCACCCCTTCCCCCTCCTCCCCTCCCCTTCACCCCCTCCCCTCCCCTCCCCTTCACCCCCTCCTCTCCCCTTCCACCTCTACCTGCCCCCTTCCCTCTTCCCCCCTCCCTCTCACCCCTCCCCTTCCCCCTCCTCCCCTCCCGTCCCCTTCTCCCTCCTCCCCTCCCCTTCACCCCCTCTCCTCCCCTTCACCCCCCTCTCCTCCCCTTCCACCTCTACCTGCCCCCTTCCCTCTTCCCCCCTCCCTCTCACCCCTCCCCTTCCCCCTCCTCCCCTCCCGTCCCCTTCCCCCTCCTCCCCTCCCCTTCACCCTCCTCCCCTCCCCTTCACCCCCTCTCCTCCCCTTCCACCTCTACCTGCCCCCCTCCCCCTCCACCTCACCCCTCCCCTTCCCCTCCTCCCCTCCCGTCCCCTTCACCCCCTCCCCTCCCCTTCCACCTCTACCTGCCCCCTTCCCCCTCCCCTCTTCCCCCCTCCCCCTCACCCCTTCCCCCCTCCCCCTCACCCCTTCCCCCTCCTCCCCTCCCGTCCCCCTTCACCCCCTCTCTCCCCTCCCCTTCCACCTCTACCTGCCCCCTTCCCTCTTACCCCCTCCCCTCACCTTCCCCCTCCTCCCCTCCCGTCCCCTTCACCCCCTCCCCTTCCACCCCTACCTGCCCCCTTCCCCCATCCCCCGCCCGGCAACGCCGGGTACTTCTGCTAGTTATTTATAATCCTGTTCATTATACAATTGTGTAACCACGCCCCCAGTGGTGTTTATTATGGCGGACATGGATTTATCCCCCCATTGGAGGAAGACCCTCTCGTGAGCAGGCCATTGGTGCTCCTGTGGTTAGCAGCGACTGCCCCTTAGCAGTGACTGAAAGAGAGTGGCAATCATGTGTGAAGAATTGCCTGTTTGGTCAGAGTCGCCCAGATAGCCCAGATGGCAGAGCACTGGTACGGTTCACTGGAGGACCTGGGTTCGATTCCTAGTCTGAGCGGGGTCATACCAAACACCGTCCGGAGCGCCTGGAGACGCCCGGAGAAACGAGTACAGCAAATGAACACTTTTTTGCAGTCGGAAGTTTGTTGAGTTCAATTCCGCTGTTTAAATTTTAAAAATCGGTTCAGAATAAGAGTTTATCGAGTGTATCGCATTGAGCGGAAATTAAATAAAGGTCCGAACCCCGCCCAGAATTTTTTTTAAATATTTATTTATTTATTTTGTATACAAGATCGAGGCTCATGTAAGAGCTAACATTAATCACAAAAAGACAAACTGACACATAAAACATGATAAAGGGAGCGGGAGACAAGATGGAGAGCAGGGACATCAGGATATCTGTGGGAGGGAGAGGGCTTGGGGGGAAGAGGCAAGGGAATGGGGGGGCAGGGGGGGGTGGGAGAGGTAAAAAAAACACATGGACACTGCTCGGACTTCCTGGAAAGAAGTCGGTATTTCAAAAAAGTGGATCTGGGGTGAATTAACGGGGGTAGAAAAGATCAAGGTTTTGGATGGGGGAAGATAAGAGATGGTGGTGGACAGCTGTTTTGAAGACCTGGAGGGAGGAGTGGGATTGAAGAGAGTAGAAGAGAGATGAAGATGCCTGGGTTCGTGCCTTTATTTAATTTCCGCTCAATGCGATACGCTCGATAAACTCTTATTCTGAACCGAACCGACTCAACCAAGTTTCGACCCCAAAAACGTGTTCATTTGCTAAAAACGTGTCTCCGGGCGGTGTTTGGTACGACCCTCTGAGCGTGTAATTTTCCCACATATGTCAATTAATTTCCTAACAGTTCTGGCCTTCCCTTTTCAAGAGGCAGGTTTCACATTTCCTCAAAAACTCTGATTATTTTTCCTTCTCTTTACTTCTTTATTTCCTGTTTTTTTGTTGTTTTTTTCCTTTAACGCCTGGTCTAGATGAGGACGATACAGTCCGTTACTGTGGGCTTTAATGTAAAATACAAATCGCTGATTGTAGTGTTTTTATTGATTATATCGTCAAGGTTTTTCAAAACTTTTTAAAGTTCCAGTCTTTCAAAGTTTGGTTTATAAATGGATTGTTTTTGTTTCAGATTTTATCGCGAAAATGAAGGTGAAGTCCGAGTTTGTCGATGATTCGTTCCCTCAAGACAAAGGTTTGAACAAAAACACGTTGTTAATGTTGTGGTTTAATTGTTTATGATAATAATGTTCCAATCCAAAGTTAACTTTACAACAATTTTTCCCACACTTGTTTTTCTCCCAAGATCCAAATGTCCATCAAGTTTGGTATTCAATTTTTGAATGAAAATCACAGATATGGTATTCATTCCTCCATTGCTCTTTCTCTGATTCTTATTCTGATGTACTGTACTCTGTTACAGAGCATTGGTGTTTCTTGGCAAGGGTTACACACTGTGTTTTTCCATTGCCTTCCCAACAGTAGTTTGAGCTGGAATTTGTTCAGTGTGCAGGCGATAGCTCGCCTACTCTTCATGAAGGACACAGTGGGATCTCTAACATCCACCGATTAATGTCGGCAGAATGGATGCCCATTTTATTATTTATTTTTTGGTTTATTGATCTGGAGAAAGCATTCGATAGGGTTCCACGCGAAGTATTGACATGGGCATTGAGGAAGTTAGGAGTGGAGGAATGGTTGATCAGTGTGGTGATGGCAATGTACAAAAGAGCGCGCACAGCTGTAAGGACGAAGGACGTGGACAGTGGTGAGTTTGAGGTGAAGGTGGGAGTGCATCAGGGGTCGGTACTAAATCCACTACTATTTGTAGCTGTGATGGAGGTGCTGGCTCGGAACGTAAAGGAGGGTTTACCGTGGGGGTTGTTGTATGCAGATGATCTGGTGTTGATTGCAGAAAGTATGGATGGACTAAAGGAAAAGATGAACAAGTGGAAGGAATGTATGGAGACAAAAGGTCTGAAGGTGAATATCGGAAAGACGAAGGTGATGGCAAGTGGTAAAGCATGTGGTGAGGTGGAAAGAACTGGGATGTGGCCCTGGGCTGTGTGCAGGAAAGGTGTCGGAGTGAACTCCATTCAATGTACAATGTGCGCTGAGTGGGTTCATCAAAAATGCAGTGGTCTGAGAGGGTCATTAACCAGTGTGGCAGCTACATTCAAATGTAAGGTGTGCACAGAGGGAGGTGCAGATGGAGGAGATATTGAGTTGGATCTTCGAGACGACGTGAAGCTGGAAGGTGTGAAAACATTTTGCTACTTCGGAGACATGCTGAATGGAGAAGGTGGATCAGACTCGGCAACGGTTGCTAGAGTGAGATGTGCATGGAAGAGGTTTCGGGAACTGAGTGGCGTGCTGATGAGGAGGGGAGTGTCGTTGAAGCTGAAAGGAAAGGTGTATGCTGCATGTGTGAGAAGTGTTATGATTTATGGGAGTGAGACATGGGTAATGAACGTAGAGCAGCAACGAAGGCTGGAAAGGGTGGAAATGCGAATGGTTCGGTGGATGTGCAGAGTATCGTTCAGAGAGAGGAAGACAAATGATGAATTGCGAAAGATGATGGGAATAGAGCCTGTGATTGATGCTGTGAAGAGGAACAGGTTGAGATGGTTTGGTCATGTGTTGAGGAAGGATGAAAGTGACTGGTTGAGAAGAGTGATGGAAATGAATGTAGAAGGAAGTAGAGGACGGGGAAGACCGAGAAAGACTTGGCTAAAGATGGTGGAAGAAGAAATGCGGGCAAGGGGGTTAACAAGGAGAGATGCAGAAAATAGGGCAAAATGGAGAAGATTGTCATGGGGACCGCAAGGCTAACCCCCGCTCTCGCAGGGAAAATGGCCTTAAAGTGCATGTTGTTGTTGTTGTTGTTGTTGTATACAAAGGGTGCCCAGTTCAACGGATCGACAGTAACCGGGACGACAGTTTATAGCTTGGTTGAGATTTGAACCCAAGTTAAACAGCTTAGAGGTAAGTGTGCATCCATCTCGGGCATCCTGTCAGCACCATTCCTATTTACTTGAGTTTGCACACATCAGGAATACCAACCTTGTCCAAGATGGTATACTTTGGGTGGGGTGGAGGGGGTGGGATGATGTAAAAAGACGCCAAGCAAGGAGGCTTATCTTATCCACAATTTAAATTAACCAATTCAAACCCCATATAATTATCTACGTTCCCCAATGGACGTCACCTGCTTCAGCTGTCAGCGAAGCCAAAATTCTCAAATTAAAAGCTACCTAGCCAATTTCGCAAGGTACCTGCCCTCCATAGCACGTTGCAAGTCGCATGGGACCCAGTGGAACTCTGTTCCACTCATACTCGACTTCATTCCTCCACACTCATACTCCACTTATAACAGTTACTATTCATTCCCTGGAAAGCCATGACATCTCAATGACCTGCACATGTGGCCTCAACTTGGCAGTAGGGATGTCCTAAAATGTGGCAGTGAGGGTGTATCGGTGTTTGCATGCTCGCAGCACAAAGTCCCCAAATCTAGGATTTGTTTGGGGTCCCTCCTTGACTTACCGTAACAGCCTCCCATAAATGTGGACCTCATAACATTTTGCTTGGGCCTCATAACACTGTGTATGACACTCCTTGGCCTTCCCGTGGGTCGCCAGCGATCTTCCCGCCCCGTGGCCCACTGATCCGATCCTCCTTCCAGCTGGTTCTCCAATTCTCAGTTGCAGGTTGGGTTATGGGGGTGAAGCATGGTGAGAGGCTGCAGTCCTCACTCTCCTCCAGAGCTTCATCATCTGCAGACACGCACCACTTCCCCACGCAATAATCCCTCCCAGTTGCCATTCATTTTCCTCCTACATCTTCAGTAAATGCTAAAAGTGGTGTTTATACCTGCCATGGCCTGTATACACAATAACCATCAATAAACTGCACAATAAACACAAGTGGAAACTAGAACGTCACTCAGTAGAGAGCATACCTCCGCCTGGTTGGCCATATCACAATGGTGAAGAATCACTTAAAAAATTAAATAATTATCATATCCGAATCCATATTCAGATCTTCACCAAAATCGAATTGATTCTTCCTTGTCACACACACAACCTGTCCATCATGTTTCGTCCAAATCCATCCATAATTTTTTGAGATATTCTGCTGCGTATCGTTTTTGGCCCTTTCTCCCAATGGTGAAGAATCAGTTAAAAATTCTCGTAGCTGGATCCGAATCTGGATCTTCACCAAAATATCATCATTTCGTCCTTGTGACGTACGCTACATCTCTGCCAAATTTCGCCCGAGTCCATCCACAACTTTTTGAGATATTTTGTTCACAGACAAACAGACAAACAGATAGGGGTGAAAACATAACCTCCATCCACCTTTGGTGGCGGAGGTAATTATTTTATTCACACATATCACATTTAACCATTTCCACCCGGTCCACATTGACTCTCATGGCCTCTCTTGCCCCTCACCCATACCAATCCCCAACTCACCTGCATACCCCCAAAAGCAAAGCATGGTGAGTCGTGACAATGGAGAAAGGTAAATTTCAGAACAAATCCAATTACCACTACAGGGAGCTTGTTCAATACCAGCAGTGCCTGCTGCAGCCAATCTTCTCATGTAAACCCTACCAATTAAAACCAAGAGCTCTCGTCCCAAATGGAAAACCCATTAATCACAGTGGACCATCTGTGGTTATGCACGTCTCTCTGGGGCTTTCCCAATCCCCCCATAACTCTCCACAGGTATTTCAGTGGTTGTCTGTTGGGTGGTACTTGTACCTGGTCCTTGTGCATTGACCCACATTCATAGACCAGCCCAGCAAGCAGGTCTTAGCATGCTGATGGTTGCTAGACCGCATAACCAAGGTCACCTCCTCAGGCCCTTACTGGCCCTCAGTCGAGCCGCCATCAAGGTGTGGTCCACAACACCTCCTCCTCGTGGTCGTCACGGTGCACCATTACAGGTGTCCAGGAGGAACCACCTTGTTCCCCCAGAGGTCTCAACCCCCTTCAGGGTCAAGCGACCTCACTGGCCCGAGACAGTCATTTTGGCGGCGCCCTCATGGACATGTGATGCCATTCCCCACCAGACTTCCTGTGGGGTCTTGAGAGGTACCACACCACCTGTGTTGGAACCCCAAATCCTGCCAGTGCAAATCCCCAGTTGTCCCACTCACACAACCCAGTCTCGTGGGGAAGGGGGGGAGGGAGGGGGGCAGGGGAGTTTTCCACGAGGCCTCTCCTATTAACCCCTCCCACCCACCCCCCTTCCCCACCCCACTCCCACCCACCCCCCTTCCCCACCCCACTCCCCATAGGGTCCATCTCAAACACACGAGGTCCCGGTATGAATCTCAATGGGCGCAGTCTCGCTCTCCAGCTTAGGTCTGGACCCGCTCGCCGGTGGTCCAACCGTGCTCCCTCACTGAGCAGGTTTGCCTGCCACCCCACACGTCATAGGGTTGGAGACCTGGCTCACCGGCTCAGGCTCACCTGCCTGCATGTCCACCAGAGCAAGCATCAGGTCACACCCCACCGAAGGGCGTGCTGGGAGAATCCTTGCCGAGTTGTACCGCACACCTGTGGGGACTTTACCGCACACCAAGGCACTTGCTACACAATCCACAAAGCCTAACTTCTCTCCCTCTAAATCTTCTGCCTCGCTTGTCTCTTCTCTTCCCACCGCAGCAGAGCAACATCCACACTGCCACGATGTCTTCTCAGTCCTTTACAATTTACAAACGTCCCGATTGCATTTTACTTTATTGCTATTCCCCTGAACCAACCAAAACCACAAATTCCACTTTTTATCTCTGCCCATCAGCAGGGACTGGCAAGCTTGGCAGGACAGAAGGGACAATGGCAGTGCAAAGTACAGGAGAATCCTTGATGAAAACCTGCTTGAGTCAACCATTCATTTGAAAGTGGGAAAGAGATTCATATTTCAACAGGATAATGATCCGAAGCACAAAGCTAAAGCCACACTGGAGTGGCTGAATAAGAAGAAAATAAATGTTCTTGAGTGGCGCAGTCCAATTCCTGACTTGACTTCTTCAACTATAACAATGTTTAGTTTGATCCTTTCAGTTGTGAATAAAAAGGTTCATTTGTAAAAATTGTTTCTACATAATTCGTAATTCATCTAAATGTGGCATTATTGGTAGGGGGTGAATACTTTTGCACACCACTGTATAAATAGAAGAAGAAGATACAGGAGAAGAGTGGATAGGACGTGGAGAACAGAAAAAACAAAACAAGCGAGTCAACAGATACAAATATTGATGTGGGGACACGCAAAGCTGTACACAATGATGAAGTAAATAAAATTATATCCCCCCTATGCATCTTACTAAACCAAGGGACAGGAGAGGACTTGTATTGGGACAAGCTGGTTGAGGTCCCATTGCGACGAGCTCGAGCAACTCGGCCCATAAAGGTGAGGAGCAATGTAAGTGAGTGGCAATGAAGGTGAGGAGAGAGAGAGAGACGCAGGATGGCACAGATGCAAAACTATGATCCTCAGAGGTCAGGACTGGTGCATTTTCCCCACTGCGCAGTGTCGATCGCACTCCGCGTGTCTTCCGCCTCAGTCCTGTCCTCCCGGTGTTTGCAACAGTCTCCCTAAGCTCCCTTCCCCCCGCCCGCGCTCCGCGTAACAATATAAAAGATCTTTTTTTTCGGTCATATCTTGTTTAGTTTTAATGAGATATTTTTCTTTCAGGTTCTATTGTTAAAGTGAAGGTGAAGTCCGAGTTCATGGATGAATCATCCTTTCAAGACAAAGGTCTGAACCGCAACAACATTCTGCTTGTCCCATGTCTACTATATCTGGCACAAACATGTGAAATCCACTGATACTCATGATTTTTGGTTTGGCTCTCGTACATTGTACCAGTACCACCTTTTGAGGCCATTTTCCCCCGCAGAGCAGGGGTTGGCCTTTTTCGGGCACCGTGGTCCCCTTTTTGAAGCAATGTTTTATGGCCGGATGCCCTTCCTGCCGCCAACCTTGTTGGTCGCCTTTTTTGCGACACACAGGGAATTACCGGTGAACTGGTACTCAATTTGCCGACCTCGGAAGGATGACAGGATGAGTCAACCCCCCTGGCGTTAATTCAGCGATCGACCGGGATTCGAACCCAGGATCCTAGGATCCCAAGCCAGCACCCGAACCGCTGAACCCAGGATCCCAAGCCAGCACCCGAACCGCTAAGCCAACACCAGGCTATCGTACATTGCATGGGAGCTTATTCTCTCTCTTTCTCTCCCTCTTCCTTTCCCTCTCCTTCTCTCTTTTGTTGTTGTTGGATTTGCCTTAAGTCCATGTGACAACTTAAACATCCAGCTCGATAATAAACAAAATTCCTTCAAATTGCAATGTCACAATATTTGTTGAGATATCTGTGCGAAACGTTCACGCATCGCCGGTTATGATAGAATCAGTCCAAATTTGAATCCCATGAATGGAGAACATCAATATACAATGGGATGGCTTTGTTGTTACAGATGTTGATGGAAATCTGATTGTTGATCCTGAACTTGTGCATTGTCCCCTGACAGGTAAGTGTTCCTACTTTGAATCTTTATGTAAGCGTGATGTGCTTCTTCCCCCCCCCCCCCCCCCCCCCCCCATCCCTCTTGCGAAATGGCTGCATTTGCTATTTCTTAACGGCCAGAAACTTGTTCAGGACAACAAAATATAACGTGCAAACACACCCTTTCGTCATGGGATGAAATCAGTTATCACAGTGTCCTTTACACGAGTGTTGATGACATCCTTACTTGACTTGAAGTGCCCATCCCCATGTTATCGTCGCTTTTTTTTTTTTTTGGATACAAGATCGAGGCTCGTGAAAGAGCTAACATTAATCACACAAAAAGTCAAACCGACACACAAAACACAAAAATCATCTGATTATCATCAAATCATCTGATCAAATCATCTGATGATGAATCAAAAATCATCGCTGTGACATCATCTGATGCAAATCGTTTCTTCTGCCTTTAGGTTGGCTATCACAAGCACATCTTCAATGATCATGGAACAACCGACTGAAATAATACAATGTAATCTTAATTGTAATTGCAATGTAATCTTCCGTTTTCCGGTCCGGTCGTGAGAGGACGCTGGCGTCGTTTGCTCGCCGCTTCTCTGACTGGACCATTGTCCGTGTCTTGCTTTCCTGGTGGTCGTGGCGGATTTATGGCCATTGAGTCTTCCTCTGCGCGGTCCCGGCTCTGCTCTGCTGCTCCGGGCTTCACCTGCTCGGCTCCATCGCTGTTTCCTCGGGCCCACTCCCGTTGGTTGTGTCGATTGTTTCGCCTCCTCACCCTTGGCCGCGTGCTCGCTTTGCCTTCGCTCCTGCTGGCATGGCTCTGCGGTACTCTGCCGCAAGGCTTCTCCTGCTTAAAACCCGCTCCACCCCATCATGCATCTCTGCAATCAGATCGAATGGACTCCTGCGTCGACCCAGGTACATTCACCGTGGCTCCGGTCGTAAGTTTGTTTATTTACAATCAGGTCACTCCATCCCCATCCTCTGGTCGGCTCAGCGCACTCCCACTCATCGTCCCAACACACCTGGTCACAACAACGCACAAAATCGCACCTCCTGTCTGCGAACCCTGGCCAAATCACCTGGATTCATACCCGCCGTACAAAACAACATCAAGCTCACCCTGTTCAATACCCGGTCCCTCAACAACAAATGCCTCATCCTGAACGACTACATCCTGGAAAATAAACTGGACTTTCTCTGTCTCACTGAGACCTGGCAACAACCACTGGACTACTACACGCTCAACCTCACCACACCCAATGGATATTCTTACATCAATAAACCACGCTCGGAGGGCCGAGGTGGTGGAATTGCCGTTATTCACCGACAAGACATCAAGACCAACCTCATCTCCATCTCATCTGCTCCATCATTTGAACACCTGGCTTTTAAACTCTCTGGTCACACACAGTCAGTCATGGCTGTTGTCTACCGCCCTCCCAAACCACACCCATCATTCCTGTCTGACTTCTCCTACTTTCTGACCCAGCTATGTTCCCTCTCCCCCTCAATCCTCCTCCTTGGTGATTTCAATATCCACATGGACTCCACTGACTCCACGCTAACCACTGACTTCACTGATTTACTCACCTGCTTTAACCTCACTCAACATGTCAACTTTCCTACCCATAACCGTGGTCACATTTTGGACCTTGTCTGCTCTACTGGACTAATTTTGCACCATCTCTCTGGCTCCGACCTCACTCTCTCTGACCACCTAGCCATCACTCTGACCATCAACATCCCCACCCCAGCACCAAGGCATTATCGCACTATCAACTTCCGTAAGCTAAACGCTTTTTCACCTGCCTCATTCTCATCGACCCTCTCTGAAAAAATGTCCACTTCTCCCTTCGTTGACCTCCACACCCCTTCTGACCTCACTGACTACTACAACCACACTCTCTCTTCCTGCCTTGACCAAATTGCGCCTATAAAAACCAAAACAGTTTCTTTCACCCATTCTGCTCCCTGGTTTACCCCTGAGCTCCGCCTAATGAAAACTCGTGCTCGCCAACTTGAAAGACTCCGCAATAAAACAGGTCTCACAGTTCACTCCCAGGCCTACAAGGACCACATACAACACTATAAAGATGCCCTCTCCCGCGCCCGCTCCGCCTACTACTCTCAAATTATCCACTCTGGCTCCGGAAACCCAAAAGCACTCTTCTCTACAATAAACAAACTCCTCAGCCCCCTGAACACCACCACCCAGTCATTCACAATAGACAACTGCATCTCCTTCCTTTCATTCTTCCAACGCAAAATTGAAAACATCTACAACAGCTTGACCACCGCCGCACCCGCTCCCCCTCAAACCACCTGCCCCCCCTTATCCTGCCATCCCCTGTCTCAATTCTCCCCAGTCTCCCCTACTGACCTCTCTGAACTCCTCATCGGAATGAAAACTCCCACCTGCACTCTTGACCCCATCCCCTCCAGCTTTGTCAAGGCCTCCCTTCCTGCTCTTTCTCCACTTATCATTGCAACAATAAACTCCTCCCTGTCTACAGGCATCGTCCCACCATCCCTCAAAATTGCTGCTGTTACCCCCATTCTGAAAAAACCTGGACTAAACCCTGACACCCTAAATAACTTCAGACCCATCTCCAACCTACCCTTTCTGTCAAAGGTTTTGGAACGCGCTGTAGCCACTCAACTCAAGCATCACCTCTCTGCCAATAACCTGTATGAAACATTCCAATCCGGATTCCGGTCCAACCACAGTACTGAAACTGCTCTCCTCAAAATCACCAACGACCTTCTCCTCTCCTCTGATGCTGGCAACCTCAACATTCTCATCCTCCTCGACCTCAGCGCTGCCTTTGACACCATCGATCACACCATCCTCCTCACCCGACTTGAAACCACCTTTAACATTACCGGCACTGCCCTCTCTTGGATTAAATCATACCTCTCTGACAGACGTCAGTTCATCTCCATCAATAACTGCAAATCCCCCACTGCTCCCCTCCCCCAAGGTGTCCCCCAAGGTTCAGTTCTTGGCCCCCTCCTCTTTATCCTTTACCTGTCCCCCCTCGGTCACTTAATCCGCCGTCATGGTCTCCAATTCCACTGCTTCGCCGATGACATCCAGCTTTTCATCTCCACCAAGTCCATCTCCACCGCCACCCACTCTATCCTGACAAACTGCATCACTGAAATAAAATCCTGGCTTCAAATCAACTTCCTCAAACTTAACTGTGATAAATCTGAAATAATCATCATTGGCCCAAAAACGCTCACCAAGTCCACCCATAACTTTGCCCTCAACATCGACGGTTTCCCAGTGTCCACCTCCCCTCACATCCGGAATCTTGGCATCATCTTTGACCAAACCCTCTCCTTCGACAAATACACTAAACAGATCACAAAGACAGCCTTCTTCCACCTGAAAAACATCGCCCGTCTCCGTCCATCCCTCTCCTCTGTGGCTGCAGAAACCCTCATCCACGCCTTCATCACTTCCCGTCTGGACTACTGCAATAGCCTCCTTTATGGTTCACCCTCAACAATCACCAATAAACTCCAATACATTCAGAACTCCGCTGCCCGTCTACTCACCCATTCCCGGACCCGTGACCACATCACCCCCGTCCTTTACAAGCTTCACTGGCTCCCCATCTCCCAGAGAATCCAGTACAAAATCCTCCTCTTGACCTACAAAGCCCTCCATAACCTGGCCCCATCCTACCTGGCTGACCTCCTCTCCAGACACACTCCCACCCGCAACCTCCGCTCTGCTGGTACCAACCTCCTGACCCCCCCCATCCGGACCAAATTTAGATCCTGGGGGGACAGGGCCTTCTCCATCGCTGCTCCCACCCTCTGGAACTCGCTACCTCACACCATCAGAGACTCCTCCTCACTCACCACATTCAAAACATCACTCAAGACCCACCTGTTCAACACTGCATTCAACATTTAACCCACAGCATCTAACCCCTGACTATCTCCTCTCCTTCTCCCTCCTTTGTGCTTTGAATATTTCCCTATTGATTCTTCTTTTTTTGCAATTGTCTTTATGTTTTGCTATGCGTTATGTTTTGCACTCTGTCAAAGCGTCTTTGGGCTTCCTGAAAAGCGCTATATAAAATAAATGCATTATTATTATTATTATTAATTAAACTGTTGATCGAGAAATAATCCTTCAAAATTGATGTTCTTCTCAACACCCATCGCAGCCTTCATATATACATGGAAGGAAGTGCATTACAAACTAGATGGTATTCATAGAATACTTACCCTGCGCAGTCAACTGGGTAACAAAGTAGAAAAATAAGAAACATCAATAGATTTTTCGGTCAGGCCGAACGTATCGTCGAACGTGTCATATATCACAATCGCCATGCTCTACCTTGACGTTTTTCATTTGGTGTGAAACACAAACAAACTGATTGTTAAAATGACCGTCAAATATCTAAAGCATAGACTTTACGAATCTTCCAACGACACAGTAGTTTTCGGCCCGGCAGGAAGGGTCATGTTTTTTACCCAATCCTTGTGGGGTATATAGATTACAGTAGATATTCGCTCAGTTCTGTACGTAATACTTACCTCATGGATGTCTGGATTCCTCCAGGTTTCTTTGTTTAATGTTATAAGCAGCATTAGTGACTTTAAAAATCTAATCATACGTGTTTGTGGTTTATAATATTTTACAAGCCCGGCTACGCCGCTGTTAGATTCCGGTCTTGTTTTCTCTGCAACTGTTGGTCTGATGGACACTAAATTTTCACCATAGGAGCGCCTCGTCCTATCGATTTTTTAAATGATTATGACGTCATAGGTCATGTGGTACAGGCGCCGTCTTGGAAAAATCGAAAAACTTTACACCTTTATATCTCCAAAAACACTCCATGGAAAAAATTAAAGCGTGCCTCATTGTATAGAACTCCATATGGGGAATAGGTGGTGTTAACGATGACATCATTGGTGCCTTAATTATGACGACGTCATTCGACAGGACAACACTAAGTCTGATAAGTTTGAAATTTTTTGAGTGTGATATACGCAACAATTATATTATAAAATATAAATTTATGATGTAATCACTCGTGTGGTCTGGCAGCCATATTGGATCAAAGAAAAAAAACCCTTCAAAAACAAAACAGTTGGCTCACACCAAGTTGACTGTGCAAGGTTCGTATTGTTACAGACGCGGTTTTGGATGTTAGTTTACCGAGCGGTTTGGTATGACCGCGTCTGCACAGTTTACCCGATTCCACTCGAACGTTGGCAAAATCGCGCTATGCTAAATCAATTAAGGAAAGGACACAACGGCTGGGTTAGATGACACGACACCAGGGGTACAGTTCTCAAGACCTCCGGAGGAGGTTATAATATTTGTATGCAGAACGTTTAGATTACACTGACAAGAGGTACAACATAGAAAGGTGGGCACTTAAATACGGTCTTATCTTAGCCCCGACAGACCACAGATAAACGGGACAAGACTGACTCACACAGGGATTGATGGCAAGGGAGGGCAGGATCGATGGCTCAAGGTGCACCTTGGCTCAGGGACAGGATCCACACGGTCCAGTCCAGATATGCGGGGAGGTATCGTCGCGCTGGAGGTGGCGTCTGTTTCTCCTCAAGCTGGGGGCGCATCTCCCGTCACCTCCGGTAAGTCGCTGCGTATATCCAGCGGGGAGTGACACGCCCTCGGCTCGTTAGCTCCGCCCCAGATGGAATCGGCCCGCCGCTTCTTATTGGGTGCGGGGGGGTTACCGGGTTCCGCCCTTGACGAGGAGCTGACAGTCAGCCCCTTCGTGGTAACCCCGTCGGAGCACATGGGCAATGGCGGCTAACCAAGCCGGAGTGAGGACGCCCACTCCCCGCACCGCGGCCGCGCCGCCGCCTGCTGTTGTTGTAGTTGTTGTTGTAGTTCCATGAGATGATGGGAGGATGCGGAGATGAGGTTGTGGGGAGGTATTGGGAGGTCCTAAACTCACTACTGGTGCCATACAATCACATTCTGGTGCAACAAAGAGTCAGAATTAATGGAAACGAGTCCTTAACTGACATAGACTAAGAATAACTAGCAAGATGTCCTATAGTTGTCTACGTGAGATGCGGTGAACCTGGGCACGACATTTAATGGGGGAAAAAGGGGAAGGTCGGTTCTACAGAGTGTTGTTTACAGACAATGGGACTAGGGAATGGGGGATTGGGGATAGTTGGGGAGTATTGGGGAAATAGGGGAATATTTACAAGCGGATATGGATGGAGGCCAAATCCCATATCCGCAACAGTATTCTATGAATACCCTCTTGTTTTCTAAGTGATTCTTCGCAATTGAGAGATCGGGCCAAAAACGACAAAGAGCATGATGCTTCAAAAAGTTGTGGACAAGTTATGACAAAACATGGATAAGTTGGGTGGGTGACAAAAACAAGCTGATTCGACTTTGTTAAAGTCCGGATGCTCAGATGTTCAGCCTGGCAGAGATATGCACTCCACAAAGTGCCAATCTCGTTCCTTTTTCAAAATTGCTCAATATTCGTTGAAATAAAGTGCATTTTGCATTTGAAGCAGAATAAAACATTTTAATTGCCAAACTTTTTTTTTGTTGTTTTTTTGTATACAAGATCGAGGCTCGTGAAAGAGCTAACATTAATCACACAAAAAGTCAAACCGACACAAAACACAAAAAATAAGGGGAGCGGCAGACAAGATGGGGAGAGAGGGGGAAGGACACAAACACAACATTTGAGAGCAGGGACATCGGGAGAAATGTGGGAGGGGGAGGGCTTTGGGGGAGGTGGGAGAGGTACAAAACATATGAACACTGCAAGGACTTCCAGGAAAGAAGTTGGAATTTCAAAAAAAAGGTGCATTTGGGGTGAATTAGCGGGGGTAGAAAAGATCAAGGTTTTGGATGGGGGAAGATAAGAGATGGTGGTGAACAGCTGTTTTAAAGACCTGGAGGGAGGAGTGGGATTGAAGGGAGTGGGGGAGTTTGTTCCAGAGGCGGGAGACAAGGGGAATGAAAGAGTGAAGGTGAGCAGAGAGCCTAGATTTTGGCAGTTTAACCATAAGAGGGTTGCTGGCAGATCTTGTGCGACCTAAAGGAATATTGGGGGGACAGAGCACAGAGAGAGCTGGGGGAGCAAGGCCGGAGAGGAGTCGGTAGAAGACAGAAAGACCACCAACCTGCCTGCGGTGAGTGAGTGAAAGGCCCTCGGAGTTAACTTCATCGCAGGAGATTCCAATGATTCTGAAAGCTTTGTTTTCAACAGCGTGAAGCCGAGCTAGGTGTGAGGCAGGAGCACCAGCCCAGAGGGGGGAACAGTATTCCATTGAGCTGCGGATGAAAGCCTTGTATGTGGTGAGGAGCTCAGGTGTGCCAAAGAAGGACTTCGCACGACGGAGGATGCCCAGTCGGCGACTGGCTTTGGAGGCCAGCTTGGAAATGTGGTTTTCCCAAGAAAGATCATGGCAGATAGTGAGACCCAAAAGCTTGAGCAACAAAACTTCTTGGAGAGGATTGTTGAGAAAGTAGATGGGAGGGTTTTCCAGTCGGTCTTTTCGGAGAGACATAGTAAGAGTGTGAGATTTGTCAGGATTGAAAGACATGTTCCACTTGTTTGACCAGTCTGATTTTTTTCCAGGTCTGCAGAGAGTGCGGAGGCTGCAGACTGCCGATCTGAGGGATGAGGAATGGAGCGGCAGATAGTGGAGTCATCAGCAAAGAGATAGAGAGGATTTTCCAGAGAGCCGGAGAGATTATTGATGAAGACCAGAAAAAGCACAGGGCCCAGAACACAACCTTGGGGAACTCCAGCCAGAACAGGAAGGGGAGATGAGAGAAATCCATTCAGGGCCACACGTTGCCTTCGACCAGAGAGGAAGTCCGCAAGCCATGAGTGGAGATTTCCATGGATACCATAGAAGGAGAGTTTGGTGAGCAGAGCTGGGTGCCAGACCGTATCGAAGGCACGTGATATGTCAAGTGAGACAGCTCTGATTTCCTGTTTTGCATTGAGGACCTCCATCCATTGTTGAGACAGCAGAAGCAACATGTCCAGAGTAGAATGACCTGGTCTGAATCCAAATTGATGATCAGAGATCAAGCCATTGGAGAAGAGGAAGGACTTGATATCCAAATCAATGATGGATTCCATGGCTTTGCTGATAATTGGGAGCAGGCTGATTGGTCTGTAGTTGCAAGGATCTGGTTTTGCACCTTTTTTGTGTAAAGCGGTAATGTTTGCTGATTTCCCAGATGCTGGCAGATGACCTTGAGCAAAAGAGAGGGTGAAAAGAACAGAGAGAGGGTGAGATAGAGCGGAAGAGCAGGATTTTAGGACCCGTGGGCTGATGCCGTCTGGTCCAGTTGCAGAATCAGAGTCGAGGTTTGACAAAAACTTCTCCACCTTGTCAGGACAGAAGGACACAGAGTCCAGGAGCAGTTGGGTTCGACTGGGAAAGGTGGGAACAGAGAGAGATGGGTTTGGGACACGAAATTCATTCCTTTCTTATTAGTCCTCTACCGGTGTACACCGGAGGGGACTATAGGTTTGCACTCCGTCCCTCCGTCTGTCCATCTGTCTGTCAGTCCGTCACGCAAAGAACAGTTTTCTGGACTTATTTTCTGAACTCTTAATGCTAATGATTTCAAACTTGGTACATGGTTTCCTCATGATAAGTTACAGATCAAGTTCGAACTTCACGACGTTTCGATCATTTTTGACAAAGTTATGGCACTTTGAACTTTGGTAATTTCCCCAACAGTTTTCCGGACGACAGACTGCCAGAAGGGGACATGTATTGCAGCGCAATACTCAGAATGCTTGTTTATTGTGCTGGAAGTTTGACAATTAAATTTGAAATTTTTTTTTTTTACCTCCGCCATCTGTGATAGACAGAGCTAATGGTTTTTTAATTGTATTCGTTTTATCTCCCTCCTGAAATGACTTGAGATGGCATTGTTTGCAGGTCTGGTTCATCGAGTGAAGATGGAAAAGTTTCAAAGTGTTTTATATCAGGGTTCCCAAGATGATTTGAGCAATGAGTGTGTGAAGCAGGAACCTTGTGATTCTAATCCCAGGGAGCTGAATAATGCTCCTCATCTACTTGAAGGTAAGCAGAGCCGCACACAGAACACACAGCACTGCTCATCTTTCTTTGTTCGCTTAATGATGAAATGCTTAAATTCAACATCATGTCGAAGGATGGATTTGCTTATACAGTGTGCACCGACTAAAGCTTGTTTATGTTACATGGACATCTGTTGCAGTTGCGGTACCAAGCACATTTTATATGTTGTTATGTCTCCGCCGACGAAGTCGCCGGAGACATTATGCTTTTAGGTTGTCCAGTCCGTCTGTGATAGGTTTTCGTTATGGCAATAACTTGAGAGTGGCTCAAGGGATCTTAGTGAAACTTGGTGCAGGTATGTCCAATGAGGTAAAGATGAACTGATTGAATTTTGGGGTCACGAGGTCAAAGGCCAAAGGTCAGAGGTCATGTTAGGTAAAAATCCTGTCACCGCGATAACTTGTGAACCAGTGATGGGATTCTGACCAAATTTGGTACAATTATGTAGAATAATGCAAAGAGGAACTGCTTAGATTTTGGGGTCAAAGTCTGTAATAGGTATACGTAGTGTGTTCAAAAAGTATCCGACCTTTATTTTTCGTGCGTAAAAAAAAAGAAGCTAGGGAGGCGTTGATTGGTGCACGTATGTAGGCGATCCTAATGCGCACGCGTGAATTTTTTCCCACCTGCAGAAGCTGTCATTCGACGGCAGACCGCCGATGAGTGAGGACATGTAAGTGAGCGCCGTCGGATTTTCGTTTTTGACAAAATGACGGAAAAACTTGAACAACGCTACTGCATCAAATTTTGTGTTTCATCAAACTTGCATCAAAACTGCAACTTGGTTTCTGGGTCGTACCCATAAACCCAGGACTCATCGCCAGTGATCACTGTGTTGAGGAAGCTGGGATCGCTGTTCACAGTCTCCAGCATGTCCTGTGCGATCTCCAAACGGAGTTGCTTCTGCTCAATCGTTAGCAGCTTTGGTACGAACTTCGCTGAGATTCTCCTGAAGCCCAAATCCTCCTTCATAATGGAAGGAACGGTGTTGAATCTTGCGGATCGTTTCCACTTGGGAATCGCCAAGCTTTACACAAAATTTGTATAACCTGAAAACGGCTGAAGTGATCTAATTCAAACTTGGTTCAAGTATGTATGATGATGTAAAGATTAACTGGTTCGAGTTTGTGGTCAAGAGGTCAAAGGTCAAAGTCTGTCATAGGTCTATAACTTCAGAACCACTAAAGGGATGCAATTCAAACTTGGTACAGATATGAATAATGATGTAAAGATTAACCGGTTAGAGTTTGGGGTCAAGAGGTCAAAGGTCAGAGGTCATGTCAGGTAAAAATGTGATAACTTGAGAACAGCTGAATGGATATAAATCAAACTTGGTGCTAGTATTATAATTATGTAATAATGTGGGCGGATGCATATCGGTCGACATCGTGACGTCAAAGAGTGTTGTCGTAGTTTTTATGTTTGTAATTTGGCAATGAGCAGGAACCTGAAACTAAAGGTTCAATATTGTCTCATCAATCTGCAGTCATCTATAAGAGAGTTGTGTGTGTGTGCGTTTATGTCGCCATTTTCTCAGAGATGGGCCAACGGATCCTCGTCAAACTTTCAGAAGTTCATCAGTGAGTGCCTGGGAGTGTTTTCGTCAAAAGTTGAAACTTTTGAAAAACAAAAAGTTGGATTTTATTTTTAAATCGCTCTATTAGTGGGGGGGCCAATGTTTTCCCGTTGAATTCAAATGTTAATTTGTGGACACTGGTTGGGTTGTCTTTAGGGATGATAGAAGTTGTAGAAAAAATATGTCTCCATTTTTTTCCAAGTTCTTTATAGCGGCCATTTTGGATTATCAAAATGGCGTTTGTTGAAAACCGAAATTGTCATTATCTTGGCTTCTAAATGACCTAGAGTGTTAATTTTGGTGTCCAAATGTACATATTTGCGGATACTTAATCCAATAAACACACATTTATACACCTACATATGATCAAAAGGGTTCTTATGGCAGCCATCTTGGATTTTCACGCACTTATGCCAACACATATATATATTTTTTTTCCATCATTTTCACTTCTAAATCACATAAAGGCTGGACTTTAGTGTTCAAATGTACACTTATAATGTCTTTGTGCAATATTTTTAGTTGGCAGTGTTCATTGTTACATTGAAGGATCTCCATCCTCCTCATCATCAGTGTTATCGATTCCCATGGGGCGCTCCTGACCCGTGTTACCACACACCTCTTCATCTGCCCCACACATACACATCTCAGAACAGTTGAGATGCTGAGACCTGCATGAGCAGTGAGACATGCATTGGGTCTTCTTGCAGTTACATTTGATTAGATGTGTGATGGCAGCTGGGGCTGGAGGGTCCTTGGTTGTGATGGGCACCAGCTGATCTCCTTCTGCTCTCCATCCATGTTCTGTTGGTTGTGGAAGCTGGGGGTCCGGTACATCAGCCTGATGCCACACCATGGCCTGGAAATGTGCACGAGCAATGGCTTCATGTAAAGCTCCCCGTGTTGGTGGCAGCTTCTGTGCCTCTAGCTGTTTCTTGGTAAACAGTCTCCACCTCAGCTTGCCCACATCCACAACTGTAGTACGAGGCTCATACAGCTGGCATACAAATGCCTCAATGTCACTTTCTGTGTCAGCTCTCAGCTCCTCAGAGGCCCCAAGGTCATGAAACGCAGATACCACCTCAACAGAGCACCTATTGAGGGCTTGCCAACATGTGAGCTTTCCCTTGCCGGCAAACCGACCAGTCTGGTCTGCTCCCGTGAATGCATGGAATCCTGGTAGGGCTGCAGCCTTCCTGACACCAAGTTCATGTACTATTGGTTCCAGTGAGATTTGCCTCTTCTTGTTCCCCACACCCGTGATGAAGTATGTGTCTTTGCATAGTTCATGGTACCGGTGGAGTGCTAGGATGAATACATCAGTATCAGGTGACTGAATGTACAGCTGTGTTGCACCTCTTCGGACGGCATCTAGACTGTGAAGAAAGATCCTCGTATCAGCCTCCTCCTGGGAGCTACGGAGATGCTGTACATCCATGCAGTTGGAGAAGACATCCTGCCTTGAAGTGACGATGAAGACCTTGGTAGTCCCCTCAAAGTGACACAGAGCTTTCTTTGCCAGATAGACAGTTAGCTCATCTTTGGTGTTGGTGTGCGACAGGAACTGTTTTGCTGTCAGTTTCCCAATCGGGGTGCTGTCTTGAACGTGGTAAGCAGTGGGCGGCTTGCCACCTTGGCGCCTCTCCCGTGTGGCCTCTTTCAGTGAATTTGGCAGATCATATCGGTCAAACACGAGGTGGACTTCATCATACCCGTTGGTCTTGCAGTCCAGTGTTGCATTGAAATGGCCAGCCCACTGGGCACATGTTTTGACCCATTGTGGCTTAGCCATTGCTTGCACTAATGCCATGCCGTCTATGACAGTCACCTTCTTGGGAGGGGGTGGAGTATGTTCAGGATTGTCGTCGTCTGGCTGCTGACCAGTGCCAGTTGACTTCTTGGGTAGATCTTCTAGGATGCCCATGAGCTTGCTTTTGTCTGTGCATGGTAGTAGTGTCCCAGCCATTGCAAAGAGGGTTCGTGGAAGCGCGGTGAATTCATATTGACCTATGGCATCCTTCAAGTTGATCTCTGGTCGTGTACGTTCTTGTACGTCCTCAGCTTCAGCTGTTCGCATGATTGTGCGTGAAAGTAGCCACACTGTGTCCGTCGCAGAGTACGGCTTGGTGACATCTGGGTTTGACCGTGTCTTGAAGCTATACGTGGTACCTGTGGCAGATTGTTTGTTTGGTGCTTGGCAAGGAACAAAGTCTGGAGCAGTCAGAACCTTGAGTGAGCGGTGTCTGGCCTTTCGGTCATGTAGTGTCAGTGTTCTATGTTCATCTGTGGAGGGTGCATGTTCCCGTCGTTGGTAGAGTGCCCAGGCTGTAGCATGGAGTGTCCGCTTCCCATCAGGTGTGTCTTCATTGAAGTCACTGTTGTCCACTGCAAAGAAGACAAACGTCCCTATGCGCATGGTTCTTGGAAAGTATACACCCTGTTCTGTCGTAGACTCTATGACTGAGTTGGCCAGCTGTGTCTCCAACCGCAAGATCCGACTATAATCAACAGACAGACCGAACCCATGCAGGAAATCCAGAAGCTTCTTGTTTCTGGTGGACTGATGGACTACAATGGCAACGGCAAGCTGCTGTGGCCATTCTAAGCGATGGCGGAATGGTGCATCTGGCTCTTTGGGCTTGTACGTGACTTGGCGTTTTGACTTGTAGCCGTACATGATGTTCTGACTGATGGTTATAACATCTCGATGAATAGTGGCTGAGCGCATAGTCTCTGGCTCAATGCTCGTGGCTGGTCCTTCCAGTAGCCAGCGGAGGAAAGCATAGAGTACTTTGGGTACATGCTTTTCAGCATCATCAGTGTTCATTTCTCCTTCAAATTGCCATGGGTGCTTGTTCTGACAAGCAATGGCACTGCGGAGAACAGAGGCACTCTCAAACAGTTGTTCGATGTTTTTTTCATTTGTCTTCGTCATTGCATCTTCGACAGCTGCATCACGCACGGCAGTGGAGAATACACAGTCTGACTCGTTTCGACGTTTTGGTTTCATGAAGTGAACGTCATCAATGTGAGAGTTGATTTTCTCCTTCATGCCTTGGGTAGTAGGTGATGGGACATTGTGCACACCATTATTGTCAAGAATCCTGGAGTAAACCGACTTCAGGTCAGACATGTTGAGAATTTCACCAGCTTGGAGTAGAGAGCGAACAAGGCTGACAAACTCAATGTCTGCGGCTATTTTGATAACATTAGTTTCTTGCAGTATGTGTTCTTTGTCATCACTTGATGTCCCACTCTTGGGAGCACGTTGGACATTCTGCACCCAGCATGGGAGATGATACTTGACGTCGATCGCATGAGCATCATGTGCACTGATGGCAGCACTCAGCTGAACTTTCCACTTGTGGTTGCTGCCTTCTTCAACAGCTTTCTTCAGCTGTTTACCTGCGTTGAACGTGCATACAACATGTACACTTTCCTTAGTGACCTCTTGACAGAAGAAACAAAGGTCTCTGTTGAATGGAGTTGATGATGAACGTGTGAAGCGAAGAGTCTCGTCTTGCGTAGAACCTGAGGTACTTGCAGCGGCAGGTGCAGAAGAAGGACGTCCACACCTCTTATGAAGATGCTGGGTGTCGCCATGTTCGCAGGCTTTCTGGTGGCGAACTCTAGCACGCTCCAGGTGAGCAGTGTTGCATGTAGATCCATAACATGCCCGGTGCCACTTTGCTTTATTGTTCCTCAAGTCAGTGGCAGTGAAACAGCTTAATCGTTCGCTGATCTGTTTGAAGTCGGCATCACCATATCGTGCCCTCTCCTGGATGAACTGGAGAAACTTTGCATATGAGCCCAGTGCTGGCTCAGTCACTAGTGCACCTTGGGGATCCTGGCACTGAATGCAAAGTGTGAAATCAGTTTCTTTCTTGGTTTTCTTGCTTTTTGGCTCCATCATAGCTCAGGGTCACGAATCTGGAACATACAAATAACAAATAACAATTAAGATAGATGTGCATTAAGTTAGATTTTGGACACTGGTTCGGCTGTGCCATAAAAACCTATTTTTATCCCTTGTAGGTTATTAAAGAAGGTTTCATTCAATTCTCTATCCCCAAAAATGTACAACTGGACACCAGAATCGAAACTCTAGGTCATTTAGAAGCCAAGATAATGGAATTTTACGTTTTCGACATCCGCCATTTTGAAAATCCAAAATGGCCGCCATAAAGAACTTGAAACAATTGGAGACATATTTTTTCTAGAACTTATATCATCCCTAAAGACAGCCCAACCAGTGTCCAAAAATTAACAAGCAATTTCACCGGGCATTTCAATCTGCTACATTGGCCCCCCCACTATATAGTGCCTAAGCCTTTGCAGCTATGTGAAAGGCAATATTAAGTGATCCCCAACCCCATTCTTTAGCGGGTGTAGTGAAGTGTTTTGTGCCCCACCAAAATTAGAAAACTAGAATGGAACTTGATAGAGAGCATACGTCTGCCAGGCTGAACAGTTTATGTTTTGAATCCCACTGATCTTCACCAAAATTTAATTAATTCTTCTTTGTCACACACCTAATTTGTCCACCAATCTTTGTCCGAATCCATCCACTACTTTTTTGAGATAGTGTGTTCACAGACAGACAAACAAACAAGAAGACATCATGCAGAGCATGATGCTTACAAAATCCACCCCTCTCCAAAATAAAAAGATGCCATGGATACATCAACTTGTCCATTTCATTAAGATTACAATTGACGATCTTGATCAAAGCTCAGGTCAATCAGGTTAAAATTGATGGTTTTTCAGATGGAAATTGATATTAGAAGTTTGATCTTGAGTTGACCTTTTGACCTTAAAAAATAGTTGGTTTCTCAATTAAGTGAGGTACTAGATGCTGTTTAATTTTCAAATCAATTGGATGAAAATTGAAGATTTTTCAGATGAAAATTGATGATTTTGGAAGTTTGACTTTGAGTTGACCTTTTGACCTCAAAAAGGTGCTTTCCCAATTTAGTGACAACATGCAAATGCTGTTCAATTTTCAAGTCAATCGGATGAAAAATGGCAATTTTAAAGCTTGGACCTCATGGTGACTTTTGACCTCAATCAATAGAATAACGCACAAGACCAACCAATATACTTGAAAAATATTCGATTTTGCAAGTAACAAACAGACAGGGGTGAAAATATAACCTCCATCCACCTTTGGTGACAGGTATAAAAACTAGAGCTTCCAGGGAAGCAGAACTCAACTGAACTGACTGGACAACTTTAAAGTAGGTCGGGTCTCACATGCCAAGTTTGATGAAAATTCGTCAATATATGTGGACGCTAGATTGTTAACGTCGTTTCAGAGCTGAAAAAATATGCTGGCCTATGGCAGCCATTTTGTGACAGATCGGATTGACATGCGATAGCAACCTACCTTGTGTGGTAAGGGTTAAACATTCTAAGTTTGATCAAAATCTGTTAATATTTGTGGACGTTAAAGTCTTAACGTCGTTTCGGAGCTGAAAACAATATGGCGGCCATTTTGTGACGGATCGGGTTGGAATGCAATAGCAACCTACCTTGTGTGGTAAGGGTTAAACATTCTAAGTTTGATCAAAATCTGTTAATATTTGTGGACGCTGGAGTGTTAACGTCGTTTTCATGACCAAAAACAAAATGGTCGCCTAAGTCCGCCATTTTTCAACAGATCGGGCTGAAATGTAATACCAACCTGGTCCTTGGGGTAAGGATGCTGCATGTCAAGTTTGATCAGAATTGGTTGATATTTGTGGACGCTGGAGTGTTAACGTCGAAAAGTTAACGGACGACGGACGCCGTCGGGTTCAGTATGTGATGAAAAAATGAATTCCTTAGGTCTGGAACTGACTGTGCATTACAAAGCATCATGTTTTTGGATAAGTCGGGAATTAAGGGACCCCCTGGGCATGTTTATATTAATTACATGGAATATAGATTTGTCTTATTGGTTGTGCCTCCTCATGGACATTATGCCTGTCTCACTCAAAGATGAGGGGCATTGGGCAGTTGAGTTGACTTGTGTAAAGTCGATGGGCTAGTGTAACTTGCATTAAGAAGAGGGATGAGGGGGGATGGGAGATGTGTGTGTGTGTTTTTCAGGTATATACAATGCCGTTAGAAAGTATTCACACCCCTTGACTTTTTCACATTTTCTTGTGTTACAGCCTGATTTTACAATGTGAAATTTAAAAATTTTTTGTCACCGATCTACACATAATACCCCATAATTACAAAGTGAAAAAAGGATTTTTAGAAATTTTTACAGATTTATTGAAAATTAAATGGCTTGAGGCAAGAAGTATTCAACCCCTTTGCTATGACACTTCAAATTGAGCTCAGGTGCATCCAATTTCCTTTGGTCATCCTGGAGATGTAAAAGTTTTTCATCTTTCATGTCTGCCAGTGAAAGCACACAGATAGAACAACCAAATTAGTCATTGGGAAGGTTTGAATTTTCTGCCATTTATGGAATGCTTCCTGTGTAGCGTACCTTGAGAGATGAGTACAGATTACACTGTAGGGTGGTTCTTTGTTTTACAATTCAAATTATTGAATCGTTTTACTCCTAACCTTTAATTTTTTTGGTATTGAGGTACAACTTCTGCATGTGAAATATTTTTTGAAAACATCAAGTTTTAGGGGTTGCACGGTGACTCATTGTTGCCCGATGAGCGTTTATTTCCTGCAATCGGGAAACCTCTTGTGATGTTCTGTCACAACTCGAAGCAGATACTGGGTTTGCTGTTCACCCCTTGCCAGGAGACTTGTACTCTTCAATGAGGGCAACTGCGTACACGAGAGTACAGCTGTGAATGAATCTGTGAAGATGAAGGCAATCTAGGCAATCTAGGTGAAGATTGCAATCTAGGTTGGTTAGCAACTATGCCACCCTGAGCAGGCCTGAGCAGGCAGGCCATTTTCCCCCGTTATAGCGGGGGTTAGCCTTGCAGGCCCCATGACCTCCTGGTTCCCTTTTTGGGGCAATGTTTTATGGTCGGATGCCCTTCCTGAAGCCAACCCTTAGTCACCTCTACGATGCGCAGGGATACAGTGTACCTATTCTAAATCGGGGTACACACCGGGATCATTCATCCCAGAAAGCTGGTACTCAATTTGCCGACCTCGGAGGGATGACAAGCTGAGTCAACCCCCCCGGCGTTAATTCAGCGATGACCGGTATTCTAACTCCGGATCCTAAGATCCCAAGCCCGCATCCTAACCGCTAAGCCAACACCAGGCTTACCAGAGTACAGCTGTACTGTATTCAATTAACCTAAAAACAACTTCAAAATGTGCAGTACATAGCAAGGTCATGGGTCAACTGTAATGGTCAAAATCACAAGTATAGCAGTGGAGAGTAAATAATCGACTCCAAATATTTATGCGAGCCAAATATGTGAAATTACAAACTCTGTGTGCAACCCATAAATGTAGTTCAAATGGCTTAAAATTTCACCACAATGGTTTTGTCATACATACCAAAAATTTTAAGTGTTAGGAGCATGACTTTTCTAACTTTCATTTTGAAGAACCACCTTATTACACTGGACAACAAAGAGTTTGCTACTGGGGAAGAAACATATTGTTATGTCGGTTGGGTAGGGCGTAAATATATCCAGGTAGATCTGCATAGGTAGGTGCTCGACTGTTGTGATAGGGAGTCTTGATGCAATAAGTTCTGGAGCCCCAATGTCGGATTAAGCTTGTGTCTTCGTCCCCGCCACGATGGGGCGGGGCTTGTTAACTTGCGTAGAGATTATGCTAATTCCATTGTATGTCGTC
The DNA here is from genome assembly GCF_964187855.1 of Myxine glutinosa. Taxonomy (NCBI): domain Eukaryota; kingdom Metazoa; phylum Chordata; class Myxini; order Myxiniformes; family Myxinidae; genus Myxine; species Myxine glutinosa. Next base: position 60,438,155 of record NC_136265.1, read on the forward strand.
GCCTCTGTGATCATTCCGGTGTCCCTTATGGCAATACATCACATACAATAGTTAGGCCCAATAGAGCACCACATTAATTAAATTCCCCCGCTGCCACAATGGCTTACGGACGAACAAACAGCAAGCGACCACGCACTTGGGCTGACAACACCGGCATGGCAGCAACCATCGAACAGGCAGGCTGGAACCACCAAAGCGCGACCCACAACACCTCCCCCTCGTGGTCCTCAATATACGCCATTTCAGGCCTGAGAAACCACCTTGGACCCACCCCCCCCCCCCCCCCCCCGGAGGTCTTAACGCCCACCAGGATCCGGTGGCCCTGCCGGCCCAAGCCACCCGCTCGGGCTGCGCCCCTATGGACAAGGGACGCCACATTCCACCAGACCCTCCGTGTGGCCCAGGTCGTACCATGCCACCCATGGCTGGGCCCCATGTCCAAATCTCGCCAGCACAGCCCCCTAGCTGGCTGGCATATCCAAATTTTGAAAGGGGCACATTTTCCCCGAGGCCATCCCCAATGACCTTTCCTAGTCCGAATCCCGCAGCCCGGGGACCAACTCCACCCACAGCTGCTCCAAATCCAATTCCCATTTCCATATAAATTTATTTTTCCTTTAAAAATTTTCATCACCTGTGCCCAACCACAGCTGCAGGTAACAACCCCTCTCTCAGGTTGTTCTGCCCCTCCCTGCAGCTGTTCCACATTTCCTACGGGGACCAGATTTCCCGAGGCTCTATCTCCCGACTCCTCTGTATCCAAGTCGAGCTCAGAGCCAACACACACCCCCCCCTGCTGGGTATGTAATTTCGGAGCCTCTTGTACCCAATTTTTGTTCATGGTGTGGGTCCCCTCGGTCACCTTGACCTCCTCCTCGGACCGACTCACTTCAACCCCCAAAATCCTTTGGGCCTGGTCAACCTTGTCCTCCATGGGACTGTCCCAGGTCCCCAGCCGCTGTGTCACATCATTTACATCATTCACATCAATCATTTCTGGCCCCCACAGGCCTTCCCCAATAAATACCCAGTCCGGTTCTGTTACCCAGACCCCCAAGCTTGTTACCCCCTCTTGCATGCACAAATGCCCTGGTGCAGCAAGGATCCAAATCCATCCCCCTGTTGATGTGTTGCAGCATCCACCCAGCCCCGATAACCTTCCAGGCCTCCATGTGACAAATATTCCCCATTTACTTCCAAATTTCCTTCCCCAACTTCCCCATTTACCTCCACACATGCAGTCTCCTCCCGTTCATACTGAATTTCCACCACCCTTGGCATCTCCTGTGCCCCATCGACACCATTCTTTAGTTCTTCCTTCAATTTTACATGGTCTAAATTCACATTCATTCCATCCCTCCTCCATCATTCTGAACCGGATTGCTAACTTGAAAATCACAACAAACCCAATTTGTTTTCAATGTTCGTCTTTCATGAATCATCCACTTTCTAAACTCCCCTCTTGCCCCTCCCATCCAAATCCCTCCCCTTGCACCTACACTCCTAAACTCCCCCCTTGCCCCGCCACTCTTAAACTCCCCCCCTGCCCCTCCACTCCTGAACTCCCCCCTTGCCCTTCCTCTCCTGAACTCCCCCCTTGCCCTTCCCCTCCTAAACTCCCCCCTCACTCCTCCCCTTCAAAACTCCCCCCCAACCCCTCCCATTCAAATCTCCCCCCATACCATTCCTCTCCAATTCTCCCTCCTCCCCCCTCCTCCTCAAAGCTGCCTCCTCCCCACTTCGTCTCCCTTCTATCTCATACCTCCACCCCCCCCCAACCTTCTTCTTTCCTCTGCCCCCCCTCAAACAACCCCTCACTGTGCCTCATCCCTTCACCTTCAAACCTTTCATCCTCCTCATCCTTCCCTTTCTTGGAACTCTTCTGCAATCGCTGACACACAAACAACTGCTCTCCCTACCTCCCCCTCTCATCCTTCATCTTACCCTACTCCTCCCCTCCCCTGTCCTGTACCCAATGCTCCCCCTCTCTCTTCATTAACGGTATGGACCTCAAACATCCGGGGCCTTCGCTCAAACCTGACTGATCTCTCCATACAGGTTGCTTCTGACAATCCAGACTTGATCTGCTTAACAGAAACTTTCCTCCTTCAAGATGTCTCTGATTCCTTAATATCTCTTCCTGGTTACTCCCTCCTCCGGTATGATAGACCTGAGCCTCGGCCTGGTGGTGGGGTGGCTATCTTTATCAAAAACTCTCTTCCTCACTCTGCTTGCACTGCCCTCTCTCCTCCTCACCCCCAGGAGTACCTCTGGCTACGGCTTCCTCTCCGCTCCCACCTTTTGTTCATATGTGTTCTGTACCGTCCCCCAAACAGTGATGACTCCATCTACATTTCACTGTCTGACAACATGGACCAACTTCTATCCACTCATCCCAACTCTCTCTTCCTCATATGTGGTGACTTCAATTGTCATCATGCCACCTGGTTGGGTGTGGGTTCCTCTCTCACCAGTCATGGCACCTCAGCAAAGGACTTCTGTGACTCACTGGGATTGACACAATCTGTCAATTTCCCGACCCGGATCTCAGCCAATGGAGTATCTTCTCTTCTAGACTTGGTTATGACTAACTTCCCTGCTAATGTCTGCTGCTCTTCTTCTGCTCCAATCGGTTCTTCTGATCATGTGCTTGTCAAAGTGGACATCTCTCTGGCCATTCTCAGAGAGCCTCCTCAGCGTCGACGAGTCTGGCATTTCACTCAGGCCGACTGGGACGGTCTTCAAGCAGCCATCAATCGTCTGGATTGGTCTCCCATCTCCACTGCCTCTGACATCAATTCTTCCTGGGAATACTTCCAAAGCAAACTGATCTCTCTCATGCACAGATTTATCCCATCTCGCCTTCAGTTGTCTTACCCTTCCTCCTGTCCATGGTACACTGAATCTTGTGGTGAGGCAGTTGCCCTGAAACAACTTGCCTTTGCCTCTTGGAAGGCTAATCCAACTGAAGGAAATCTCAGTTCCTTCCACCAAGCTCGGAACAAGTGTGTGTCTACCCTCAGGAGTGCCAGGAAGCACTATCTCTCCTCACTCAAGAATGAACTCTCAAACCTGTCTCCTTCCTCCAAATCCTGGTGGCGTCTGGTCAAGTCCGTTTCTGGTGTTTGTTCCCCCTCCATCCCCTCCCTTACCTCAAATGGCCACACAGTTGACATCGCACGTGACAAAGCCGAATGCCTCAACTCTGTGTTTGCCTCAAAATCCTTAGTCCCAAACCCATCTCTCTCTGTTCCCACCTTTCCCAGTCGAACCAAACTGCTCCTGGACTCTGTGACCTTCTCTCCTGACAAGGTGGAGGAGTTTTTGTCAAACCTCGACTCTGATTCTGCAACTGGACCAGATGGCATCAGCCCACGGGTCCTAAAATCCTGCTCTGCCGCTCTATCTCACCCTCTCTCTGTTCTTTTCACCCTATCTTTTGCTCAAGGTCATCTGCCAGCATCCTGGAAATCAGCAAACATTACCGCTTTACACAAAAAAGGTGCAAAAACAGATCCTTGCAACTACAGACCAATCAGCCTGCTCCCAATTATCAGCAAAGTCATGGAATCCATCATTGCTTCGGATATGAAATCTTTCCTCTTCTCCAATGGCTTGATCTCTGATCATCAATTTGGTTTCAGACCAGGTCACTCTACTCTGGACATGCTGCTTCTGCTGTCTCAACAATGGATGGAGGTCCTCAATGCCAAACAGGAAATCAGAGCTGTCTCCCTTGACATATCACGTGCCTTCGATACGGTCTGGCACCCAGCTCTGCTCACCAAACTCTCCTCCTATGGTATCCATGGAAATCTCCATGCATGGCTTGCGGACTTCCTCTCTGGTCGTAGTCAACGTGTGGCCCTGAATGGATTTCTCTCATCTCCCCTTCCCGTTCAGGCTGGAGTTCCCCAAGGCAGTGTGCTGGGCCCTGTGCTTTTTCTGGTCTTTATCAATGATCTCTCCGACTCTCTGGAAAATCCTCTGTATCTCTTTGCTGATGACTCCACTCTCTGCCGCTCCATTCCTCTTCCCTCAGATCGGCAGTCTGCAGCCTCCTCACTCTCTGAAGACCTGGACAAAATCACAGACTGGTCAAACATGTGGAACATGTCTTTCAATCCTGACAAATCTCACACTCTTACTATGTCTCTCCGAAAAGATCGACTGGACAACCCTCCCATCTACTTTCTCAACAATCCTCTCCAAGAAGTTCTGTCGCTCAAGCTTTTGGGTCTCACCATCTGCCATGATCTTTCTTGGGAAAACCACATTTCCAAGCTGGCCTCCAAAGCCAGTCGCCGACTGGGCATCCTCCGTCGTGCGAAGTCCTTCCTAGGCACACCTGAGCTCCTCACCACATACAAGGCTTTCATCCGCAGCTCAATGGAATACTGTTCTCCCCTATGGGCTGGTGCTCCTGCCTCACACCTGGCTCGGCTTCACGCTGTTGAATCCAAAGCTTTCAGAATCATTGGAATCTCCCGCGATGAAGCTATCTCTGAGGGCCTTTCACTCACTCACCGCAGGCAGGTAGGTGGTCTTTCTGTCTTCTACCGACTCCTCTCCGGCCTTGCTCCCCCAGCTCTCTCTGTGCTCTGTCCCCCAAATATTCCTACAGGTCGCACAAGATCTGCCAGCCACCCTCTGATGGTTAAACTGCCGAAATCTCGGCTCTCTGCTCACCTTCACTCTTTCATTCCTCTTTTCTCCCGCCTCTGGAACAAACTCCCACACTCACTTCAATCACACTCCTCCCTCCAGGTCTTCAAAACAGCTGTTCACCACCATCTCTTATCTTCCCCCATCCAAAACCTTGATCTTTTCTACCCCCACTAATTCACCCCAGATCCACCTTGTTTGAAATTCCAACTTCTTTCCTGGAAGTCTTGGCAGTGTCCATATGTTTTATACCTCTCCCACCCCCCCCCCCCCTTCCCATGCCTCCCCCCCAAAGCCCTCTCCCTCCCACAGTTCTCTCGATGTCTCCATGTCTCTTGGTCCCTGCTCTCAAATGTTGTGTTTGTGTCCTTCCCCCTCTCTCCCCATCTTGTCTACCGCTCCCGATGTTATTTGTTTTGTGTGTCTGTTTGTCTTTCTGTGTGATTAATGTTCGCTCTTTCACGAGCCTCGATCTTGTATACAAAAAAAATATTTAAAAAAAAAAAAAAAATTTGGGTTTGAGCATTAATCTGCTCACTCAATCCCTTCACATCTCCCTTCAGTTCATTTTTCATTCCTCCCAGCTCTCCCTTTAATTCATTTTTCATGTCTCCCATATTGTTACTCATTCCCTTCATTTCCTCACTCATCGTGTCCATTTTATCATTTCGTCACTCATTCTGAGCATCCGTTTTTCCCCTCACTTGTTCACTATCGGCCCTCATTTGTTCAGCAAATCATTCCATTGAGCTTTGCATCCAGGCCGGGTCGGATATCGCGGCCGATCCTATGGCGGGGGAGGTTCCACTTCTAATCTCTTCTCCCCCTTCTATTCTCAGCTCACTTCGAACCTCGGCATCTCCCTGCCACGCGCCCAGTTCAGCGTGCGCCATTACGCTGTTGGCTGAAGCGTTTCCCGCTCACGTATTTTACCTCAGAAAATAAAAGATTTAAATTTAGCGGCGCAATGCTCGCGTCTCGCACACCAATCGACTAAGAAAATTTATCGCCTCAACTATAATAATTTTTCTTCCAAATTCTCCTCACTCCTGACACCAAATTTATTCAGAGGGTTCAAAAATCCCACTCCTTGACAACAGTTGTCCTGTGGGTGACTCTATTAAGACGGAGCGTCCATGGATGGCAATCGAGCTCACTTTGAGGCGTTTCCAATTCAATGGTGGATAATACACGGGCAGGGGGGTTTTGGGGAGAATGCCGCGGCTTACCTGACGGTCCGACGATGTCTTCACCCTGAAAATCGATTCAATCCGACACGGAGGTAAAATGTACAAAAATAAATATTTATTAATGGAACCCGAGAACAATGGACGTGACGATAAATAACTAAAACCTAGGTTGGGATCCCACTCACAGACTTCAAATACAAGACAATGGGAAGGATAATAAAATAAAACGTTGTGTTGGGTTCTGTGGTGCTGTTCGGCCGTCCAGGCTCCGATGTTCGTGTTCTGTCAGGCCCATGTACGCCGCTGCCGGCAAGCCTCGCACCCCTGCGCGATCGCCCGCGAGGTCCCGTGCGTGAACAAGTGGCAAGAGGATCGTCGGCGCTCCAACGTCCAACAAGCAGGGCAATCACCGGATCGCAAGAGAAGAGGTCCAAACGGGAATGAAAGGCAAACAGGGAAGAAGTCCAAATGGGAACGAATGGGAACGAATGGCAAACAGGGAAGAGGTCCAAGCAGGAAGGAAGCCAAAACGAGAAGGGCCAACACAAATGGACAGTCCAGAGCAAGAGGGCCAAGGGAAGAGAGGAAAATGCCGGTGAGCGAGAGGTTTTACTGTTCGGCGTCTTACATCAGGTCTCTCTCTGCCAACCATGCCAGTGCCTCGTTTCCTTGTGACCTTTCGTGCCTTCACACGTCACCGGCGCTTCTCCTCCAATGAGTGCGTTGCTTGATGTGGCTCTTTCACGCCCTCCTCACTGATTGGCCGAGCGTCTCGCCCTTTGGTGTTACGGCATCGTGTGACACGTCATTGCCGGTGGCCAATCAGTGTGGCATGTCCTTCATCCTCCCTACTCTCAAATCGGTGCTCTTGTTGTTGCTCGCCCCTCCCCCTCCCCCCTGTCAAGCATGAGTTCTGGGCGTGGCTCTCGGCCTGCCTGTGCGATGTTTGCCTTCATGCCGGCGTTGTATGTGGCCGCTTCCGGTCTGTTCTTCCGTAAGTCATTGTAAGGGGGGATTTAATTAATGTGGCGCGCTATTGGGCATTACTAATGTATGTGATGTGTGGCCATAAGGGACAATGGATAAATCACAGAGGTTTGACTCACGTGGGAATTAGCCTAATCCCTACAACTATTTAACACACGATCATCCTTGTATGATCACAGATATACACTTAATCCGACAAACCGCCGAAACAAACTTATTACAGGTGAGGTTTCCCTATCAGACAGACGAAGCACCTACCTATGCAGATCTACCTGGATCTAGATATGCCCTACCCAAACAACATAACAATATATACATGTTTTGAAAACCTGACATGCTGGCTAAATTCTGACAACAGATTTGAAATCAGCAGCCCAGATTTAGCCAAGAACACCTGCATTTCTTTCAGTAGCAGACAAAAAGTTTTTTGTTCTTGCCCAGTGTTAAAGGACCAGTTAATCCAAATGGATTACATTTTTGTTGCTGCATGTTTGAGCAATGGTGATTTATTGATGATTTTCTCAATTGTCTTTGCAGATAATGAAATGAAAATGGTTTCTTGTTCCAAGTCAAGTTACCAGTTGTTTGACATGGAAGTTTATTTCACTCAGAACATGACACGTGACACTGACAAATACAGCCCAGTTCTAACCAAGAACAGCAATTGTATTACGACATTCAAGAAATCTGAGAGGAAGGGGAACCTGCACAAGTGTTCTGTTTGCAAGAAAACTTTTAGCTCATCAACATCTTTAAAGAGATGTCAAACAATACACAAACGTGAGATGCCATACAAGTGTAGTGTATGTAGCAAGGAATTTTATTGCTTATCATCTTTGAATAATCATGAAGGAAAACACACAGGAGAGAAGCCTTATAAATGTCCTGTGTGCAGCAAGTCTTTTGCTTCTTCATCATATTTATATCAACATCAAAAAATACACTTTGGCGAGGAGAATAATTCACTCAAGTGTTCTGTTTGCAACAAGGATTTTGCAAATACTACGTCCTTGAAAATACATCAAAGAATACACACAGGAGAGAAACCCTACAAGTGTTCTGTGTGCGTTATGGATTTTACCAATATTACATCATTGAAAATACATCAAAGAATACACACAGAAGAGAAACCTTACAAGTGTCCTGTGTGCGTGAAGGATTTCACCAACATCACATCATTGAAAATACATCAAAGAATACACACCGGAGGGAAACCCTACAAGTGTTCTGTGTGCGTTAAGTATTTTACTAACGTCACGTCATTGAAAATACATCAAAGAATACACACAGGAGAGAAACCCTACGAATGTTCACAATGTGGGAAGGCGTTCAGTCAGTCGGCAACTTTACGTCGACATCTCAGTATCCACACAGAAGACAAACCTTTCAAGTGTTCTGTTTGCATCAAGGATTTTGCCAATATCACGTCATTGAAAATACATCAAAGAATACACACAGGAGAGAAACACTACAAGTGTCCTGTGTGTGTGAAGGATTTCACTAATATCACGTCATTGAAAATACATCAAAGCACACACACGGGAGAGAAACCTTACAAGTGTTCGGTGTGCGTTCAGGATTTTACCAATACCACTTCATTGAAAATACATCAAAGAATACACACAAAAGAGAAAGCCCACAAGTGCCCTGTGTGCGTTATGGATTTTACCAATATTACATCATTGAAAATACATCAAAGAATACACACAGGAGAGAAACCCTACGAATGTTCACAATGTGGGAAGGCATTCAGTCAGTCGATAACTTTACGTCGACATGTCAGGATCCACACAGAAGACAAACCTTACAAGTGTTCTGTTTGCATCAAGGATTTTACCAGTATCAAGTCATTGAAAATACATCAAAGCGTACACACAGGAGAGAAACACTACAAGTGTCCTGTGTGCTGCAAGGCGTTTGCGTGTTCTTCATATTTATTTGAACATAAAAAAATACACACAGGAGAGAAACCTCACAAGTGTTCACAATGCGGCAATGCCTTCATTCAGTCAGCAACTTTACGTCGACATTATAGAATCCACACAGGAGAGAAACCTTACAAGTGTTCTGTTTGCGACAAGGATTTTACTTATATCACATCATTGAAAATACATCAAAGATTCCACACAGGAGAGAAACCCTACAAGTGTTCACAATGTGACAAGGCATTTGTGTCTTCTTCATCTCTCTATATACATAAAACAATACACACAGCAGAAAAGCTCACATGCTCCGTTTGCCAGAAGGATTTTTCCAATATCACCCTATTGAGAACTCACCAAATAATACACACAGGAGAAACCCTACAAGTGTTCACAACGCGGCAAGACATTTAATCAGTCAGTAACTTCACGTAAATATCTCTGAATCCACTTGGGGAATATCACTACAAACAAGCTACAAGTGGAAGCTGTCAGAGGTTCATTGAAGAATTAGAAAAGAGCCTGAAATTTCACAATCTAGTTCATGAATCATGATCCTTTACCAAAAAAGCAGGTGGAGATTTTGAGTTCTGTGGGAACTTCCTCCCACCTTCTGAAACGCACGAATGGAAATACGACTGAGAGAAACCTTACAATTGTCCTGTGTACAAAAAGGTGTTTGCATATTATTCCTCTGTAAATGTACTTAAATTAATAGGCACAGGAGATAAGCCTTTCAAGTGTTCTGTTTGCAAGAAGAACTTTACTTTTTCATCAACTTCATATTTCATCAACTTCACAAAAATGTTCATGTGGGAGGGAAACCCTTCACATGTTCTCACTGCTGCAACAAGGTTTTCCCACGTTCATCACATCTGTCTCAACATCAAAAAAATACATGCAGGAGAGTACTTAACTGGGATGGAGAACGACTCAAAGAAAATGAACAAGACCAAGGACATTATATCATCCAGCAACGGTACCCGCCCTATTGGCGGGGCTTCAATTGGGAGGCCAAAATGAAAAGGCAAGATATCAGAAATTGAAGGCTTTTTATTTTATTTTAAACGATTCATATAAACATCCGTTGAATCATATCACACGCATATCATCAAAATCTAAACAGTACATGACGCCCATTTTGAAAAAAGATTGAATTCTGCAAAACGGAAGCGGCCGCTACACGTCTTTCTCAGTCACATGTTTATGTGTGAAGAGTGCTCGCCGAATCTGTAACATGGAAGCGGCCGCTTCACCTGTTTCTCAGTCGCTTTGCACACGCTGCCATGCTACTTCAGAGCTGCATGTTTATATCGGAAGGGTTCGTCAGGAGTCGATCTCCTCTCTCCTGGTACGTAGAATTTCAACAAAAGCCACATCACTGTTCATATCGGTAAATATTATTCCATCGTGTTTGGGAAAATTGGAAAACTTGGATAATTGGGGAAAAAAATTGGAAAAACAATATAGCCTATTTTACTCCCATGGGTCCCATGAATACCTACCCAAAATATCGTTGTGATCGGTTGAGCCGTTTTTGCGGTACCTTTGAACGGACGAACGGACATTTGGTGAATTATAGTAAGATGGCTTTGAGAAAATAACAGGATTGAGTCAATTCGACAAGTGTATATTTTGCGAGGTAGAAACAGAAAGAACCATCATCTTCTATCAGGATGTAAAAAAAAACTCATGCAATACCCAACTACCAGAATCTGAAAAATGAAATGGGGGGAAATAACGTGGAGTGCCGATATTGTACCAGTGACAGTTGGAACAATGGGAGTGACAAAGAAGAACCTCATTGAGATCATAAAAATACATCCTGGGGAATATTGCAACAAACAAACTACAATTGGAGGTTGTACCTCCTGACACCCACTGAAGGAGATTCCAGTCAAGGGGAGAAATCCTATTTGGCTGGAAAGGCTCTTCAGAAAGACGGTCCATGGAATAATTGGTGACGAGAGAGAGGAACAGGGAATCTACTTGAAAATTCCCAGAATGCAAGAGCAATGTACAGGTCTTGTGATAAATTTGCACATCAGAACCACAGTTGGTTTTCCCTCGGGTTTCCCTTGTCTTTGCCTTGCTCCAGTGGAACTCACCATTTTTGGGGTCTGAAGAATTGAGGTATCTTCCAGCCTTGCTGGAAATGCTGAAGGTGTGCTGAAAAGACTTTTGAATCCACCTTCTAAAGTCAACAAGATGAGAACCGTTTCATCCCCCCCAAAGCCCTCTCCCTCCCACAGATCTCTCGATGTCTCCATGTCTCTCGGACCCTGCTCTCAAATGTTGTGTTTGTGTCCTTCCCCCTCTCTCCCCATCTTGTCTACCGCTCCCGATGTTATTTGTTTTATGTGTCTGTTTGTCTTTCTGTGTGATTAATGTTCGCTCTTTCACGAGCCTCGATCTTGTATACAAAAAAAAAAAAAAAAAAAAAAAGTGTGGAGAAGCTCTGCACACAAGAAAAAGTCTGAACAACTGAGTCCTGCCTCAAAAACAGCACAAACTGGATTCATTTATTATTATTTTCTGAGATAATGTGAAGTAAACAATTCCCTTGCAAGAAAGAAAGTATCCGCTACTGTGTGGGATTGTCACACCCAGTGGCGAAGTGATGGGGGGGCGGAGGGGGCGACCGCACCAGGCGCGCAGTGGATGGGGCGCTAAATGACACCCTCAAAAAACCGTTTCATGCTCCATTTGGTTGTATTGTATATAAATTGTAATACAACGAACTTGTGAGATCACAAAAAGCAACTTTCAGAACCACGTTTTACAGTTTAAACTCAGTACTACGTGTAAATGTGTCATGTCGATGTTTACAAACGCTTTACATCCGGATTCACTTTTTTCGTAATTACTATTTCTATCACCTCACACAGATGTCCGTGAAGTTAACACCCTTTACCCGAAACCCGATTCAAAGTTATGGTTGTACCATTACAAAAATGGGGGGTGTTGTGGATTTCTTTGCACAAAAGGTGAATGCGTAAACAGGGTAAATACGAGGTGTGTTCAAAAAGTATGCGACCTTAATTTGTCGTGCGTAAACAAATGAAGCTAGGGAGGCGTTGATTGGTGCACGTATGTAGGCGATCCTAATGCGCACGCGTGAATTTTTTCCCACCTGCAGAAGCTGTCATTCGACGGCAGACCGCCGATGAGTGAGGAAGTGTAAGTGAGCGCCGTCGGATTTTCGTTTTTGACAAAATGACGGAAAAACTTGAACAACGCTACTGCATCAAATTTTGTGTAAAGCTTGGCGTTTCCAAGTGGAAACGATCCGCAAGATTCAACAGGCCTTCGGGGACGAAGCAATGAGCACCACACAGATAAAGGAGTGGTACAACCGCTTCAAAGATGGCCGAACATCAGTGGAGAGTGAAGCACGTTCGGGTAGGCCCTCAACATCCCGAAATGAGATCGTCATTGACCAATTGAGGACCCTGGTGATGCAGGATCGTCGAATCGCGATCAGAGAACTTGCAGACGAGGTGGGCGTCAGCATTGGATCCGTTCATTCCATTATGAAGGAGGATTTGGGCTTCAGGAGAATCTCAGCGAAGTTCGTACCAAAGCTGCTAACGATTGAGCAGAAGCAACTCCGTTTGGAGATCGCACAGGACATGCTGGAGACTGTGAACAGCGATCCCAGCTTCCTCAACACAGTGATCACTGGCGATGAGTCCTGGGTTTATGGGTACGACCCAGAAACCAAGTTGCAGTCATCACAATGGAAGCATCCAACATCCCCGAGGCCAAAAAAAGCAAGGCAGGTCCGCAGCAATGTCAAAGTCATGCTGACCGTCTTCTTCGACTCCAGTGGCGTGGTTCATCACGAGTACGCACCACACGGCACAACCATCACCAAGGAGTATTACCAAGAGGTTCTGCGTCGCCTTCGTGACGCTGTGCGACGCAAACGGCCGGACCTGTGGGCAGCTGGCAATTGGCAGCTCCATCACGATAACGCACCCGCCCATTCTTCACATTTGATAGAGTTTCTTGGCCAAACACAACACACCTGTGCTTCGTCAGGCTCCCTACTCTCCCGACATGGCTCCGTGTGACTTCTGGCTTTTCTCCAAGCTGAAAATGCCCCTGAAAGGGACCAGATTTCAGTCCAGAGAAGACATCATGCAGAATGCGACGGACCAGCTGCGCGCCATCCCAAAAGAGGCGTTCCAGCGCTGCTTCCGACAGTGGCAGAACCGTTGGGAGAAGTGTGTGGCAGCCCAAGGGGACTACTTTGAAGGAGATTAGTGTAAGTTTGTTGTATCTGGATACGAGTATTTTTTATGAACGAAGGTCGGATACTTTTTGAACACACCTCATATATGGAATATGGTAATCCGATAATGGCCTGAATCCTGTAAAGGCCTGAGAAACATAATGTAAGAAGCGAATGGGGCAATGGTTCGAATCCAGTAATGGACTGAATCGGGTAAAATTAAATCGAATCCGGTAAACATTTGAAACGGCTGGAGATTCGAATCTGGTAAAAACGTTTGAATCGGTTAAACGTTCGAATCCGGTAAATGTTTGAATCGGTTAATGCTTCGAATCCGGTAAACGTTTGAATCGGTTAAACGTTCGAATCCGGTAAACGTTTGAATGAATCTGTAAAGGTTCGAATCGGGTAACGGTTTGAATCTGTTAACGGTTTGAATCGGGTAAAGGTTTGAATCAGGTAAAAGGTTTGAATCGGGTAACCAGTAAAGGTTTGAATCGGGTAACCGGTAAAGGTTTGAATCGGGTAAAGGTTTGAATCATGTGAAGGTTTATTCCATAATTTACCCTATTTACGCATTCGCATCTGCCTTTTGTACAAATAAATCCACAACACCCCCCATTTTTGTAATGGTACAACCCTAACTTTGAATCCGATAAAGGGTAAATGGTGTTAACTTCACGGACATCTCTCACAGTAAATAAATCCGTGTTACGTGTTAGTAATTATCGGGCTGCCTGCTGCGTACATCTCTTATCTTGTATAATGTGGTTTAATATGCATTCGGTAACATGGAGATCGCCCATTGGCTCAATGGATGGAGGGGTGTAACTGTTGGACGTTTGTTATGTAATTACGTCGATCAAATGTAGATATCTCAGGTGTATGTCCCAATCAGCAACGGCCAGGATCACGTGTCAAGTGAGTTCTTTAACTTCCTTGCCTTCCTCTGCTGGTCTGTCTCATCTGCTCTAGGCCATAGAAATACCACACCATGCTGCATAGAAATACCACACCTTGCTGCATATAAATACCACATCGTGCTGCATAGAACTACCACACATTGCTGCATATAAATACCACATCTTGCTGCATAGAAATACCACACCTTGCTGCACATACAGACTTGGCATTTAATATGGAATATATTTTTTTTCTTGACTTGGGTTTACTTTCTGAACTCGGTATATCAATCTGGTGAGTTTCTTTTATGCTTCGGTGATTTCTTTGTTAAAAGAACCATGTCACTGATTGTCTTTCGCAGCAAGAAGTCAATAACAGGATTATATCACAGGTGGCGTGACAAAATGTAAGGACAGGTACATTTGACGATTGGCTTCACAATCGGGTATATAAGGGTTGTTGCATTCTGTATTAGTGGAAAACAACTGCTGCAGGTCTACAAAAGTTATTGCCGCTTCCTCTGGAGATGGTCCGTCAACTTGACAATGCTGTTTGTCATGGAGTGGTGGCTTTACGAAATTCCGGTATGAAACAGCGTGCTATTGCTCGGCAGTATGGCATCACTCAAGGTCAGGTGTCAAAGATCCTGAAACGAAATGCTCAGAGGGGTGTCCCTACTCCAATACCGAGGCCAGGACGTCCCCGCCGAACCACAAGGAGGGATGATCGCCAGCTGCACCGGTTAGTCCGCAATGGCCGTACCAAGTCAGCTAATCGGCTTAGGGCTGAGTGGCAGCAACTGACAAATGTGCCTGTATCCAGAAGGCTAGTCAACCAACGACTGGTTCAAGCAGGCTATCGTGCCAGGCGTCCCCTGAGAAAGCCACGTCTGACCAGACAACACCGCCAGCGCCGATTGCAGTGGGCCAGAGAGCACCGTCAATGGCAGCCAGGACACTGGAATCACATGATCTTCAGTGACGAGTCTAGATTTCTGGTCTATCGTCAAGATGGCCGTGTCCGAGTGCGCAGACAAGTGCATGAAGCCTACAACGAAGATTGTATAGTGCCAAGAGTCCAAGCTGGAGGTGGTGGGGTGACCGTTTGGGCTGCTTTTCATGCAGGGGGCAAAACTGACCTGGTTGTTCTGAATGGAAACCTGAACCAGTTCAAGCACAGGGCCATTCTGGAAGAAACATTGCTTCCATTTGTTCGTGCAGCCTTTCGAGGAACTTTGTCTTCCAAGATGACAATGCACGGCCTCATCATGCTCACATGATCCAACACTTTCTTGCTGACCGTGTTGTAGAGCATATGGAGTGGCCTGCCATGTCCCCGGATATGAATCCGATAGAGAACTTGTGGGCAGAATTAACGCGTCAAATCGACAACTTGGACCAGCAGCCTGCCTCTGTGCGTGAATTGCAGCAGACTATTGTCACTGCATGGCAAGCGATTCCTGTCCAAACTTTGGCAAATTTCGTGAACAGCATGCCTCAACGTGTACGTGCTCTCCTGAATGCTCGTGGGGGTTACAGGAAGTACTGAACTGTAATTTTACTGTCCGTAATCCCAGTCGTAATTTAACTTTTGTTTTTGTTAAAACAAAATTTGGGCTAATGTGCAAAATAAAGAGATACTTCGAGAAAACGCACAGAAGTTTAACACAGTTCTGTCCGTGAATTGAGTTCGATATCGGTTTACATCACTTTCAAGGATCAATTTATTTGCTTCGAAATGTCAAATGTGGTTTTTGTTTCTTTTAAAGGTCACATTAACAAAATCTGGAATAATTTCAACATAATTCTAATGAACTTTTCGTTCTAAGTCATCTTGAAAAGTAAGTTCACCCCCACAAAAAAAATATTCCATATTAAATGCCAAGTCTGTAAATACCACACCATGCTGCATAGAAATACCACACATTGCTGCATAGAAATACCACATCTTGCTGCATAGAAATACCACATCTTGCTGCATAGAAATACCACATCTTGCTGCATAGAAATACCACACCTTGCTGCATAGAAATACCACAACTTGCTGCATAGAAATACCACAACTTGCTGCATAGAAATACCACACCATGCTGCATAGAAATACCACACCATGCTGCATAGAAATACCACACATTGCTGCATAGAAATACCACACCATGCTGCATAGAAATACCACACCATGCTGCATATAAATACCACACATTGCTGCATATAAATACCACACCTTGCTGCATATAAATACCACACAATGCTGCATAGAAATACCACACCATGCTGCATATAAATACCACACAATGCTGCATTTAAATACCACACAATGCTGCATATAAATACCACACTATGCTGCATATAAATACCACACTATGCTGCATATAAATACCACACCTTGCTGCATATAAATACCACACATTGCTGCATATAAATACCACACAATGCTGCATAGAAATATCACACCATGCTGCATATAAATACCACACAATGCTGCATTTAAATACCACATCATGCTGCATAGAAATACCACACCATGCTGCATATAAATACCACACCTTGCTGCATATAAATACCACACAATGCTGCATAGAAATACCACACCATGCTGCATATAAATACCACACAATGCTGCATTTAAATACCACATCATGCTGCATAGAAATACCACACCATGCTGCATATAAATACCACACCTTGCTGCATATAAATACCACACCTTGCTGCATATAAATACCACATCATGCTGCATAGAAATACCACACCTTGCTGCATATAAATACCACACCTTGCTGCATATAAATACCACACCTTGCTGCATATAAATACGACACCATGCTGCATATAAATACCACACCTTGCTGCATATAAATACCACACCATGCTGCATATAAATAGCACACTATGCTGCATATAAATACCATACCTTGCTGCATATAAATACCATACCTTGCTGCATATAAATACCATACCTTGCTGCATATAAATACCATACCTTGCTGCATATAAATACCACACAATGCTGCATATAAATACCACATCATGCTGCATATAAATACCACATCATGCTGCATATAAATACCACACCATGCTGCATATAAATACCACACCATGCTGCATATAAATGCCACACCATGCTGCATATAAATGCCACACCATGCTGCATATAAATACCACACAATGCTGCATAGAAATACCACACCATGCTGCATATAAATACCACACCATGCTGCATATAAATACCACACCATGCTGCATATAAATACCACACCATGCTGCATATAAATACCACACCATGCTGCATATAAATACCACACATTGCTGCATAGAAATACCACACATTGCTGCATAGAAATACCACACCTTGCTGCATATAAATACCACACCATGCTGCATATAAATACCACACCATGCTGCATAGAAATACCACACCATGCTGCATAGAAATACCACACCATGCTGCATAGAAATACCACACAATGCTGCATAGAAATACCACACCATGCTGCATATAAATACCACACCATGCTGCATATAAATACCACACCATGCTGCATATAAATACCACACTGCTGCATAGAAATACCACACCATGCTGCATAGAAATACCACACATTGCTGCATACAAATACCACACATTGCTGCATAGAAATTCCATACATTGCTGCATAGAAATACCACACCATGCTGCATAGAAATACCACACATTGCTGCATAGAAATACCACACCATGCTGCATAGAAATACCACACCTTGCTGCATAGAAATACCACACCATGCTGCATAGAAATACCACACATTGCTGCATAGAAATACCACACATTGCTGCATAGAAATACCACACATTGCTGCATAGAAATACCACACCTTGCTGCATATAAATACCACACCATGCTGCATATAAATACCACACCATGCTGCATAGAAATACCACACCATGCTGCATAGAAATACCACACCATGCTGCATAGAAATACCACACATTGCTGCATACAAATACCACACATTGCTGCATAGAAATTCCATACATTGCTGCATAGAAATACCACACCATGCTGCATAGAAATACCACACATTGCTGCATAGAAATACCACACCATGCTGCATAGAAATACCACACCTTGCTGCATAGAAATACCACACCATGCTGCATAGAAATACCACACATTGCTGCATAGAAATACCACACATTGCTGCATAGAAATACCACACATTGCTGCATAGAAATACCACACCTTGCTGCATATAAATACCACACCATGCTGCATATAAATACCACACCATGCTGCATAGAAATACCACACCATGCTGCATAGAAATACCACACCATGCTGCATAGAAATACCACACAATGCTGCATATAAATACCACACCATGCTGCATATAAATACTGCACCATGCTGCATAGAATTACTGCACCATGCTGCATATAAATACCACACCATGCTGCATATAAATACCACACAATGCTGCATATAAATACCACACAATGCTGCATATAAATACCACACCATGCTGCATATAAATACCACACCATGCTGCATATAAATACCACACCAGGTTGCATATAAATACCACACTATGCTGCATATAAATACCACACCATGCTGCATATAAATACCACACCAGGCTGCATATAAATACCACACCGGGCTGCATATAAATACCACACCAGTCTGCATAGAAATACCACAACATGCTGCATAGCAATACCACACCATGCTGCACATAAATACCACACAATGCTGCATAGAAATACCACACCATGCTGCATATAAATACCACACATTGCTGCATAGAAATACCACACATTGCTGCATAGAAATACCACACCTTGCTGCATATAAATACCACACCTTGCTGCATATAAATACCACACCATGCTGCATATAAATACCACACCATGCTGCATAGAAATACCACACATTGCTGCATAGAAATACCACACATTGCTGCATAGAAATACCACACCTTGCTGCATATAAATACCACACCATGCTGCATATAAATACCACACCATGCTGCATAGAAATACCACACCATGCTGCATAGAAATACCACACAATGCTGCATAGAAATACCACACCATGCTGCATATAAATACCACACCATGCTGCATATAAATACCACACCATGCTGCATATAAATACCACACTGCTGCATAGAAATACCACACCATGCTGCATAGAAATACCACACATTGCTGCATACAAATACCACACATTGCTGCATAGAAATTCCATACATTGCTGCATAGAAATACCACACCATGCTGCATAGAAATACCACACATTGCTGCATAGAAATACCACACCATGCTGCATAGAAATACCACACCTTGCTGCATAGAAATACCACACCATGCTGCATAGAAATACCACACATTGCTGCATAGAAATACCACACATTGCTGCATAGAAATACCACACATTGCTGCATAGAAATACCACACCTTGCTGCATATAAATACCACACCATGCTGCATATAAATACCACACCATGCTGCATAGAAATACCACACCATGCTGCATAGAAATACCACACCATGCTGCATAGAAATACCACACATT
This sequence comes from Myxine glutinosa, assembly GCF_964187855.1. Lineage (NCBI taxonomy): Eukaryota > Metazoa > Chordata > Myxini > Myxiniformes > Myxinidae > Myxine > Myxine glutinosa. The sequence continues at coordinate 60,457,616 of NC_136265.1, forward strand.
GCTGCATACAAATACCACACATTGCTGCATAGAAATTCCATACATTGCTGCATAGAAATACCACACCATGCTGCATAGAAATACCACACATTGCTGCATAGAAATACCACACCATGCTGCATAGAAATACCACACCTTGCTGCATAGAAATACCACACCATGCTGCATAGAAATACCACACATTGCTGCATAGAAATACCACACATTGCTGCATAGAAATACCACACATTGCTGCATAGAAATACCACACCTTGCTGCATATAAATACCACACCTTGCTGCATATAAATACCACACCATGCTGCATATAAATACCACACCATGCTGCATAGAAATACCACACCATGCTGCATAGAAATACCACACCATGCTGCATAGAAATACCACACAATGCTGCATATAAATACCACACCATGCTGCATATAAATACTGCACCATGCTGCATAGAATTACTGCACCATGCTGCATATAAATACCACACCATGCTGCATATAAATACCACACAATGCTGCATATAAATACCACACAATGCTGCATATAAATACCACACCATGCTGCATATAAATACCACACCATGCTGCATATAAATACCACACCAGGTTGCATATAAATACCACACTATGCTGCATATAAATACCACACCATGCTGCATATAAATACCACACCAGGCTGCATATAAATACCACACCGGGCTGCATATAAATACCACACCAGTCTGCATAGAAATACCACAACATGCTGCATAGCAATACCACACCATGCTGCACATAAATACCACACAATGCTGCATAGAAATACCACACCATGCTGCATATAAATACCACACATTGCTGCATAGAAATACCACACATTGCTGCATAGAAATACCACACCTTGCTGCATATAAATACCACACCTTGCTGCATATAAATACCACACCATGCTGCATATAAATACCACACCTTGCTGCATATAAATACGACACCATGCTGCATATAAATACCACACATTGCTGCATATAAATACCACACCATGCTGCATATAAATACCACACCTTGCTGCATATAAATAGCACACTATGCTGCATATAAATACCACAGCATGCTGCATATAAATACCATACCATGCTGCATATAAATACCGCACCTTGCTGCATATAAATACCACACAATGCTACATATAAATACCACATCATGCTGCATATAAATACTACACCATGCTGCATATACCACACCATGCTGCATATAAATACCACACCATGCTGCATATAAATACCACACAATGCTGCATAGAAATACCACACCATGCTGCATATAAATACCACACCATGCTGCATATAAATACCACACCATGCTGCATATAAATACCACACCATGCTGCATATAAATACCACACCATGCTGCATATAAATACCACACCTTGCATATAAATACCACACCATGCTGCATATAAATACCACACCATGCTGCATATAAATACCACACCTTGCTGCATATAAATACCACACCATGCTGCATATAAATACCACACCTTGCTGCATATAAATACCACACCATGCTGCATATAAATACCACACAATGCTGCATATAAATACCACACCATGCTGCATATAAATACCACACCATGCTGCATATAAATACCACACCATGCTGCATAAAAATACCACACCTTGCTGCATATAAATACCACACAATGCTGCATATAAATACCACATCATGCTGCATATAAATACCACACCATGCTGCATATAAATACCACACTATGCTGCATATAAATACCACATCATGCTGCATAGAAATACCACACTTTGCTGCATATAAATACCACACCATGCTGCATAAATACCACATCATGCTGCATGTATGTTTGATGTTGTTTTTGTTAACTACCTTGTGGCATACCTGCCTGCTCTACTGCTTTAGCATGAGTTTACCTTTCACCAAGCCCAGGTCTGCTTGGACCAGGGCGGGGATTATACGTTTGTTTTATTGTTGCCAAATGGTACGAATATTGTTATTATTGTTGTTAATATTATTAGTATGAATAAATGATTTGTTCCAATGTTATCATTGTTTTTGTTATTTATTTTGTAATAGGAATACCATCATTACCATGCCATGGAAGGACCTATTAAACTGCTCGCTGCACCTTAACATGGCGCGTGTTTAGAAACACAGGAATTCTTCCGGATTCTTTGTCGTTAATAAGTCTAATAATCTCATTGCTGCATCGAAATACCACACCTTGCTGCATATAAATACCACAACATGCTGCATATAAATACCACACCTTGCTGCATAGAAATACCACAGCATGCTGCATAGAAATACCACACCATGCTGCATAGAAATACCACACCATGCTGCATAGAAATACCACACCTTGCTGCATAGAAATATCACACCATGCTGCATATAAATACCACACCTTGCTGCATAGAAATACCACACCATGCTGCATAGAAATACCACACCATGCTGCATAGAAATACCACACCATGCTGCATAGAAATACCACACCTTGCTGCATATAAATACCACACCATGCTGCATAGAAATACCACACCTTGCTGCATAGAAATACCACACCATGCTGCATAGAAATACCACACATTGCTGCATAGAAATACCACACATTGCTGCATAGAAATACCACACATTGCTGCATAGAAATACCACACCTTGCTGCATATAAATACCACACCATGCTGCATATAAATACCACACCATGCTGCATAGAAATACCACACCATGCTGCATAGAAATACCACACCATGCTGCATAGAAATACCACACATTGCTGCATACAAATACCACACATTGCTGCATAGAAATTCCATACATTGCTGCATAGAAATACCACACCATGCTGCATAGAAATACCACACATTGCTGCATAGAAATACCACACCATGCTGCATAGAAATACCACACCTTGCTGCATAGAAATACCACACCATGCTGCATAGAAATACCACACATTGCTGCATAGAAATACCACACATTGCTGCATAGAAATACCACACATTGCTGCATAGAAATACCACACCATGCTGCATAGAAATACCACACCATGCTGCATAGAAATACCACACAATGCTGCATAGAAATACCACACCATGCTGCATATAAATACCACACCATGCTGCATATAAATACCACACCATGCTGCATATAAATACCACACTGCTGCATAGAAATACCACACCATGCTGCATAGAAATACCACACATTGCTGCATACAAATACCACACATTGCTGCATAGAAATTCCATACATTGCTGCATAGAAATACCACACCATGCTGCATAGAAATACCACACATTGCTGCATAGAAATACCACACCATGCTGCATAGAAATACCACACCTTGCTGCATAGAAATACCACACCATGCTGCATAGAAATACCACACATTGCTGCATAGAAATACCACACATTGCTGCATAGAAATACCACACATTGCTGCATAGAAATACCACACCTTGCTGCATATAAATACCACACCATGCTGCATATAAATACCACACCATGCTGCATAGAAATACCACACCATGCTGCATAGAAATACCACACCATGCTGCATAGAAATACCACACATTGCTGCATACAAATACCACACATTGCTGCATAGAAATTCCATACATTGCTGCATAGAAATACCACACCATGCTGCATAGAAATACCACACATTGCTGCATAGAAATACCACACCATGCTGCATAGAAATACCACACCTTGCTGCATAGAAATACCACACCATGCTGCATAGAAATACCACACATTGCTGCATAGAAATACCACACATTGCTGCATAGAAATACCACACATTGCTGCATAGAAATACCACACCTTGCTGCATATAAATACCACACCTTGCTGCATATAAATACCACACCATGCTGCATATAAATACCACACCATGCTGCATAGAAATACCACACCATGCTGCATAGAAATACCACACCATGCTGCATAGAAATACCACACAATGCTGCATATAAATACCACACCATGCTGCATATAAATACTGCACCATGCTGCATAGAATTACTGCACCATGCTGCATATAAATACCACACCATGCTGCATATAAATACCACACAATGCTGCATATAAATACCACACAATGCTGCATATAAATACCACACCATGCTGCATATAAATACCACACCATGCTGCATATAAATACCACACCAGGTTGCATATAAATACCACACTATGCTGCATATAAATACCACACCATGCTGCATATAAATACCACACCAGGCTGCATATAAATACCACACCGGGCTGCATATAAATACCACACCAGTCTGCATAGAAATACCACAACATGCTGCATAGCAATACCACACCATGCTGCACATAAATACCACACAATGCTGCATAGAAATACCACACCATGCTGCATATAAATACCACACATTGCTGCATAGAAATACCACACATTGCTGCATAGAAATACCACACCTTGCTGCATATAAATACCACACCTTGCTGCATATAAATACCACACCATGCTGCATATAAATACCACACCTTGCTGCATATAAATACGACACCATGCTGCATATAAATACCACACATTGCTGCATATAAATACCACACCATGCTGCATATAAATACCACACCTTGCTGCATATAAATAGCACACTATGCTGCATATAAATACCACAGCATGCTGCATATAAATACCATACCATGCTGCATATAAATACCGCACCTTGCTGCATATAAATACCACACAATGCTACATATAAATACCACATCATGCTGCATATAAATACTACACCATGCTGCATATACCACACCATGCTGCATATAAATACCACACCATGCTGCATATAAATACCACACAATGCTGCATAGAAATACCACACCATGCTGCATATAAATACCACACCATGCTGCATATAAATACCACACCATGCTGCATATAAATACCACACCATGCTGCATATAAATACCACACCATGCTGCATATAAATACCACACCTTGCATATAAATACCACACCATGCTGCATATAAATACCACACCATGCTGCATATAAATACCACACCTTGCTGCATATAAATACCACACCATGCTGCATATAAATACCACACCTTGCTGCATATAAATACCACACCATGCTGCATATAAATACCACACAATGCTGCATATAAATACCACACCATGCTGCATATAAATACCACACCATGCTGCATATAAATACCACACCATGCTGCATAAAAATACCACACCTTGCTGCATATAAATACCACACAATGCTGCATATAAATACCACATCATGCTGCATATAAATACCACACCATGCTGCATATAAATACCACACTATGCTGCATATAAATACCACATCATGCTGCATAGAAATACCACACTTTGCTGCATATAAATACCACACCATGCTGCATAAATACCACATCATGCTGCATGTATGTTTGATGTTGTTTTTGTTAACTACCTTGTGGCATACCTGCCTGCTCTACTGCTTTAGCATGAGTTTACCTTTCACCAAGCCCAGGTCTGCTTGGACCAGGGCGGGGATTATACGTTTGTTTTATTGTTGCCAAATGGTACGAATATTGTTATTATTGTTGTTAATATTATTAGTATGAATAAATGATTTGTTCCAATGTTATCATTGTTTTTGTTATTTATTTTGTAATAGGAATACCATCATTACCATGCCATGGAAGGACCTATTAAACTGCTCGCTGCACCTTAACATGGCGCGTGTTTAGAAACACAGGAATTCTTCCGGATTCTTTGTCGTTAATAAGTCTAATAATCTCATTGCTGCATCGAAATACCACACCTTGCTGCATATAAATACCACACCATGCTGCATATAAATACCACACCTTGCTGCATAGAAATACCACAGCATGCTGCATAGAAATACCACACCATGCTGCATAGAAATACCACACCATGCTGCATAGAAATACCACACCTTGCTGCATAGAAATATCACACCATGCTGCATATAAATACCACACCTTGCTGCATAGAAATACCACACCATGCTGCATAGAAATACCACACCATGCTGCATAGAAATACCACACCATGCTGCATAGAAATACCACACCTTGCTGCATATAAATACCACACCATGCTGCATAGAAATACCACACCATGCTGCATAGAAATACCACACCATGCTGCATATAAATACCACACAATGCTGCATATAAATACCACACCATGCTGCATAGAAATACCACATCATGCTGCATATAAATACCACATCATGCTGCATATAAATACCACATCATGCTGCATATAAATACCACACCATGCTGCATATAAATACCACACCATGCTGCATATAAATACCACACAATGCTGCATAGAAATACCACACCATGCTGCATAGAAATACCACACATTGCTGCATAGAAATACCACACCATGCTGCATAGAAATACCACACCTTGCTGCATAGAAATTCCACACATTGCTGCATAGAAATACCACACCATGCTGCATAGAAATACCACACATTGCTGCATAGAAATACCACACCTTGCTGCATAGAAATACCACACCTTGCTGCATAGAAATACCACACCATGCTGCATAGAAATACCACACCTTGCTGCATAGAAATACCACACCATGCTGCATAGAAATACCACACCATGCTGCATAGAAATACCACACCATGCTGCATATAAATACCACACCTTGCTGCATAGAAATACCACACCATGCTGCATATAAATATCATACCATGCTGCATATAAATACCATACCATGCTGCATATAAATACCATACCATGCTGCATATAAATACCATACCATGCTGCATATAAATACCACACCATGCTGCATAGAAATACCACACCATGCTGCATAGAAATACCACACCATGCTGCATAGAAATACCACACCATGCTGCATAGAAATACCACACCATGCTGCATAGAAATACCACACCATGCTGCATATAAATACTACAACATGCTACATATAAATACCACACCATGCTGCATAGAAATACCACACCATGCTGCATAGAAATACCATACCTTGCTGCATAGAAATACCACACCTTGCTGCATAGAAATACCACACCATGCTGCATAGAAATACCACACCTTGCTGCATAGAAATACCACACCATGCTGCATAGAAATACCACACCTTGCTGCATAGAAATACCACACCATGCTGCATAGAAATACCACACCTTGCTGCATAGAAATACCACACCATGCTGCATATAAATACTACAACATGCTACATATAAATACCACACCATGCTGCATAGAAATACCACACCATGCTGCATAGAAATACCACATGTTATCAGGAGATCATATCTTATATCTATTCTCATTTTGAGCAGGTTCCAGGGTTCTGCTGCTGAGCCCGCTGGGGAAGCTTAAGCTCTTACATATGGCCCCCTCAATAGGAATTGCTGACTACGTCAGTACCTGCATTATTCTAAAGATGGTTCAGCACATTTATCATGTTCTTTCATTTTGATTTTTCTCTCCTCCAAATAGTCTCGCATTATGTTGGTTAATTACTCGGTTAAATCCTCCCAGGTGTCTGAGGAGGTCATCAAGCTTCTGCTCAGCGTGCTTTCTATGCTGTCTTCGTCTTTATAAAGGTAACCCTGCCAGCCTACTTGTTGCTGCTGGCCTTGGTGGAATGTAAACGATCATTAGATAAGTGCTAATTGAAGGCAGATATTGCTCAAAATTATTAAATATAATGAGGTTTAGAATCATTGCCCTTCCTTCAAGTTTCTCCGTCCTGTACCTGCATGTCTTCATTTACCAAAAGATCAGGCGGTCTGAGCTAAAATAATACGCTTGTGAAGCAAAGGTTCTTCTTCCTCAAGGTGAGCCTCATCACGGGAGATTCCAATCATGTTGGAAGATTGAGATTTTGGAGAATCTCGCAGAGATTAAATTCAACAACATCTTGTGATGGCATGCTGAATTGCACCTGAATTATATCAGAAACAACTAGAACGACACTCTTTGATGACATGACGTCGACCGATATGCCTCCGCCCACATTATTACATCATAATACCAACACCAAGTTTGCTTTAAATCCATTCGTCTGTTCTCATGTTATCAAATTTTTTACCTGACATGACCTCTGACCTTTGACCTGTTGATCCCAAAAGGTAATCATTCATGTTTGCATCATTATACATACCCGAACCAAGTTTTGAATTAGATCCCTTTAGTCATTCTCAAGTTATAGACCTATAACAGACTTTGACCTTTGACCTCTTGGCCCCAAATTATAATCAGTTAATCTTTACATCATAATCTGGCTATCATAATCATAATCTGGCATCATAATCATAATAAATCTGGCTATGTATCGGTGGAGAGTATCATCAAAAAACAACAACTGCAATGGGCTGGTCACCTCTTAAGAACGAGCGATTTAAGGATCCCAAAACAGTTATTTTATGGGGAACTGGCTGTGGGCAAACCGTGGCATTGGGAAACCTAGAAAGCGCTACAAGGATTGTCTAAACGCCACACTAAAAAGCTGTGATATTGACCCGGCCAAGTGGGAACACCAGGCCACAGATCACTCGTTTTGGAGAAGGACTGTCAACAAAGGCATCCCAAAATTCGAGGAGGGGAGATGTGAGCGTATCCACCAGGCCTGCTTGACGAGAAAGAATCCGGACAAAGCGGCATCAACCAGATTCCAGTGCGACACATGTGGGAGTCCATGTGCAACTGTGGCTGGCCACGCTGCGCATTCTCGTGCTCGCCACAAGACATGATAACCCAACAGTCTTTGTCGGACTCGACGTGACTTCTGTCATCATCATAACAAAGTTTGAATTCGGTCACTTCAGCCGTTCTAACGTTATAGACCTATTACAGTCTTTGACTTTGACCCCAGTCTAATGAGTTAATCTTTACATCATATACATACCAGTGCCAAGTTTGAATCAGATCACTTCAGCCGTTCTCAAGGTATAGCCATATTACAGACTTTGACCTTTCACCTTTCACCTCTTGACCCCAAAATCTAATCAGTTCATCTTTACATTATTCTACATAACTGTACCAAATTTGGTCAGAATCCCTTCATTGGTTCACAAGTTATCACGGGAACAGGATTTTTACCTAACATGACCTCTGACCTTTGGCGTTTGACCTCGTGACCCCAAAATCGAATCGGTTCATCTTTACCTCATTATACATACCTGAACCAAGTTTGACTAAGATCCCTTCAGCCGTTCTCAAGTTATCGCGGTAACAAAAATCTATCACGGACGGACGAACAGCCAGACGGACAACCTGAAAATATAATGACTCCGGCGACTTCGTCAACGGAGGCATAAGAACGGATAGATTAATCGTGAAATACAGATGCTCCAAATCCCATGCCTCACCACAATGATGGTCGTCAGTCAGACAACTCCAAACCCAATGAGTCGATAGAAAGACTAAAAAATGACTGTGGATGCCGTCTGCAACCCTCACCTCTGGCCAGATATTCGTGCCCAGAGTCAGTTTGCCGTACCTGTGAGATGAATGAAGCAGAGGAGGAACCGTGCCTGTAGCTGCATAGCAAGCTACTCAATGCTACATGTCACGCTGTTGTTATCTAACGGGCCAATTGGTTGATTGAGATTACTATTCCCAGAAGTGCTATTTCAGACCAAACCCGAGCGGGATGAGTCAAGACACAAAATAAACTCTTTCATTAATTGTCCCCCGTCGCACAGCGGAGCGAAAGGGGGACTATGGTTTCGCCCCCCCCCCCCCCCCGTCCGTCCGTGTGTCCGTCCGTCCGTCCGTGTGTGCGTGCGTGCGTAAGCGAAGGACCGCATTCGAATTTGGTGTGTGGATGCAACCCACGTCAAAATCCAAGATGGCCACCGCCATGTATGTCTGAACCTTGTGAGATGAATATCTTGAAAAATAAGCGAAGTACCAACTTCTAATTTGGTGTGTGGGTGTATCTCGGCATAAGGAAGAACGCTATTGTAAATTGGGTCGCCACGTCAAAATACAAGATGGCCACCACCATATATATGTCTGAACTTTGTGAGTGAAATATCTTGAAAAATAAGCAAAGTACCAACTTCTAATCTGGTGTTTGGGTGTATCTAGGCACAAGGAAGAAGGCTATTGAAAATTGGGTCGCCACGTCAAAATCCAAGATGGCCGCCGCCATGTATGTCTGAATCTTGTGAGATGAATATCTTGAAAAATAAGCAAAGTACCAACTTCTAATCTGGTGTGTGGGTGTATCTAGGCATAAGGAAGAATGCCATTGAAAATTGGGTCACCACGTCAAAATCCAAGATGGCCGCCTCCATGTATGTCTGAACCTTGTGAGCGAAATATCATATCATAGCATGTTTTCTGCGTCTTCCACTTTGTCAACTCACATCACTTCACCGACGGGGGACCTAGGCGTAATGCTTGTTTATTATACAGAGGGAAATTGGTGGGAGGAATGGCAGTTGGGGAATTAAAATGGGAGAATGACGGGAAAGTTCAGAAAAAGGCAAAGCAGAACATATTCAATAATTTCCTGCACGCATACGTTGCCTTTGTCCCCTACGCGATAATTCCTGCCCTCAGATGCCTTATTTCAATGACTTCACACGTTTACATTAAAATAAAGATAATCGTCTGTAAAAGGGAATTGTCCTTCCTTGTTTGGGAGGAATGAGTCAGATAAAGCAAGATGAGGAAAGTATCTCATTGGTTACAAGTGTTGCAGAACCCAGGGTTTATATCCTTCAATCAAGTCAATTCCCACCAGAGTTTAATCAGCTGGTAAAATCAGAATAGCTTATTATTATTATTATCTCGTGAGCGTATCGGCATAAAAGGTTCATTGCAATTCTCAAGCTAAAGTCTGATTGATGCAAAACCAGTGTTTCAGAAAGTTAGACCCATACCATATTTTTAGGGATCTGGGTTTCGGGGTGTACCAAGAGAGGACTTCTCCAGCTCCCAGTACTGAGGCCACCGGCGAATAACTTTGTGGTCTGGCTGGTTGCTAATCAACCACGAACGCCAATCAGACGAACAAATCTCCCAGGATCCTCCGCCTGACGCCGTTTACGAGCCAATTGGTTGAGGAGGAACATCCCGAACTACGACTATTGCACCATAGCTAAGTCAATGAAAAAGATATGAAACAGGCAGGTTGAACACAAACCATTTACCAAAGAATTGCAGCACGCAAGTATTTACAAAGAAAAATAAAGTAACACATTTACACAACAATGGTCAACAAGAAAGCAATTACCAACACGATTATAATTTACAAGGCACAATAAAAGAAACCACATAGTCAATAATCACAACCCCATAAGTCTTACTACCCTTAACACTTAAATCTCCTCTCCAGTCTTACTTGATTTTTATATACGTCTGCACCATGGGCCCAGCAGAATGACACTCTGAAGAAGGTAGACAAGAAGAAGAGGAGGGGGAGTATCAAGTTTGAGGAGTGGGGGGGGGGGGGAGGGGAGGGGGGCGGCCCCTGGACTCACTTTAGGCATCATCGATAGACAGGTACCGGTGCTGATACGCTTCGATAAAGGGGAAGGGAAGGAAAGGTCCGTTTGGTGCAGTGTAGTTAGTAGTGCAGCCTAGTTCTCTACCAGCGATTTCTGCTTGGCCTGCCTTTTCACCATTTGCACGATGTCTCGTGCGCAGCACAACATGGGTCACTCGCACTGGGCAACAGTCTTTCCCTCAGCACAACGAGGGCTTCTCCTCAGATGACAGGCAAGCGATCCTCCTCCCCCACAGCAGATCTCTGGCTCGGTCCCAAGGCAGCAAACAGCACTTGCAATCCACCTTATAAACTTGCTTCAGCAGGGCTGAGCCTGGTCACGCACAGAGTATCTTCACTGGTACGCTTCCAGATGCCTCACCCCATTTTCCTGTCAATCATCAGCACTTTGTTCTGCGGATCTTCTTCACCGGACTTATTTCTCTCAGCGCTTCCCGCCAAAGTCCGTTCAAACATTACGACGTCCTTCCTTGTTAGTTTGTGTGAGGTGCTGGTGTTTAATAAAGGTGTCTGTGTGTGGTGTAAAATGTGGGTGGCCAAAGAAACTGTGAATGGTGAATTAATAAATAGTAAAAGGATCGTTGATGTCTCAAATGTGTCTGGAGATGTAAAACAGCGGAAGTGAATTGGAGCTGTGTCTAACTGCATCTGAAAAGAGGAAAAGCCAAATTAAATACTGTATCTACAATGTGCAATGGTTACCAACCTATATGGTCTGTTAATTTCAGGTAATGGGAAGTGGTGGTTGTGGATGAGTAAAATGGAGAGAGAAAGCAGAATGGAAGGAGGAAGAAGACCACTCATTCACATATCTCCCATTTTCCCACGACACAAAAAGGAGGACTATCTGAATACAAATGCGAACAAGAAAGAGCAATCAGAGATTGCAAACCCTCGCCAGGATGTATTTTCAGTGGTTTTTAAGGCTTTTGTGTTAAAACAAATATGGCGGCCGAACCATATGACTGATGACATCATTATTTTTTTTCTAAACTAATTTATTCCTCGATTATGCTCAACAAATTTCATCTTGATCGGGTGAAGTTTTGTACTTGTCGAATTATGACGTCATAATGGAGGCACCTATAACATCATCATTAACATATTTTATTTCCCATGTAGAGTTCTTTACAGTGAGCCATGTTTCAATTTTTTATATTCAGTGCTTTTGGAGATAGAGGTGCAAAGTTTTTCGGTTTTTCCAAGATGGCGGTCGAACCACGTGACCTATGACGTCATAATTATCATTAAAAAATTATACAGGTGGAGTTGCATCTATGGTGAAAATTTCCTGTCAATCGGACCAACAGTTGCAGAGAAAATCATATTTATTCTGTGCAGACAGACAAACGGACTCAAATGCAATAACCTCTCCTCATGCGAGGGTAACTAGAACGGCACTCAGTAGAGAGCAAACCTCCGCCTGGTTGGCCAGATCACTCAATGGTGAAGAATCACTTTAAAAATTGTACTAGCTGGATCCCTATCCACCAAAATTGAATCGATGTCACATTTCTTAAAATTTTATGCAAACCTTAAGCCCTAATGCTAATTAACACGGCACAACCCCCTGTATGATGCACATTTAAACACAACTTTATGCTACATTTCCCCTACTTATTACATCAAAATGCTACTACACACCACACTGTCCATACCATTCCAATGCAATCATACCTTTCCTATCGTATTCTCTAACCTCCTTCCATAAACGTAACAATATCTACGCAAACAATCCATTTTTGCTTCTCTTTCGGCATGTGGGGTCATATTCATTTCATGGCGGGACCGGAAGCTAGGAGCGACAAGCTCTGCCAGTCACCGTGAGAGTCACCTTTTCTAAGTCAATGACAAGAACACTGGCACACGCTTTCTAGTTGATACTGGGGCTAAAGTTATTGTGTTGCCTCGCACGGCAGAAAGTAAGACTCAGTATAACACTGCCCCACAACGTCAAGCAGTTAACCTTTCATCAATTGCCACATGTGGAGAGAGATCTTTGATGCTTGATCTGGGACTGTGTAGTTTTCCGCTGGGTATTCATCGTAGCTGAGCTGCCCACACCCTTGTCGAAGCTGATTTTCTCAATCAGTTTGGCTTGTTGTTGGATGTAAAATATCGTCAGCTTATCGATGCCACGACCAACCTTACTGTGCAAGGGATTGGTTCACAAGCCTCCACCAGCAGTCCGATGTATGTGAAGAGTACCAACTCCTCACGATTTAGTACCCTCCTTCATGAATACCCCAGCATAACTCGAGCAGTGTCGAGTGATGCAGTAGTCAGACACTCCATCGCACACATCACATAGAGACTCGAGGTCCACCTGCAGCAGCGAGACCTCGCCGCCTAGCACCTAATCGTCAGTCTATTGCCAAGGCAGAGCTTGAGCATGTGCTTGAGTTTGGTATTATCTGCCCCTCTAGCAGTAACTGGTCCTCCCCTTTACACGTGGTCCCGAAGAAGACACCAGGAGACTGGTGGTCATGCGGAGATTATCGGACACTCGACAGATCCACTGTGCCTGATCACTATCCGGTGCTACACCTCCATGGCTTCTCTTTTTACCCTGCGCTCGCGAAGTGAAAAGCGGGGTTAAGCATTCAGTTGCGTAAGTGTGCTGTACGTGTCTGTATTTTAAAAATCCATTTTCTCGGCAACCGTTGATCCGATTGACACTAAATTTTACCATTGAAGCACCTCCGCCTGTAGAATTTTTTTATTCATAAGTATGACGTCATAGGTCACATGGTACGGACACCATTTTGGAAAAACGTTACACCTCTATATCTCCCAAACCGCTCAATGGAAAAATTTAAACATGGCTCATTGTCAAGTACTCACCATGGGGAACAAGACATGTTGATTGTGATGTCATCGGTGCCTTAATTATGACGTCATAATTCGACAAGTACAATGCTTGATCTGATCAGTATGAATAAAACAAAAATTCCTCCAACTGTTAATCCTATGGACATGAAATTTTCAGAATATGTGCAGCTCCTCCTGTAGAATTTTTGATAATTATAACGTCATAGGTCACGTGGTACAGACGCCATCTTGGAAAAAAATCGAAAAAAGTTGCACCTCTATATCTCCGAAACCGCTCCATGGAAAAAATTGAAACATGGCTCATTGTCAAGTACTCCCCTTGTGGAATAAGATATGTTAATGATGATGTCATCGGTGCCTTCGTTATGACGTCATAATTCGACGAGTACAACGCTTATTCGATCATTGTGAATTTTTTTTCTCAGCAACTGTTGGTCTGATGGGCACGAAATTTTCACCATGGGCACAAAATTTTCACCATGGGAGCGCCTCCTCCTGTAGCATATTTCTTTAGTTGTAGACGTCATAATTCGACAGGGACAACGCTTAGACTGATCAGTTTGAAATGTATTGAGCGTGATCTATGCAACAATTATATTAGTTCATGATGTCATCACTCACATGGTCTGGCAACCATATTGGATCAAAGAAAAAAAAAGTTCAAAAACAGAAGAGTTGGCTTGCAACAAGTTGACTGTACAGGGTAAGTATTCTATGAATACCATCTAGTTTGCAAGGTGTTCGAGTTTTCTCAAAAGTAGATCTGGTTAGAGCATACCTTCAGATACCCATCGGGCCTGATGATATCTGTAAGACAGCCATTACCACACCGTTTGGACTCTCTGAATTTGTTTGTATGCCATTCGGTCTACGTAACACAGCTCAGATGTTTCAACGTTTCATCGACGACATCACGCCTTTCGTCTACACCTATCTCAATGACCCCTTTGTGGCGAGCTCCACACAAGATGAGCATGCAACACATCTGAGGCTGCTATTCGACTGATTGGCCAAGTATGGTGTGGTGATCAACCCAGCCAAATGTCAGTTGGGTGTATCTACGCTCACTTTCCTGGGCCATGTATTCGATGAGCAGGGAATACGCCCTCTACCAGACACAGTGAAGAGCATCCTTGATTTCCCAGCACCGACATTGTTCCACAGTTTGAGATTATTCTTAGGCCTGGTAAACTTCCACCACCGTTTCATTCCCAACTGCGCTGACATGCTTCAACCCCTCACTGTCGTGCTCAGGGATAAGAGGAGGAAGAACCAGCCTATCACCCTTGGTGAGCGGGAGCGGGAGCAGCCATTGACTAGGTGAAAGTTAAATTGGCTGAGGCTGCCCTCCTTGTCCATCCAAAGTCAGACACTCCGTTATGTCTCATGACTGACGCATCAGCCATGGGTATTGTTTGTGTACTGCAACAGTTGGCCAACGGAGAATGGAAGCCACTGTTGTAGAATTAATTAATTTAGCCTTGAATGATTGGCAAAGACTCAATAATTAATTGTCCAAACTTGTTTCAGAAGTACAATCGGCTGGTTTAATAACACGTGGGAGTTCTCAATTCACTTGTACAAAAGGTATTACAAAACACACTTCAATTCAAGTTACACATACACAAATAAAATAATGTCGCACAACTCCAGTTAACACCAGAGTCGCGGACAGCATAAACGGTCTTATTCGGAGGCAACAACCAAACACGGATTTTACTAGGTCGCACGGGAGGGAGAAGGAAAATGGAGGCTGCGGCAAAGCTTACCTGGAGCGCGTCGACTGCAGCTCCGTTCCTGCAGGGGATTAACTCGACACGGGCAACCAAAGTAAAATGTACAAAAATAAACATTTATTCCGGACCCGATACAATAAAACGCGACGGTAATAAATATCCTAATCGGGACGTCCCCACACAACAGATTTCAGATACGAGACGAGGGAGATGAATTAATAAAGAAAAACGTTCGTTATGTTTGGGGGAATGGGTAATGGCCTTATCTGTCTTGTCGTCTTCCGTGTAACACGGCCCCGCTCGGCTGCCACCATGCCTCGCTCCAAGCTCCGATCCACTTGCCGCCCACGAGTTCCGTGCACCAGCACCACGCGTCCAACGCAGGCCAGCGAGCTCCACACAAGGTCGACCCTCAACTCAAGCACAAACACAGAACGACGTAGGACGGCAAAAAGGGTAAGAGAGCGCGAGTCCACTGCACGCCAAGTGCCGCTTCGAGCCAAGTTCAAGCCAACGAAGTAACTCTCACAATTCTCTCCCTGTCCGAACTCCACTGCTGGCCAACTTCTCGAACCAACTGCCTCGAACCAACTCCCTCTCACCAACTGCTCAAGACTCACTGCCAGAAGCAACTGCCTTGAACCAACTCACTCTCCTCTCTCTTTCCAACTCGCTTCTCAGTCTCTCTCCATCCTTCCAAATCCACATCTCATCGTCGCGTTCGGCACTCTCTAATCTCTGCTGGCCGGTCATGTCAGCCTTTGCGCACCACCCAATCAGTGGCCTCCACCGAATCACAGGCCTGTGGTGTGGTCATAGCATGTGGCACTCGAGGTGGATAGGCCTGTCGGAGGTGTAAATGGCGGCGGCCATGCGGCGGTGTCCTGGCCTGGTTTCCTTCCTAAGTCATGTCAGGGGAGGGCGTTATTTAGTGTTGCACTAAGGAGATCCTAACTAAGTGTCTAAGTGGTTGCGGTGCCAAAAGGGACAAAGGTTTGGCTGACCAGGTGAGACAAACAAAGGCGCTACTCTTTAATCCCTAACTCTACTTAACACACTAACCCCCTGGTAGGTTCACAGGTATACTCCTTACCGACAAAATGCCTACACATGAAATTACAAGGTCAGATTCCTTACCACGACAGACGAAGCACGTTACCTATTCAGATCTATCTGCTCTACATATCACTACCCCTACCGACATAACAATAATATCACGACGCTACATTCTACGCATGCTACATTCAACACAGGCAACTGGAATGAGAACCTCCCCGATTTTCTGTTACACGGCTATTTATGGTCAAAGATGAAAGCGGGAGAGGTCAATGGAGGGTCAGAGAGATAATCATTTCAGCAAAACAGGCATTTCGTGATTCCACCATTTCTTGGATCCATCCATTTCAGGCAGCTTCTCTAGTTCGTTATCTCCGCCTCTCTCTGGCCAGGAGTGTCAAATCATGATAAACAGAGATTCTAGCTGTCTTGAAAAAATAAACAGAGCTTACTGCTCTTTCGCGATAACATGCCTTAGCGTGACTGAGGACATCTGCTTTATTTCCCAATCTCCATCCTGAAGAAAACAGGCTTACAAGAGTTCAAATGAGAGAGTTACACATTATTGTTACAAGATTCAGTTCTATAATTTTAGATCTTCATATATATATAATTATATATATATATATATATATATATATATATATATATATATATATATATATATATATATATATATATACAGTGGAACCTTGACTTACGAGTTTAATTCGTTCTGTGACCGAGCTCGTAACTCAATTTGCTCGTTTCTCAAATCAAATTTCCCCATTAAAATGCATTGAAATGCTATTAATCCGTTCCAGCCCGCCAAAAACCACACCAATTTTTTTTTAAATATACAGTATATATAAAAATATCTCGCGCTTTATATTTCACCTGTATGCAGCATACAAGTTGGCAGGATGGCCTGGACTGGAGGTACGCACACTTGACTCTAAAGTCTAAACTGTCCAGCCTGGGTTTGAATCCCGACCCAGCTATAACCTGTCATGGGTGAATCACAGGCAGGGTGATTCATCAATGTGTGTACCGCTAAACTGGGCGCCCCGTTTGCGTCCCATTAGTTGTTGGATGTTAAGGATCTCACCGTGTTTTCCACAAAGAGAAGGCGAGCTATCGCCGGCACTCTGAACAAGTTGTGGCCTGGCATGCTCTTCTCCTCTGCCGTTATATACGTCCTCCTCGGCATCTTTTTCCAGAAGAGCCCTGTCTCGTCACAGTTGAAGATTTGCTGGGGGATGTATCGTTCGGCTTCTATCAGTTCGGCAAAAGTTAAAATAAAATCTTCAGCTGCCTTCACATCCGCCTCACCAAGTCGACAACACGCACACCTCGCTCATGTTTTTCGACGATTGCGTGTTTTATATCCAAGCACATCATCCTCTTCTTCTTCTCAGTACTGCCCTTGGCACTCAATTTCTTAGGACCCGTGGTTAAAACTAAGAAATTTTCCAAAATAACCAAAATGCGAAAACAAAACAGCAGCGGTATACGGCAGAAATGCTTGCACGGCAAGATAACCACGTGACCGGAACCCACCTGGTGGGGGGTGGCGTAAGCTCCAAAATAACCAAAATGCGAAAACAAAACAGCAGCGATATACGGCAGAGATACTTGCACGGCAAGATAACCACGTGACCGGAACCCACCTGGTGGCGGGTGGCGTAAGCTCGTAACTCGGATCTCGGCTCGCATCTCAAAGCAATAAACCGCCCGAGCGACGGCTCGTATCTCGGAAAACTCGTAAGTTGGTGCACTCGTAAGTCAAGGTTCCACTGTATATATATATATATATATATATATATATATATATATATATATATACACAGACTTGGCATTTAATATGGAATATTTTTTTTTTCTTGACTTGGGTTTACTTTCTTAACTCAGTATATCAATCTAGTGAGTTTCTTTTACACTTTGGTGATTTCTTTGTTAAAAGAACCATGTCACTGTCTGTCGCAGCAAGAAGTCAACAACAGGATTATATCACAGGTGGCGTGGCAAAATGTACGGACAGGTGCATTTGATGATTGGCTTCACAGTCGGGTATACAAGGGTTGTTGCGTTCTGTATTAGTGGAAAACAACTGCTGCACATCTCCAAAGGTTATTGCCGCTTCCTCTGGAGATGGTCAGTCAACTCGACAATGCTGTTTGTCATGGAGTGGTGGCTTTACGAAATTACGGCATGAAACAGTGTGCTGTTGCTCGGCAGTATGGCATCACTCAAGGTCAGGTGTCAAAGATCCTGAAACAAAATGCTCAGAGGGGTGTCCCTTCTCCAATACCGAGACCAGGACGTCCCCGCAGAACCACAAAGAGGGATGATCGCCAGCTGCACCGGTTAGTCCGCAATGGCCGTACCAAGTCAGCTAATCGGCTTAGGGCTGAGTGGCAGCAACTGACAAATGTGCCTGTATCCAGAAGGCTAGTCAGCCAACGACTGGTTCAAGCAGGCTATCGTGCCAGGCGTCCCCTGAGAAAGCCACGCCTGACCAGACAACACCGCCAGCGCCGATTGCAGTGGGCCAGAGAGCACCGTCAATGGCAGCCAGGACACTGGAATCATGTGATCTTCAGTGACGAGTCTAGATTTCTGGTCTATCGTCAAGATGGCCGCGTCCGAGTGCGCAGACAAGTGCATGAAGCCTACAACAAAGATTGTATTGTGCCAAGAGTCCAAGCTGGAGGTGGTGGGGTGACCGTTTGGGCTGCTTTTCATGCAAGGGGCAAAACTGACCTGGTTGTTCTGAATGGAAACCTGAACCAGTTCAAGCACAGGGCCATTCTGGAAGAAACATTGCTTCCATTTGCTCGTGCAGCCTTTCGAGGAAACTTTGTCTTCCATGATGACAATGCACGCCCTCATCGTGCTCGCATGATCCAACACTTTCTTGCTGACCGTGGTGTAGAGCATATGGAGTGGCCTGCCATGTCCCCGGATATGAATCCGATAGAGAACTTGTGGGCAGGATTAACGCGTCAAATCGACCACTTGGACCAGCAGCCGACCTCTGTGCGTGAATTGCAGCAGGCTATTGTCACTGCATGGCAAGAGATTCCTGTCCAAACCTTGGCAAATCTCGTGAACAGCATGCCTCAACGTGTACGTGCTCTCCTGAATGCTCGTGGGGGTTACACGAAGTACTGAACTGTAATTTTACTGTCCGTAATCCCAGTCGTAATTCAACTTTTGTTTTTGTTAAAAAAAAATTTGGCTAATGTGCAAAATAAAGAGATACTTCTGGAAAACGTACAGAAGTTTAACACAGTACTGTCCATGAATTGAGTTCGATATCAGTTTACATCACTTTCAAGGATCAATTTATTTGTTTCGAAATGTCAAATGTGGTTTTTGTTTCTTTTAAAGGTCACATTAGTGGGGCGGCTTAGCCCAAATATTCAAAAGAATTGTGCATTTTGTGAAACAAGCACCAAATTTGGCACAAATGTACATTAATATGTTGCGAACATTTTCAGATATTGGGCCACTTGAAATTCCGTAATTTTTTTTTTCAAATTTCGTAATTTCAAATTTTTCGGGTGACACCGTCACAATTTCGGTCTTCGAGGCCGGCCGGAAGGGACGAGGTTCTCCTGACCACGTGGCCCTCGATCTGGGAAGCGAGAGGCGTTCCATTAGTGGACGCGCCCCTCACGCCCGACTTTTGGGCGGCCCGGCAGGCCGTTTGTTTTGACGTTCCGTGACAGGCCCCGCACCCCCACCTCCGGGCCGACCGGAAGCTTGTGCTGAGTACATCATACCTGAACAACTCAGTGAGGCAGAACACAGCAGTGCACACCAGGGTGACCCCTTCAGTGCATAAACCAATTAACCTGTCCACTGCAGGGCATATAGAAATGAAGTTATTTTCTGCATATAATAATAATATAAGTTCAGTTCTATATAACAATTTCTGTTATCACCACTACCACTACAACTACCACTACTACAAGCTTTGTCTGGAATTTTGTGGACTAACAGACAAACAGACATACAGACAAGCTGGGATCAAAACATTACCTCCTTCCACCATTGAGTGTAGAGGTAAACATCATGGAAATTATATCATGCCCTAGATTTAATTCATGCTTACCCGTGTATTTGCTTCACTGGTTCACAAGGTCTTTTGCATACATGTAATTCAGACTCTCGTCTTCATTGCTGACCACACAATGTTCGCAACATATTAATGTACATTTGTGCCAAATTTGGTGCTTGTATCACAAAATGCACAATTCTTTTGAATATTTGGGCTAAGCCGCCCCACTATATCGGCCGGCCTCGAAGACCGAAATTGTGACGGTGTCACCCGAAAAATTTGAAATTACGAAATTTGAAAAAATTTGAAAAAAAAAATTACGGAATTT
Organism: Myxine glutinosa; assembly: GCF_964187855.1. Classification (NCBI taxonomy): domain Eukaryota; kingdom Metazoa; phylum Chordata; class Myxini; order Myxiniformes; family Myxinidae; genus Myxine; species Myxine glutinosa. The sequence continues at coordinate 60,479,136 of NC_136265.1, forward strand.
CAAGTGGCCCAATATCTGAAAATGTTCGCAACATATTAATGTACATTTGTGCCAAATTTGGTGCTTGTATCACAAAATGCACAACAGGTTTGCTATGCTGCTACACTACATTAACAAAATCTAGAATAATTTCAACATAATTCCAATGAACTTTTGGTTCTAAGACATCTTGAAAAGATGTTCACCCCCACAAAAAAAATATTCCATATTAAATGCCAAGTCTGTATGTGTACACTACCGGTCAAACGTTTTAGAACACCTCAATTTTTCCAGTTTTTATTGAAATTTAAGCAATTCAAGTCCAGTGAATAACCTGAAATGGTACAAAGGTAAGCAGTAAACTGCTTGAGGTTAAAAAAAAAGTTTAGGGAAGCAAAAACAGGAAAATAATGTAAATTGCACAGTTATATTGTAAAAAAAAAAAAGGCCTTCTTCAGGGAACAAGTAATGGGTTAACAACTTACAGCTGTTCTGCAGCAATGTAAGTAAATTAAGCCTTGAAAGTTGATGCAAACAATTCCCACAGGTGTCCCAACCTCTGCTGATTACTTGATTACAAACCCCCTGTCTGTATAAAAGCAGTATTGGAACAGACTGTTATTACACCCTCTGAAGCATTATTTGGACAATATTGCACTGCAGGAAGTAGTATATTGGAAACTGGAGGAAACTCTGACAGGAAGAGGTCTGGCAGACCCAAAGCCACAACAGAATCAGAAGACAAGTTTCTGAGAGTCAACAGCTTGCGTGATAGGCGGCTCACAGGACAACAGCTTCAAGCACAGCTTAACACTGGTCGAAGTAAGCAAGTCTCAGTTTCAACTGTGAAGAGAAGACTTCGAGCTGCAGGATTGACAGGTCGAGTGGCAGTAAGAAAGCCATTGCTAAGATTGCAAAATAAGAAAAAGAGGCTTGCCTGGGCCATGAAGCACCGCCAGTGGACTACTGAAGACTGGAAGAAGGTCTTATGGACTGATGAATCAAAATTTGAAATCTTTGGTTCATCACGCAGGGTTTTTGTACGCCGTCGAGTAGGAGAAAGGATGGTTCCTCACTGTGCGACACCAACTGTCAATCATGGAGGAGGAAGCGTGATGATCTGGGGCTCTGTTGCTGGATCCAGAGTCGGCGACTTGCACAGAGTGACTGGCACCCTGAACCAAAAGGGCTACCACAGCATTTTGCAGCGCCATGCAATACCCTCTGGTATACTAATAGTTGGTCAGGGGTTCATCCTACAGCAAGATAATGACCCTAAACACACCTCCAGGCTCCAGGCTATGTCAAAACTACCTTCAAGGAAAAGAACAAGACGGTAGGCTTCAAATCATGGAATGGCCAGCACAGTCTCCAGACTTAAACCCCATCGAACTGGTTTGGGATGAACTGGACAGAAGGGTGAAAGCAAAGCAACCTACAAGTGCAACACATTTGTGGGAACTTCTGCAACAGTGTTGGGAAGAATTTCCCGAACAATATTTGATTTCCATTGGAGAAAGAATGCCACGAGTGTGTTCGGCGGTTATATCTGCAAAAAGTGGCTAATTTGCCGAGTCAAAAATTTAAATTAAATTTTGTTAAACAAAATGATTGCATGATTTCTTTTTTATCTCCAATTGTTATTTGTTCTATGCTTAATTTCAGAGTACATTGAGACATTAAACTGCATAAATTTCAATAAAAACTGGAAAAATTGAGGTGTTCTAAAACTTTTGACCGGTAGTGTATATATGTATCGTATGAAAAGTATACTGATTTATACTAAACTATTTCTATCTCATTGTCATTACAATACATTTTATTAATTAATAGGATCAGGGACAAGTTTGAATTTGAATACCTGTGATAACTCGCCTGCCCCTGGCTTGTAGAGGTTTTTTTATAATTCTACACCACTCTCATTCTTCTCAAAGCGACTGCAGCTGTCTGAGACTCGCTTCAGCACCATTGGTCGGGAGTTATTAGCCACGTATATCAGCGTCAAGCACTTTAAGACATCTACCGGAAGGAAGAACTTTCATTATCTACACCGACCACAAACCTTTGCTGTATGCCTTGGACTCAAAGCCTGACCGTCACTCCCCAAGGGAGATTCATCATCTCGCCTACATATCCCAGTTCACGACAGACATCAGACATGTTCGGACTTGTTAATGTGGCAGCGGATGCACACTCACGTTCGCACATTGCTGCCCTTCACACTTCTTCGTCCATCGATTACAGCCGGGTAGCAGCTGAGTAGCTCAGCGAGCTACAAGTTTTGTCTTCCTCACTGTCGCTTCGGCAAGTACCACTCCCAGCTACAAATGGATACATCTGGTGTGATGTCTCAACAAGCCACAAATTACCTTTTGTGTCAAAACAACACTGGCGTGGAATCTTCAATACACTCCACTGTTTGTCGCACCCAGGCATCAGATCCACTCAGAAGTTTATATCAGCACGTTTCCTTTGGCCTCGTGAGTGGGCATGGATACTCGTGAGTGGGCATGGATACTCGTGAGTGGGCAAGGAATTGCATTCCATGTCAGAAAGCTGAGGTCCATCGTCATGTCAAATCCCCTTTAAGTACCTTTGCTATGCCAGATTCGAGATTTGAGCACATTCACATCAATCTTGTAGGACCACTACCTCCATCAAGTGGGTACAGTTACATGCGTACCTGTATTGATCACTATACCAGGTGGCCTGATGCCATTCCTCTACATGACATTACAGCAGAAACAGTCGCCAGAGCATCGGGACACCATTGGATTTCAAAGTATGGCACACCATCGACCATCACCACAGATAGGGGTCGGCAATTTGAATCCCACCTGTTCATGGAGTTGACGAGCCTGTCGGGATGCAATCATACTCGAACTACTACTTATCACCCAGCAGCCAACGGCATGGTTGAACGTTTCCATCGTCAATTGAAAGCAGTTTTGAAAGCTCAATCAAACCCGAGTCCGTAGTACGAATATCTCCCTCTTGTTCTACTGGTCATTTAGACCACCATTAAGGATGATCTGGGATGTACGCCAGCAGAACTTGTTGATGGTACCACCCTTAAACTACCAGGACAAATAATTGCACAGAGTCGACCTACTACATTACTGGGCCCATCCAGTTATGCATGTCGACTGTAACAATACATGCCCGGTACCTCGCCAACTACGACACGGTCAAAAAGAACCACAACTCAAGTTCCAAGAGGTTTTATGAACTGTTCGCACGTTTTTGTTTGTTGTAATGCGGTACACAAACCACTACAACCACCCGAATTTGGACCTTTTAGTGATGCGCAGAACTCCCAAGTATTTCATTATTGACATCAGGGCAAACAAGAGTCTGTCAGTATTGATCGTCTGAAAGAAGCCCACCAAGAGGGTGATTATTCCACTAAAGAAGCCCACCGAGAGGGTGATTATTCCACTAAAGAAGCCAACTGAGAGGGTGATTATTTCACAAAAGAAGCCCACCTAGAGGGTGATTATTTCAAGAAATAAGCCCACCTAGAGGGTGATTATTTCACGAAAGAAGCCCACCTCGTGGGTGATTAATATCACTAAAGAAGCCCACCTAGAGGGTGATTATTTCACAAAAGGAGCCCACCTCGAGGGTGATTATTTCACGAAAGCAGCCCACCTAGAAGGTGATTATTTCACGAAAGAAGCCCACCTCGAGGGTGATTATTTCACGAAAGAAGCCCACCTCGAGGGTGATTATTTCACGAAAGAAGCCCACCTAGAGGGTGATTATTTCACGAAAGAGCCCACATAGAAGGTGATTATTTCACGAAAGAAGCCCACCTCGAGGGTGATTATTTCACAAAAGAAGCCCACCTAGAGGTTGATTATTTCACGAAAGAAGCCCACCTAGAGGGTGATTATTTCACGAAAGAAGCCCACCTAGAGGGTGATTATTTCATGAAAGAAGCCCACCTAGAGGGTGATTATTTCACGAAAGAAGCCCACCTCGAGGGTGATTATTTCACGAAAGGAGAACACCTCGAGGGTGATTATTTCACTAAAGAAGCCCACCTAGAGGGTGATTATTTCACGAAAGAAGCCCACCTCGAGGGTGATTATTTCACGAAAGAAGCCCACCTAGAAGGTGATTATTTAACGAAAGGAGCCCACCTCGAGGGTGATTATTTCACTGGAGAAGCCCACCTAGCGGGTGATTATTTCACGAAAGAAGCCCACCTCGAGGCTGATTATTTCACTGAAGAAGCCAACCTCGAGGGTGATTATTTCACGAAAGAAGCCCACCTCGAAGGTGATTATTTCACGAAAAAAGCCCACCTCGAGGGTGATTATTTCACTAAAGAGCCCACCTCGAGGTTGATTATTTCACGAAAGAAGCCCAGCTAGAGGGTGATTATTTCACTAAAGAAGCCCACCTAGAGGGTGATTATTTCACGAAAGAAGCCCACCACGAGGGTGATTATTTCACTGGAGAAGCCCACCTCGAGGGTGATTATTCCTCCGAAGAAGCCCACCGAGAGAGTGATTATTCCATGAAAGAAGCCGACCTGGAGGTTGATTATTTCACTAAAGAAGCCCACCGAGAGGGTGATTATTTCACTAAAGAAGCCCACCTGGAGGGTGATTATTTCACGAAAGAAGCCCACCTAGAGGGTGATTATTTCACTGGAGAAGCCCACCTCGAGGGTGATTATTTCACGAAAGAAGCCCACCTAGAGGGTGATTATTTCACTAAAGAAGCCGACCTGGAGGTTGATTATATCACTAAATAAGCCCACCTAAAGGGTGATTATTTCACGAAAGAAGCCCACCTGGAGGGTGATTATTTCACGAAAGAAGCCCACCTTGAGGGTGATTATTTCACTAACGAAGCCCACCTAGAGGTTGATTATTTCACTAAAGAAGGCCACCTAGAGGGTGATTATTTCACCAACGAAGCCCACCTAGACGGTGATTATTTCACGAAAGAAGCCCACCTAGAAGGTGATTATTTCACGAAAGAAGCCCACCCAGAGGGTGATTATTTCACTACTAAAAAAGCCCACCTAGAGGATGATTATTTCACGAAAGAAGCGCACCTAGAAGGTGATTATTTCAATAACGAAGCCCACCTAGAGGTTGATTATTTCACTAAAGAAGGCCACCTAGAGGGTGATTATTTCACCAACGAAGCCCACCTAGACGGTGATTATTTCACGAAAGAAGCCCACCTAGAAGGTGATTATTTCACGAAAGAAGCCCACCCAGAGGGTGATTATTTCACTACTAAAGAAGCCCACCTAGAGGATGATTATTTCACGAAAGAAGCGCACCTAGAAGGTGATTATTTCAATAACGAAGCCCACCTAGAGGTTGATTATTTCACTGAAGAAGCCCACCGAGAGGTTGATTATTTCACGAAATCATAAGTGCCTGGAGAAAAGCACCATTATTCAGCAACTGCACGACATACTATGAATACTATTTGTTGTGAAGTAAGATGGTTCCATCCGAGGGATGCCCTCCATCTCCTATACGTTACTCATGATGCTATTCCGACGCCGACCGCGTGGGGAGGATTTATATACCACCTATGAGTAAGGATGGGTCATTCGCATCATCTATTCGCACCGCTCTCTTGTGTCTTCGAGTTGGTAAGATTGTTGCAAGATCTGTTTTACATTTGCTAATATCTCTGCAATGGCGTAATGGTAATGAAAGTGGCCAGAGATGCTTGCTTAATAGCTTTTGTGTTTTATTGCAGATCAGTCGCATTCAAATGAATAAAAGCTCACGGCTTGGAGTTTTGGTGGACCGTCTCGTTTTGTTTCACCACACTATTGCTTCTACTCCAGTGACTCCACTTGCTTCCACAGAAGTCAGAAAAGCTATGTCTGGGACACATATACACTGGCCAGATACATTCGTTTGAGTTCTTCCAACAAGATGAACAATTGATCTGCATGATCGATACTTATTTTTCATTGCATGTAATTATTTCTTCATGCACAACAAGTTTAGGATTATTGAATGCTGTTTTCATCCTCCTCCAGCAATCTAGAAGGAGGTTAATGTTGTGACTTCTTGTTTTACATGCAACATTTTCTACATGAACAGACAGAATACATTCACCAAGATAGTTCCTCAAATAATGATGCTCTGCAAGCAAATGTTTGGCTTGTGGGGCATGGTTTAAAACCAGGAACAACTAATCCATTCTGAGTACGAGGGAGGAAGCACGAGGAGGGAAAAAGAGTCGTTTTTACGCGGAATATCTCCTCTCGAGGGGTTTTGAGCTAAAAGGCGCAATAACGTGGAGTGGGTAAATACTATTACGTTTGTGGGGGTAAGAATGAATCTCATCGGAAAGATAGGAATGTAGAGCTTAGGATGGACCGTGTGACGCAAAGAAGAAGACCTTTCGATGTAACAAATTAGGGAATCTGTACAGGATAATAAATCTGTATAGGGTACTACAATACTACATAAACATATACAGAAATCTGTAAATCTGTAAAGGATAAGGTGGCCTGAAATATAGGGTGATCTGAAATATAGGGTGGCCTGATGCTTGTCGAGTAATTACATCATTAGTGAGTAGGTTGCATGAAAAACCCAAGAAATTACCTCATTCACCCTATATTTCAGAGCACCCTTTATATATTTCAGGCAACCCTACAGTCACGTGAAAAAGGAAGTACACCCCATGTAAAGTTTTGACTTTTTGAACATATTTCAACATACAGCTATTTGATCTTCATTTCAACAATATTGACAGATAAAGGTGATATAATATAACAAATATCATGAAAATTTACATTGTGTCGTCCATTGTATAATTTAAATAAACATAAATGCAAATTTCGCATGTGGAAAAAGTAAGTACACCCCTACATTTATCACAACTTCAAATACCTAAAATTAGAATCAGGTGCACCAGCTCAGGTGCAAATGATTAGAACATCGTGAGAGATGATCTTGGAGGAACCTGTCTTATTTAAACCTCAGACATTTAGTTTGCTTTGCTCTTTGTTGTTGGTGTGCGGCGTCACCATGCCTAGATCAAAAGAGCTCTCTGAGGCCTTCAGAAAGGTTATAGATGCCTATGAGTCTGGGAAGGGATTTAAAAAGATCTCCAAACAATTTGAAATCAATCATTCGACTGTCTGGAAGATCATCTACAAGTGGAGAAGATTCCAAACAACTGCCAACTTGTTCAAGCCAGGCCGCCCCAGCAAGTTCAGCCCGAGAGCAGACCGCAAAATGCTGAAATAAGTCTCTAAGAACCCCAGAATGTCATCACGGGACCGACAGGTAGCTCTTGCCACTGTTGATGTCAAAGTGCACGAGTCTACCATTAGAAAGAGGCTGCACAAATTTGATCTACATGGGAGGTGTGCCAGGAGGAAACCTTTGCTGTCCAGAAAGAACATCAGGGCAAGACTAAAGTTTGCCAATGAACACCGAGGCAAAGACCAGCACTTCTGGAACAATATGCTCTGGACAGATGAGTCAAAGGTAGAGCTATTTGGCCACAGTACCAGAAGACATGTTTGGCAAACACCAAAGACAGCATTTGACCACAAGAACCTGATACCAACTGGAAAGCATGGTGGTGGAAATATTATGGTTTGGGGCAGCTTTGCTGCATCAGGGCCTGGGCAGCTCACCATCAGAGAATCCACTGTGAATTCTTCATTGTACCAGAGGGTGCTTGAGGATAATGTGAGGCCATCTGTCAGAAAGTTGAAGCTCAACCTAAGGTGGACCTTGCAACATGACAATGACCCTAAACATACTAGTAAATCCACCAAGGAATGGCTGAAAAGAATGAAATGGAGGGTTCTGGAATGGCCAAGTCAAAGCCCGGATCTAAATCCCATCGAGATGTTGGGGGGGGGGGGGGGGGGGGATTTGAAACGAGCTGTGCATGCAAGAAACCCCTCAAACATCGCACAGCTGAAAGAATTCTACATGGAGGAGTGGGCAAAAATTTCTCCCAGTCGATGTCAGAGACTGGAAGACAGTTATAAGAAACACCTACTTGAGGTTGTTTCTGCCAAAGGGGGCAATACCACCTATTAGAGCCAAGGGTGTACTTACTTTTTCCACATGCGAAATTTGCATTTATGTTTATTTAAATTATACAATGGACTACAAAATGTAAATGTTTCCTGATATTTGTTATATTATATCACCTTTATCTATCAATATTGTTGAAATGAAGATCAAATTGCTGTATGTTGAAATATGTTGAAAAAGTCAAAACTTTACATGGGGTGTACTTACTTTTTCACATGACTGCATATTTCAGGTCACCCTATATTTCAGGTTACCCTATATTTCATGCACCCGAAATTTCATGCACCCGAAATTTCATGCCACCCGAAATTTCATGCCACCCGAAATTTCATGCACCCTATGTTTCATGCACCCTATATTTCATGCTCCCTATATTTCATGCACCCTATATTTCATGCACCCTATATTTCATGCTCCCTATATTTCATGCACCCTATATTTCATGCACCCTATATTTCATGCACCCTATATTTCATGCTCCCTATATTTCATGCTCCCTATATTTCATGCTCCCTATATTTCATGCTCCCTATATTTCATGCTACCGATATTTCATGCTCCCTATATTTCATGCACCCTATATTTCATGCTCCCTATATTTCATGCACCCTATATTTCATGAACCCTATATTCCATGAACCCTATATTTCATGCTCCCTATATTTCATGCACCCTATATTTCATGCACCCGATATTTCATGAACCCTATATTTCATGAACCCTATACTTCATGCTCCCTATATTTCATGCACCCTATATTTCATGCACCCCCTGTTTCATGAACCCTATATTTCATGCACCCTATATTTCATACACCCTATATTTCATGCACCCTATATTTCATGCACCCTATGTTTCATGCACCCTATATTTCATGCCACGCTATATTTCATGTACCCTATATTTCATGCACCCTATGTTTCATGCACCCTATATTTCATGCACCATATATTTCATGCACCATATATTTCATGCACCCTATATTTCATGCCACCCTATATTTCATGCACCCTATATTACATGCACCCTATGTTTCATGAACCCTGTTTCATGCACCCTATGTTTCAGGCCACCCTATATTTCATGCACCCTATATTTCATGCACCCTATGTTTCACGTCACCCTATATTTCATGCCACACGAAATTTCATGCACCCTATGTTTCATGCACCCTATATTTCATGCACCCTATATTTCAGGTCACCCTATATTTCATGCACGCTATATTTCAGGTCACCCTATATTTCATGCACCCTATATTTCAGGTCACCCTATATTTCATGCACCCTATATTTCAGGTCACCCTATATTTCATGCACGCTATATTTCAGGTCACCCTATATTTCATGCACCCTATATTTCAGGTCACCCTATATTTCATGCCACCCGAAATTTCATGCACCCTATGTTTCATGCACCCTATATTTCATGAACCCTATATTTCATGAACCCTATACTTCATGCTCCCTACATTTCATGCACCCTATATTTCATGCTCCCTATATTTCATGAACCCTATATTTCATGAACCCTATACTTCATGCTCCCTACATTTCATGCACTCTATATTTCATGCACCCCCTGTTTTATGAACCCTATATTTCATGCACCCTATATTTCATGCACCCTATATTTCATGCACCCTATATTTCATGCACCCTATATTTCATGCACCCAATATTTCATGCACCCTATATTTCATGCCACCCTATATTTCATGCCACCCGATATTTCATGCACCCTATATGTCATGCCAGCCTATATTTCATGCCACCCGATATTTCATGCACCCTATATTTCATGCACCATATATTTCATGCACCATATATTTCATGCACCCAATATTTCATGCCACCCTATATTTCATGCACCCTATATTACATGCACCCTATGTTTCATGAACCCTGTTTCATGCACTCTATATTTCATGCACCCTATATTTCATGCACCCTATATTTCATGCACCCTATATTTCATGCACCCGATGTTTCAGGTCACCCTATATTTCATGCACCCTATAATTAATCTCTCCATACATTTCAGGTCACCCTATATTTCAGAGCTCAATATATTTCAGGGCACAATATATTTCATGCCACCCTATATTTCATGCACCCTATGTTTCATGCACCCTATATTTCATGCCAACCTATATTTCATGCACCCTATGTTTCATGCACCCTATATGTCATGCCACCCTATATTTCATGCCACCCTATATTTCATGCACCCTATATTTCATGCACCCTATATTTCATGCACCCTATATTTCATGCACCCGATGTTTCAGGTCACCCTATATTTCATGTCACCCTATATTTCATGCACCCTATGTTTCAGGTCACCCTATATTTCATGCCACCCGAAATTTAATGCACCCTATGTTTCATGCACCCTATATTTCATGCACCCTATATTTCAGGTCACCCTATATTTCATGCACCCTATATTTCATGCACCCTATATTTCATGCACCCTATGTTTCACGTCACCCTATATTTCATGCCACCCGAAATTTCGTGCACCCTATGTTTCATGCACCCTATATTTCATGCACCCTATATTTCAGGTCACCCTATATTTCATGCACCCTATATTTCAGGTCACCCTATATTTCATGCACCCTATGTTTCAGGTCACCCTATATTTCATGCCACCCGAAATTTCATGCACCCTATGTTTCATGCACTCTATATTTCATGCACCCCCTGTTTTATGAACCCTATATTTCATGCACCCTATATTTCATGCACCCTATATTTCATGCACCCAATATTTCATGCACCCTATATTTCATGCCACCCTATATTTCATGCACCCTATATGTCATGCCAGCCTATATTTCCTGCCACCCGATATTTCATGCACCCTATATTTCATGCACCCTATATTTCATGCACCCTATATTTCATGCACCATATATTTCATGCACCCAATATTTCATGCCACCCTATATTACATGCACCCTATATTTCATGCACTCGATGTTTCAGGTCACCCTATATTTCATGCACCCTATATTTCATGCACCCTATATTACATGCACCCTATATTTCATGCACCCGATGTTTCAGGTCACCCTATATTTCATGCACCCTATATTTCATGCACCCTATATTTCATGCACCCTATATTTCATGCACCCTATATTTCATGCACCCTATATTTCAGGTCACCCTATATTTAATCTCTCCATACATTTCAGGCCACCCTATATTTCAGAGCACAATATATTTCAGGGCACAATATATTTCATGCCACCCTATATTTCATGCACCCTATATTTCATGCACCCTATGTTTCATGCACCCTATATGTCATGCCACCCTAATTTCATGCCACCCTATATTTCATGCACCCTATATTTCATGCCAACCTATATTTCATGCACCCTATGTTTCATGCACCCTATATGTCATGCCACCCTAGATTTCATGCCACCCTATATTTCATGCACCATATATTTCATGCACCATATATTTCATGCACCCTATATTTCATGCACCCTATATTTCATGCACCCTATATTTCATGCACCCTATATTTCATGCACCCCCTGTTTTATGAACCCTATGTTTCATGCACCCTATATTTCATGAACCCTATATTTCATGAACCCTATACTTCATGCTCCCTACATTTCATGCACCCTATATTTCATGCTCCCTATATTTCATGAACCCTATATTTCATGAACCCTATACTTCATGCTCCCTACATTTCATGCACTCTATATTTCATGCACCCCCTGTTTTATGAACCCTATATTTCATGCACCCTATATTTCATGCACCCTATATTTCATGCACCCTATATTTCATGCACCCTATATTTCATGCACCCAATATTTCATGCACCCTATATTTCATGCCACCCTATATTTCATGCCACCCGATATTTCATGCACCCTATATGTCATGCCAGCCTATATTTCATGCCACCCGATATTTCATGCACCCTATATTTCATGCACCATATATTTCATGCACCATATATTTCATGCACCCAATATTTCATGCCACCCTATATTTCATGCACCCTATATTACATGCACCCTATGTTTCATGAACCCTATATGTCATGCCACCCTATATGTCATGCCACCCTATATTTCATGCACCCTATATTTCATGCACCATATATTTCATGCACCCTATATTTCATGCACCATATATTTCATGCACCATATATTTCATGCACCATATATTTCATGCACCATATATTTCATGCACCCTATGTTTCATGCACCCTATATGTCATGCCACCCTATATGTCATGCCACCCTATATTTCATGCACCCTATATTTCATGCACCATATATTTCATGCACCATATATTTCATGCACCATATATTTCATGCACCATATATTTCATGCACCCTATATTTCATGCCACCCTATATTTCATGCCACCCTATATTTCATGCCACCCTATATTTCATGCACCCTATGTTTCATGAACCCTGTTTCATGCACCGTATATTTCATGCACCCTATATTTCATGCACCCGATGTTTCAGGTCACCCTATATTTCATGTCACCCTATATTTCATGCTCCCTATATTTCATGCACCCTATATTTCATGCACCCGATATTTCATGAACCCTATGTTTCATGCACCCTATATTTCATGTCACCCTATATTTCATGCTCCCTATATTTCATGCACCCTATATTTCATGCCATCCGAAATTTCATGCACCCTATGTTTCATGCACCCTATATTTCATGCACCCTATATTTCAGGTCACCCTATATTTCATGCACCCTATATTTCATGCTCCCTATATTTCATGCACCCTATATTTCATGCACCCGATATTTCATGAACCCTATATTTCATGCACCCTATATTTCATGCACCCTATATTTCATGCTCCCTATATTTCATGCCCCCTATATTTCATGCACCCTATATTTCATGCACCCTATATTTCATGCTCCCTATATTTAATGCACCCTATATTTCATGCTCCCTATATTTCATGCTCCCTATATTTCATGCACCCTATATTTCATGCTCCCTATATTTCATGCACCCTATATTTCATGCCCCCTATATTTCATGCTCCCTATATTTCATGCTCCCTATATTTCATGCACCCTATATTTCATGCTCCCTATATTTCATGCACCCTATATTTCATGCTCCCTATATTTCATGCACCCTATATTTCATGCTCCCTATATTCCATGCACCCTATATTTCATGCACCCTATATTTCATGCTCCCTATATTTCATGCACCCTATATTTCATGCACCATATATTTCATGCACCCTATATTTCATGCCACCCGAAATTTCATGCACCCTATGTTTCATGCACCCTATATTTCATGCACCCTATATTTCATACACCCTATATTTCATGCACCCTATATTTCAGGTCACCCTATATTTCATGCACCCTATATTTCAGGTCACCCTATATTTCATGCACCCTATATTTCAGGTCACCCTATATTTCATGCACCCTATATTTCATGCACCCTATATTTCAGGTCACCCTATATTTCAGGTCACCCTAAATTTCATGCTCCCTATATTTCATGCACCCTATATTTCATGCACCCGATATTTCATGAACCCTATATTTCATGAACCCTATACTTCATGCTCCCTATATTTCATGCACCCTATATTTCATGCACCCTATATTTCATGCACCCCCTGTTTTATGAACCCTATATTTCATGCACCCTATATTTCATGCACCCTATATTTCAGGTCACCCTATATTTAATCTCTCCATACATTTCAGGCCACCCTATATTTCAGAGCACAATATATTTCAGGGCACAATATATTTCATGCCACCCTATATTTCATGCACCCTATATTTCATGCACCCTATGTTTCATGCACCCTATATGTCATGCCACCCTAATTTCATGCCACCCTATATTTCATGCACCCTATATTTCATGCCAACCTATATTTCATGCACCCTATGTTTCATGCACCCTATATGTCATGCCACCCTAGATTTCATGCCACCCTATATTTCATGCACCATATATTTCATGCACCATATATTTCATGCACCCTATATTTCATGCACCCTATATTTCATGCACCCTATATTTCATGCACCCTATATTTCATGCACCCCCTGTTTTATGAACCCTATATTTCATGCACCCTATATTTCATGCACCCTATATTTCAGGTCACCCTATATTTAATCTCTCCATACATTTCAGGCCACCCTATATTTCAGAGCACAATATATTTCAGGGCACAATATATTTCATGCCACCCTATATTTCATGCACCCTATATTTCATGCACCCTATGTTTCATGCACCCTATATGTCATGCCACCCTAGATTTCATGCCACCCTATATTTCATGCACCCTATATTTCATGCCAACCTATATTTCATGCACCCTATGTTTCATGCACCCTATATGGCATGCCACCCTAGATTTCATGCCACCCTATATTTCATGCACCATATATTTCATGCACCATATATTTCATGCACCATATATTTCATGCCACCCTATATTTCATGCCACCCTATATTTCATGCACCCTATATTACATGCACCCTATGTTTCATGAACCCTGTTTCATGCACCCTATATTTCATGCACCCTATATTTCATGCACCCGATGTTTCAGGTCACCTTATATTTCATGCACCCTATATTTCATGCACCCTATGTTTCAGGTCACCCTATATTTCATGCCACCCGAAATTTCATGCACCCTATGTTTCATGCACCCTATATTTCATGCACCCTATATTTCAGGTCACCCTATATTTCATGCACCCTATATTTCAGGTCACCCTATATTTCATGCACCCTATATTTCATGCACCCTATGTTTCAGGTCACCCTATATTTCATGCCACCCGAAATTTCATGCACCCTATGTTTCATGCACCCTATATTTCATGCACCCTATATTTCAGGTCACCCTATATTTCATGCTCCCTATATTTCATGCACCCTATATTTCATGCACCCAATATTTCATGAACCCTATATTTCATGAACCCTATACTTCATGCTCCCTATATTTCATGCACCCTATATTTCATGCACCCCCTGTTTCATGCACCCTATATTTCATGCACCCTATATTTCATGCACCCTATATTTCATGCACCCTATGTTTCATGCACCCTATATTTCATGCCACCCTATGTTTCATGCACCCTAAATGTCATGCCACCCTATATTTCATGCCACCCTATATTTCATGCACCCTATATTTCATGCACCATATATTTCATGCACCATATATTTCATGCACCCTATATTTCATGCCACCCTATATTTCATGCACCCTATATTTCATGCACCCTATATTTCATGCACCCTATATTTCATGCACCCTATATTTCATGCACCCGATGTTTCAGGTCACCCTATATTTCATGCACCCTATATTTCATGCACCCTATGTTTCAGGTCACCCTATATTTCATGCCACCCGAAATGTCATGCACCCTATATTTCATGCACCCTATATTTCATGCACCCTATGTTTCATGCCACCCGAAATTTCATGCACCCTATGTTTCATGCACCCTATATTTTATGCACCCTATATTTCAGGTCACCCTATATTTCATGCACCCTATATTTAATCTCTCCATATATTTCAGGCCACCCTATATTTCAGAGCACAATATATTTCAGGGCACAATATATTTCATGCCACCCTATGTTTCAGGGCACCATGTATTTCAGGCCACCCGACATTAGAGGACAACATATATTTCACAGCACCCTATATTTCAGAACGCCCCATATTTCAGGCCATCCCATATTTTAGGCCACCCCATAATGCAGAACGCCCCATATTTCAGAACGCCCCATATTTCAGAACGCCCCATATTTCAGAACGCCCCATATTTCAGAACGCCCCATATTTCAGGCCATCCCATATTTTAGGCCACCCCAAATTTCAGAATGCCCATATTTCAGAACGCCCCATATTTCAGGCCATCCCATATTTTAGGCCACCCCAAAATTTCAGAACGCCCCATATTTCAGAACCCCCATATTTCAGAACGCCCCATATTTCAGAACGCCCCATATTTCAAGTCACCCGATATTTCAGGTCACCCTATATTTCAGGTCACCCCATATTTCAGGTCACCCCATATGGAAATCTTTTAAATGGTATCTGCTGAAAAAGTAATTTATCCACAGAATAGCGCTTATCCGAGGTTTGAGCAACCGGGTGCAGTTTCACATACAGTACATGTATACAGTATTTATATATTGCTGGCAGGAGTACGCGGCGTTGTGGGCGGGAGTGTGTGGTAGAGGGGGAGGGGAGAGGAGGATAGAGTCCCTTTATATACAGAGTTGCGACATAGAGGGTCCGGAAAAATCTAGTCACGTGATTGCGTGGAGCCATTTTGAGTCCATCGCGGACAGGATCAGGATCGGACGCATATCGGTTCCTTTTCAAAGGAATGGCGATCGGAAAAAAAGGTGAATGGAAGCCAATACAGACGGGTGTCATCTTGACTCCAACTTCAGTCCTACAAATGGCAGATGAATTGCTAGACACGGGGCATAAATTCCTACTTACTTCTAGACTGACCCAGGACTGCCTTGAGAACTTGTTCTCCGTTGTACGGTTGAGGAAACCAGTGCCATCACCTCTTGAGTTTAAGTGTGCACTGAAGCTCATCAGTACTGCCCAGTTCCTGACACTCCCATGCTCGGCAAGCTACCACAAGGATGATGGGGAATTCTTGGCAGATTTCCTCAGTCAGGAAGTGAGAGTACCGTCCGAGGAAAATCTACAGGGCCTTGTCATTCCAGATATCCAAGACGTGCAGGAGCTGTCTCAACCTGAGCGCGATAGCTTGTACAACCTTGCTGGCTACTGTGTTCACAGTATAAGGAAAAAACAGAAGACGTGTGATGACTGCATTAGCCAGGTGATTGTTGCCGAAGGTGAAGAAGTTAACCAAGCTGCAGAGCTTACTGTACTGAAAGAGTATAAGCAAGGGTGTCTTGTTCATGTTTCAGAAAAAGAGTGATCAACATGTTGGTAACTGTGGAGGCCATGTTTCGTGGTGCACAGGATGCTTTCATGGCTGAAAAGAACGTCGCAACAATGTTTGTGGAGAGAGCAGAGCAGATAACGAGAGATGTTCACTTCCCAACGTGCCACAATCTGAAAGCCAAACTGCTTACAAAATTCATCAACACACGCCTACACATCTTTTGTAAGAAAAAGACACATCAACGCAGGCAACAAGCTGCACAAGCAAAGAAGGGGGGTGAACTTGGCAGCAAGAGCATGGCAATGAGACAATTGGCTGCAAAAGTGAAATAGATATTTCCATTGGACTTCAGTTGCAGGACTGCAATGTGCTGTACACCGACAAGCTAGCAACTTACGTGGATAATTGGACTAAATAATCATTTTGAAAATGTTATCATTAACATTTTCTCTAATATGTTATTTCAACAGGCAATAACACACATATCCAAGTTATTTTAAAGCTATGGACTAACATACATTTCAACATGATATTTCTGAGAGGGAATGATTGTAATATTGGTTGCAAATTAAATAAATGTACTGTATGAATATCTCGCAAAGGAGCTCTTTATGAATGACGAGAATTTGAGCATGTATAGTTGTATACTCTGTTTTGAGGTACATGAATCAAAACTTACAAATTGTTGTTTATATACATGTACCAATGCCCTCTGCTAAAGGCACTTTCCTGCCTGTGGTAGTTAGTACTCCAACAAGTGAATGACATGCTTTGTTTTTAACAAAATTAAGTCATTTGCTATAAAAGAGGAAGGTTACAGGTTCACGGTTTGAGTATTAATCGTAAATGAGTTCAAAGCCTTTCACAATGGTCTCTGAGACCTTCATAAAACAAATAATAAAATAAGTTTTATTTTTTGTACTTTCACATGGAAGATAGGATTATTGTCATTCAAAATTTTCAATGATGCTTCAGAAAGAATTCGCTAGAAACCAATTCATGCCAGTGATACAGTTGTATGCCACAACTGAGAAAGGGGGGGGGGGTGGGGGGGGGCATGCATTGAATGTATGTATTTGTCTCTGTTGATTTGAATGTGTGAGGACATTAACTTGTGTTTGTGTGTGTGACTTTCAATTTATAATTTGTATGTGTGTGCATTAGTGTATGTGTGTGATTGTAAATATGTAATTTGTATATGTATGTGAGATATAGTGAGAGATAGAGATAGAGATAGAGATAGAGATAGAGATAGAGATAGAGATAGAGAGAGAGAGAGAGAGAGAGAGAGAGAGAGAGAGAGAGAGAGAGAGAGAGAGAGAGAGAGAGAGAGAGAGAGTAGGGGGGGCTAATCTATTTTTGGTGGGATTAATATATGATCGGCAACATGCAGCAAAGTTTAGATTAATAATTTAAATATGAAAATTAAACAAACACAAATATATACCCACACACGATAAACAAGGTCAAACAACTGCAGAAATACAAAGATAACTCTTAACATTGTATTGTACATGTACATGTATAAGCAGGGAGGTGAGAGTTCGAGTCTCGCTCTCGCCTCCCTGAAATTAAAATGAGGCTGAAATAAGCAGCACGTGTACCTGTCTAGTTCATTCCTTCTTTGTCATGGTTCTAAATGTCTGTGACTGTTAAATCACAACCAGCTCTGTGATTTTCTTCTTTATCATATGGCTCTTAGTTGTCATAAATCTTCTATTTTGTCATCTTCACATAATTTGTTGATTATCAACATGGAAAAGACCATTCCCATCTCTCATACATAGAGAACATAATGGAATACACGGTTCAATGCACTAGCGCCATTTGGCGGCTCCGCACTGAATGGACTCAAAATGGCGTCAAATCGTTAGTTGTCGCTACTCTCTCTATAAAGGGACTCTCGAAGAGGAGGCAGGCGAGGGATGGGATGAGGGAGGGAGTGGGGGACGGGGGTGGTGTGGGGGAGGGGGAGTGGAATGGAGAAGTGAGAGATACTACATATACATATTTTGGGGGAGGAGGGTGCCTTTGACAGGCCCCTCCGTTTTGGGGGAGGTGGGATGAGAAGGAGGAAAATTTACCCGTGCAACGAGTGCTTTAACCTCAGTGTTGCCCAGGTAAAAAGCAATATTGTAATACCCTCTGCCACCATCACCAGGTGGCGCTACACAGTACACCTTTACATCGAGAATTTACGCCCCTCTCCCGGTCCCCCACACCCCCGCATGCGGCCGCAGCCACAAAGCCGATGAAACTCGGTCGATGATACCCCCAGCCAGTTGTATTTGCACCCCAAGTAAAGTACTGTAGTGGTTACCTTATGCACATGTCGCGGTTACCTTGTTCACTTATCCGCATGTGACGGTTACCATTACGATGGGTTTGTTCTAACCCACGCACACGAGCGTTTGGTTGTGTCGTCGTGACGCACGCGTGGCTGTTGGAGCCACGCCCTCCGAAGAGGGTGCTTGTTTTATATAAGCCGTTACGACTTCCGTTCGTGAGCAGTTGCTGGAGATTTCTGTACAATAAACTACCTTTTGTACCCAACGAAATGGCCTCTTCTTATCGTCTTCGGCAACCGCTAAACTGGTGACCCCGTTGCCCCCGAACGTATTCGGGGGCCACATGAACACGGCAGGATTGCGACCGCAATTTCTTCCACACGACCTAAACTCGAACTGCCGGAGTTTTAGCCACGACGAGCGGCCATGTGGTTCGCGCATCGCGCTCGGTTCCTCCTCTACGACTGGAGGGGCGAACCCGCTCCGGGACCCTCCGAAGGAATGCCGTTACGGGGCGTTGGCGGCACGGCTACTTCGTCGCCTCCGCGCACACAGGCCGGGCACGGCTACTTCGTCGCCTTCGCGCACACAGGCCGAGCACCGCTGCTCGCCGCCTCCGCGCACACAGGCTGAGTACTGCTGCCCGTCGCCTTCGCGCACACAGGCCGAGTACTGCTACTTCGTCGCCTCCGTGCACACAGGCCGAGTACTGCTGCTCGCCACTCCTACTACTGCTCCTACGGCGGATCCCGAGGCTGATGCTCATCTCTTGCGCGTGCACGGCTGCTTTGTTACCTTCGCGCGCACTGAAGCCTCGTTGTCTTCGCGCGCACCGCTGCTCGCCGCTCCCGCATTTCCTACTGCTGCAACTCTAACTGCTGCCGCTGCTCAGCACCCGCGGCCCGGCTCGGTTCCACCCGCGAACTACGTACACGCCCGTGGCGTGCCTTCTGGGGGGGCGCATGTAGTGGTTACCTTATGCACATGTCGCGGTTACCTTATTCACTTATCCCCATGTGACGGTTACCATTACGATGGGTTTGTTCTAACCCACGCACACGGGCGTTTGGTTGTGTCGTCGTGACGCACGCGCGGCTGTTGGAGTCACGCCCTCCGAAGAGGGTGCTTGTTTTATATAAGCCGTTAAGACTTCCGTTCGTGAGCAGTTGCTGGAGATTTCTGTACAATAAACTACCTTTTGTACCCAACGAAATGGCCTCTTCTTATCGTCATCGGCAACCGCTAAAGTACAGTATATAAGTGTTTACAGCTGGAGCACCCGGCGTTGCTCAAGCGAAAAAGAAACATGAACATATTTGGAATGAGGGCAAATAAAATGGAAAAGCAATTACATCCAAATCAGAATCAATCATAAATGTCAAATCATCATTTCACCTTTTTGTTGAATCTATGCGGCTGAATGTGCCGTTCAACACGTTTCTGAGTTAAGTTTGATGCCGTAGAGGAAAAAGAAGAAGCCTCACAACCAACTTCGTTCACTTCCGGAATTGTTTGATTTATTTTTGCTCAAATGTTCTTCGATTGTTTTGTATTTATTTACGTGAATGTGTACTTGTATATAATTATAACTGTCATTAATCAGGCTCAGGCACAAAGGAGCGAGTTTTTTTTAAATCTCCCCCCCCCCCCAAAAAAAAATCAAAATTGTTTTTGTTTTTTCGCCTAAACCACTCCCAGGCACTCACTGATGAACTTCTGAAAGTTTGACGAAGATCCGTTCAGCCATCTCTGAGAGAAATGGCGACACACAGACCAAAGGCTCTTATATCGTGGCAGATTTTACCACATCAAGTACCAAATGTGGAGGTCACGTGATTCAAAGTGCCGAATCTTCGGTCTTGAAATCGTGAATAACGTCGTTTGACGCCACAGCCCACATGGCACGTGGTTCGCGTTTGCCGGAATAACTGACGTTCTGTACTCGTGCAGTATCATAGTGTAACATTCTACTCCACGCTACCTTACAGTGCCGTACTTTACTACACTCCACCTGACAGACCCTTCCGATGCGCCATGAACCGAGATGTCTCAGGTGAAGATCACAGATCGAACCCCCCGGGATCCACGAGCGGTTCCGATGTAGGAAACTCGGTCGTTCCGGGAGATTCTCCCTCAGATCGCGGGTCCAGGGTCGGTCCACCCGATGATATGCAGTCTTTACCCGGTACGTGACGTTCTCTCTGCACCTTGCTGTTACCTTTTCCCGTTACCGTGATGTGTCTGTGTTGGTTCCTGCTGTGTACTATTTCAGGAACTCATTTAAATGAGGAAATCTCATGATGGTTTGATTTGAGGAAACTGAGGTAAAAGGGAACAGAGATTACCGTGTAATACTGAGGTTAAAGGGAACAGAGATTGCCATGTAATATTGAGGTTAAAGGGTACTGAGATTGCCATGTAATACTGAGGTTAAAGGGTACAGAGATTGCCGTGTAACACCGAGGATAAACGGTACAGATATTACCGTGTAATAGAGGTTAAAGGGTAGAGGTTGCCGTGTAATACTGAGGTTAAAGGGTACAGAGATCGCCGTGTAATACTGAGGTTAAAGGGTACATAGATTGCCGTGTAACACTGAGGTTAAAGGGTACATAGATTGCCGTGTAATACTGAGGTCAAAGGGGACACAGATTGCCGTGTAATACAGAGGTTAAAGGGTACTGAGATTGCCGTGTAATATTGAGGTTAAAGGGGACAGAAACTGCTGTGTAATACTGAGGGTAAAGGATACAGAGATTGGCGTGTAATACTGAGGTTAAAGGGTACCGATATTGCCGTGTACTACTAGGGTATGGTACAGAGATTGCCGTGTAATACTGAGGTTAGAGGGTATAGAGATTGCCGTGTAATACCAGGGCATGACAACGAGATTGCTGTGTAATACTGAGGTTAAAGGGTACAGAGATTGCCGTGTAATACTGAGGGGAGAGGGTCCAAGATTGCCGTGTAATACTGAGGTTAAAGGGTACAGAGATTGCCGTGTAATACGGAGGCAAAAGGGTACAGACATTCCCGTGTAATACTGAGGTAAAAGAGTACAGAGAAAACCGTGTAATACTGAGGTAAAAGGTACGAGATAACCGTGTAATGCTGAGGCAAAAGGGTATGACATGACCGTGTAATATGGAGGCAAAAGGGTCCAGAGATAACCGTGTAATACTGAGTTAAAAGGGTACGAGATGACCGTGTAATACTGAGGTAAAAGGGAGCAGAGTTAACCGTGTAATACTGAGGAAAAAGGGTCCAGAGATATCCGAGTAATACTGAGGTAAAAAGGTACAAGATAACCCTGTGGTACTGCGGAAAAAATCCCGCGACTCGGAGAAAACATTGAAAGTTACGTTTTCGGGTCGAGGAATTAAATTCAATTTTAAACATTTCTTTTCTTTAACAAAAGCACCATGGTACACAAAATATTTTTAATAGCTGGAGGATTCCGAATCCCAAAAAGCTTATCGGGGGAATGCCTTTCCATATACAAAGGAGATATTCAGAACAAACTACGAAACAACATCGGTGTAGCGGTTACCGGAAGCATACACAATCATCTTGCACCGGCCGATGATGCAACCGGCGAGCGGTGACTTGCCCGGACATGTCCAGACTTGCCTTTCCCGGGCGAACACTTGACTCGCATGCCATGCCCTGTTGAGAGGCGTGGCTTACCTATTTGCATACCACGCCCCGCCTGAGAGGCGTGGCTTTTGTGTGTTGAACTTTGATTATAAATTGCCGCCCGTTCGATCGGCAGATTCAGTGCTTTTGAGTTCTTTCGTGTTGAGCTAAAATAAATAGCTCGGTGAAACTTCGTTCCTGTGTTGTCCATTTTGTCTGGCTTTATAGTTCGAGCACAGCTCCCACAATTGGTGACCCCTTTCTAAGAACACGGCGATGGAGTCAGCTGTAGCTTTGAAGCTCCCGGGCTTTTGGGAGTCGCACGCGGCCGTTTGGTTTGCTCAAGCGGGTTCTCAATTCGCCTTGCGGAAAATTACGGAGGACACAACGCGCTACCATCATGTGGTCTCTGCGCTCACCGCCTCCACCGCTGCCCGGGTCCTGAGCTTCCTCCAGAACCCGCCGAACGCCGACAAATACGTCGCGCTCAAAGGCCTACTCCTCGGTGCGTTTGGACTCACGGAGACCGAACGCGCGCGACAACTACTACACCTCCCCGAGCTGGGCGAGGCCCGTCCATCCGAAAGCATGGACCACATGCTTGCTCTTCTCGGTGACCACAGCCCGGACTTCCTCTTCCGCGAGCTGTTCCTCCAGCGGCTACCCGGGCAGGTACGGTTAGCTTTGGCTAACTCGCCCATCACGGACCCTCGCGCCATGGCCAAGGAGGCAGATAAATTTTTCTCGACCAGGCGACACGTCTGAGCGTCCGCCTGGAACCCCGGGCCGACCGAGGCAACGCCCGCCCAACGACCGGCGCACCACCAGCCGAGTCAGCGCCACTGACGGCAGCAACCGCCGCGACGCCCCGTCGACCGAACCCGACGCGACCGCCGGAGCCTCCACCAGAGCGGACCATGTGCTACTACCACGCCAGGTTCGGGCAGAAGGCCAGAACGTGCCGCCCACCGTGCACTTTCGGCAGGTAGGGAAACGACCAGGCCGGCGCTCGCTGCCTGCCATGAGCGTCGGCCATTCAGGCAGCCTTCTGTTTATCACGGACACGGAGTCCGGGCGGAGTTTTTTGTGCGACACCGGCGCCGGCGCCGTGATACCCGCCTCGGTGCAGGACAAACAGGCCGCGCTTTGCGGCCCCGCCTTGGTCGCCGCAAACGGCTCCTCCATCCGCACCTTCGGTTCACGCAGCGTCGCATTCTGCTTCGGGGGCCAGCGCTTCAGGTGGGACTTCATCGCGGCGAACGTGCCCATGGCCTTGCTGGGTGCAGATTTTCTTTGCGCACATGGGCTTTTGGTGGACGTCAAACGGTGTCGGCTCATCAATGCGGAGACCTTCAGCTCGCTCGCTTGCTCATTGAGCGGCTCCGCTCCGACCAAGCTAGCCTGCGCGCTCCCGGCCTTGGACGATTTCACCCGCCTACTCGCCGAGTTTCCCGCCCTCACGCAGCCGACGTTTTCGGCCATCGCCGTCAAGCACGGCGTCGAACACCACATCCCGACCACAGGTCCACCGGTCTACGCCAGGGCTCGCCGCCTCGACCCGGCCAAACTCGCCGTGGCGAAGGCGGAATTCGACGCGCTGGAGCGATTGGGCATTGTGCGGCGCTCGAATAGCGCGTGGGCCTCGCCCCTGCACATCGTGCCCAAACCGGGTGGCGGATGGCGACCATGCGGTGACTACCGCCGCCTCAACGATGCCACCACCCCCGACCGGTACCCGATACCACACATACAGGACTTTTCTGCCCGTTTGGCGGGGCGGGTGATCTTTTCCAAGGTCGACCACATTCGGGACTACCACCAGGTACCCGTCCGGCCGGCCGACGTGCCGAAGACGGCGGTAATTACACCTTTTGGCCTCTTCGAGTTCCTTCGCATGCCGTTCGGCCTTAAGAACGCGGTCCAGGCCTTCCAGCGGCTGATGCACAGCGTGCTGCGCGACCTCACCTTTCTTTTCGTCTACCTGGACGACATTCTCGTCGCCAGCACTTCCCGGGCGGAGCACCTCATCCACCTGTGCACGCTTTTTGAGCGCCTCGGCCAGCACGGCCTCGTCATCAACCCGGCGAAATGCCAGTTTGGCGTAACGGCCGTCGACTTCCTGGGGCACCGCATCACAAAGCGCGGGGCCGTTCCGCTGCCGACCAAGGTGGAGGCAGTCACAAGTTTCCCGCACCCCCGCTCCTTCAAGGCCCTGCAGGAATTTTTGGGGATGGTAAATTTCTACCACCGGTTCGTGCCTCCCAACTCATGCGCCCCCTGTACGAAGCCCTCCGGGGCAAGCCAGCCAAGCACGACGTCGCCTGGACCACAGAGATGGACGCGGCGTTCACGGGCGATAAGCTGGCCCTTGCCAACGCGACCATGCTGGCGCACCCGGCGCTCAACGCACCCATCGCCCTCACCACGGACGCTTCCGACTGCGCGGTTGGCGCCGTGCATGAACAGTGGGTGAACGGGGCTCGGCAACTGCTGGCCTTCTTCAGCCGGAAGCTTTGCCCAAACGAGCGCAAGTTTCGCGCTTTCGACTGCGAGCTCCTCGGCCTTTACCTGGCCGTTCGCCACTTCCGCCATCTTTTAGAGGGCCGCCCGTTCATGGCGTTTGTGGACCACAAACCCCTGGTCTTTGCCATGGCCAAGGTTACGGAGCCGTGGTCGGCCCGCCAGCAGCGCCACCTCTCCGCCGTGTCCGAATTTACGACGGACATCCGGCACGTCGCGGGCAAGGACAACGCGGTGGTCGATTGCCTCTCACGGTCCGGCACGAACGCCGTCCACCTGGGTGTGGACTTCGCCCGCATGGCGGCCGACCAGACCGCCGACCCCAAGGGTCAAGCCCTCCGGACAGCCGACACAGGCCTACGGTTGGCCGACGTCCCCTTCGAGGACACAGGCACGGTTCTCCTGTGCGACGTTTCCCGGGGCCAACCTCGCCCCATCGTGCCCACCGGATGGCAGCGGCACATTTTTGACGCCCTCCACGGCCTTTCCCACCCGGGCCGGAAGGCATCGCAGAAGCTCGTGGCAGCGAAGTTCGTCTGGCACGGGCTCCGGAAATACGTCCGCGACTGGGCCAACGCCTGTGTCGCCTGCCAGCGCGCGAAGGTCCACCGGCACGCCCAGGCCCCGTTGGTGCCATTCGACGTGCCCGCGCGGCACTTCGACCACGTCAATGTGGACCTGGTGGGACCCCTTCCCTCCTCGCAGGGCTTCACCCACCTCCTCACGATGGTGGACAGGACCACCGTCCACCAGGTGGCCGGAGGCCGTCCCGCTAGCATCAACAACATCCGCCGACGTGGCGCAAGCCTTCATTGGAACCTGGATTGCCCGTTTCGGCGCCCCCTCGGACATCTCCTCCGACAGAGGCCCGCAATTCACCTCCGAGCTTTGGGGCGCGGTCGCCCAGGCCTTGGGGGTCAAGCTTCACCGCACCACGGCCTACCACCCCCAAGCCAACGGCTTGTGCGAGCGGTTCCACCGATCGATGAAGGCCACTATCAGGGCCAGCCTCCAGGACGACGGTTGGGCCGACAGGCTCCCGTGGGTCCTATTTGGCCTCCGAACGGCCCCTAAAGAGGACCTCCAGGCTTCCACCGCCGAGCTGGTCTACGGCCAGCTACTGCGCGTGCCAGGCGAGTTCATCCCTGACGCCACCGGCCTCTGGTCCGCAGCTCTCCAACGCTCGGTCCTCCAGGAGGCCGCCAGGAGATTTGCCCCTGTGCCCACGTCCCATCACGGCTGCCCCCAACCCCACGTCCCCCCAGCATTTCGCACTGCGGAGTACGTTTTTATCTGCAACGACGCACACCGGGGACCTCTCCGGCCGCCGTACGATGGATCTTTCCGGGTCCTGAAAAGGGACGACAAGTCGTTCATCATGGACATCGGCGGCAAACCAGACCACATCTGCGTGGACCGCCTCAAACCGGCCCATTTTGACCTCGACCAACCTCCACGGTTGGCCCTTCCTCCACGGCGGGGCCGTCCCCCGTCAAACAAGCCCCCCGCCCGACCATCCACCGCCACGCCACCTGCCACCCCCTCACGAATCACCAGGGGTCGTTTCGGCCGGGTCATCAAGACCCCCCTCAAACTGACTCTCCCGGTGCAAGTTAATTCTGGGGGGGGGGGGGGGGGGCGCAAGTAGCGGTTACCGGAAGCATACACAATCATCTTGCACCGGCCGATGACGCAACCGGCGAGCGGTGACTTGCCCGGACTCGTCCAGACTTGCCTTTCCCGGGAGAACACTTGACTCGCATGCCACGCCCCGTTGAGAGGCGTGGCTTACCTATTTGCATACCACGCCCCACGTGAGAGGCGTGGCTTTTGTGTGTTGAACTTTGATTATAAATTGCCGCCCGTTCGATCGGCAGATTCAGTGCTTTTGAGTTCTTTCGTGTTGAGCTAAAATAAATAGCTCGGTGAAACTTCGTTCCTGTGTCGTCCATTTTGTCTGGCTTTATCGTGCGAGCACAGCTCCCACATCGGGTTACATAACATGATCAAACTAAAATACGCAGTTTTGTGTTTGTCTGACGATTTTTTACTGCAATACATTTGCTCATCACTTATCCAATCTCAACCAAACTTGACAGGAGGAATAAGGATCACACAATGAAGGTTGTGGTGATTTCATTTGACATCACCTAATCCATATCCAAAGTTGGTCATCACCTCATCCAGAAGGGATGATTTTCCATTGGGAAAAATCTAGGAAGGAAAATTCACGGATGGAGTCCGTCCCATGGCATCACCGAAGTCCTATGCAGAATTGTCATGGTATAGTGTACTTATGTCCAATTTTGTCCTTGTCCAATTTTCACTAAATTTCCCTCAAGCGAGTGTTAACCATTGCTGGTGACTATTAGGGATGGGTGTATGCATCAAATAAAGGTCACAATTTGGCTGTAAGGGTGTATGAGGCAATATCACACTTGAAGCCATGCCTGGGAAAATGGCAGATGAGGCCCCAATAATTAAGTTGCAATTAAGTTGTTGTTATTGAGACAGTACACATGTAATCTGATGGTGAAAAAAATCCTACAGGCAATGAGATGCATCATTCATGCGTATAGACTTGTTTAAGCACCTTTATTAGCTAAGATTTATTTGTCTCCCAGCTCGCGTATGGACTTGTTTGAGCACCTTTATTAGCTAAGATTTATTTGTCTCCCAGCTCGCATATGGACTTGTTTAAGCACCTTTATTAGCTAAGATTTATTTGTCTTCCAGCTCGCGTATGGACTTGTTTAAGCACCTTTATTAGCTAAGATTTATTTGTCTCCCAGCTCGCGTATGGACTTGTTTAAGCACCTTTATTAGCTAAGATTTATTTGTCTCCCAGCTCGCGTATGGACTTGTTTAAGCACCTTTATTAGCTAAGATTTATTTGTCTCCCAGCGCGCGTATAGACTTGTTTAAGCACCTTCATTGGCTAAGATTTATTTGTCTCTCAGCTTGCGTATGGACTTGTTTAAGCACCTTTATTGGCTAAGATTTATTTGTCTATCAGCTCGCGTATGGACTTGTTTGAGCACCTTTATTAGCTAAGATTTATTTGTCTCCCAGCCAGCGGCGGCAGAGGGGGGGGGGGGGGGGCGGCGGAGAGGAGTAAGTGCAATAACCATAGAATGCCTCAAGAACATCGGTTTCCTTCAAATGTATTTGTCTCCCAGCTCGCGTATGGACTTGTTTAAGCACCTTTATTAGCTAAGATTTATTTGTCTCCCAGCTCGCGTATGGACTTGAGCACCTTTATTAGCTAAGATTTATTTGTCTTCCAGCTCGCGTATGGACTTGTTTAAGCACCTTCATTAGCTAAGATTTATTTGTCTCCCAGCTCGCGTATGGACTTGTTTAAGCACCTTTATTAGCTAAGATTTATTTGTCTCCCAACTCACGTATCGACTTGTTTAAGCACCTTCATTGGCTAAGATTTATTTGTCTCTCAGCTTGCGTATGGACTTGTTTAAGCACCTTTATTGGCTAAGATTTATTTGTCTCCCAACTCGCGTATGGACTTGTTTAAGCACCTTTATTAGCTAAGATTTATTTGTCTCCCACCTTGCGTATGGACTTGTTTAAGCACCTTCATTCGCTAAGATTTATTTGTCTCCCAACTCGCATATGGACTTGTTTAAGCACCTTCATTAGCCCAGATTTATTTGTCTCCCAGCATGCGTATGGACTTGTTTAAGCACCTTTATTGGCTAAGATTTATTTATCTCCCAGCTAGCGGCGGGGGGGGGGCGGCGGAGAGGAGTAAGTGCAATAACCATAGAATGCCTCAAGAACATCGGTTTCCTTCAAATGTATTTGTCTCGTGTTAAACAACAGTAACGAGTCTTTTAAAAGGTAATCACATGTGAGATGGAATTGACTGAATAGTTTGTTGTTGGAATATTTTTTACTTCCGGAAGATCTACCCCACAAAGCGCCACCACATTCGATTGATACACCTTCACACCGGTTGTCCAAAGCAGAAAACCCCTTTGGGCAAATGAAGTCGCCACAACCTCCAAAATAGGACCCTTAGTCACCCCTGGCAGGTTTGTTTGAGATTGGATAAGTAAGGACTGAATGCTTTTCGGTCACACAGACAGAAGAAGAAGAAGAAACCGGAAGTCATGATCACATGATCCTGCTCACTCCTGTCATTCAAATTCAGGGTAATGAGAATTGGCAATTAATGGACAGTTCACCCCTGTGCGTATGTTCCACCAAGACTCCGACATGTGAAAATTAAAATGTACCGTTGAGATTGTAAAGTGAGTATCTTTTGATAATATATTGTGATAAAGGCTTTCGATTAAGTTTTTATTTAAACTTTTATAGTTTGGTTTAAATGGATTGTTCTTGTTTCAGATTTTATTGTGAGAGTGAAGATGAAGTCTAAGTTCATTGATGATTCGTTCCCTCAGGATGAAGGTTTGAACCACAAACACATTGTTGATATTGTAGTTTTATTGTTTCTGATTAATCTACCATATAAAACACAATGTCAGTTTGTGTGGTTGTACAGATCTCTGTCCTCTATGAGGGTAGGTTTAAAGGCCAATTTTTTTTTAATGCAAATGTGTGTTCACTGTGGTCTATTTTTGAGGATAAAACAAAATCGGGAAACATTTAACATAGACGAGCAATTATGTCTCTTTTATTGGAAATGTAGATGGTGGCTTGCAGACCGAGCCTCAAGGGCGGTGTACAGAAGCGTTTTTTAAAATAACAAATAATACAAGGCACAGGGAGGTGAAATTCACTGTACAATGACATGCAACGTGCACAGAGTAAAATGAGTGTTAATTTACATCCGGAGGAACCACCATTCGAGGCCATTTTCCCCGCAGAGCAGGGGTTGGCCTTTTTCGGGCACTGTGGTCCTTTTTTGAAGCAATGTTTTATGGCCAGATGCCCTTCCTGCCGCTAATTTACATCCGTAGAATGTCTGAAAAATAAAGAAGATGTAAGCGCACCTGCCACTCGGCCAAGGCTTCAGACTTTGGCACACTCATGAGGCTGTGCCGTCCAATAAACTGTTCTAACCCATCATATTTGACGGGCTTCTTACAAGTAATGTTACAATGAAGAGTAAACCTTACCACTGTATATCCGGTACTTGTTATTTCTCCCAAGGTATAAATGCCCATCAAGTTTTGGAATGAAATCATTAGACATAGAAAGCTAGAGCAATGTGACTGTCACCAATATGCCTCCATGTAATCCCTGTGCATGACAACGGGTATATTCCCTCATTTACTGACCTAAAAAATTAACAAGTTTGATTTAAGTCCCTTCAGCTGTTTTCAAGTATCACATTTTTACCAGACACGGCAGGTTTCACATCGATCGGTGAAGCTGTTTCGGAGAAGATGTTTTTATAAAATATCGGCTTTCAAGCCAATATGGCTGCCAAACCACGTGCCATGACATAAAAAATGTACACACTGCAAATGTATGGGTAGGGGATCACGTTTGTGAAGTTTCGTGTTGATCGGATAAGGTTTGTTTTTCAATCCAAGATTGCTGCCAAACCACGTAACCTACGACGTCATCATTTTAAAACTATATGCAACAATGGTGTTAGATGACATTTGTAAAATTTTGCAGCGATAGAGTACCGGTAATTCTAAATTCGTTTTTGACAAATTTCTGTAATGTTGTCAATTGTGTTTTTCGGAGATTTCGTCGGAAAAAATTGGACGTGTGTGTGTGTGTGTGTTTGATTGATTTCATATCCCTCTCGCTAATCACTGCAGCAATGACAAAACGGAAGTCCAGTTTGTGTTTTAAATCTCCCGCAGAAAAACAAAACAAATTGGTTTGAGACGCACAGAAGAACGACACAGTTCTCGAACAAAACCAAAACAAGAAGATGTCATGCAGAGCACGATACTTGCAAAATCCACCCTCCACCCCCAAGAAAAAAAATTCCATTGATACAGCAAATTGTCCATTTCATCAAGATTAAAATTGACAATCTTGATCAAAGTTCGGGTCAATAAGAAGAAAAGTGATGATTTTTCAGATGAAAAATGATGATTTTGGAAGGTTGACCTTGAGTCGACTTTGACCTCAAAAATAGTTAGTTTCCCTATTTAGTGACTCAATGTGCAAATGCTGTTTAATTTTCAAGTCAATCGGATGAAAATTGAGGATTTTAAAAATTTGGCCTATGTTGACCTCAAAAATAGTTGGTGGTTGAATACAGTGACCATATATGTAAATCCTCTTCGAATTTCAAGTCAATCAAATGAAAATTAGTGATTTGAGAAATTTGGCCGATGTTGACCTTTTGGTCTATGTTGACCTCAAATATACTTGGTGGTTGAATTCAGTGACCAGATATGCAAGCCCTCTTCAAATTTCAAGTCAATTGGATGAAAAGAGGATTTTCGAAATTTGGCCTATGTTGACCATTTGGCCAATGTTGACCTCAAAAATACTTGATGGTTGAATTCAGTGACCAGATATGCAAGTCCTCTTCAAATTTCAAGTCAATTGGATGAAAATTGAGGATTTTAGAAATTTAGCAAAGTTGGTGACCTTTGGCCCATGTTGACCTTTTGACCTATTGACCCCAAAACAATAGGCTTCTTGCTTTTGACCAACTGTACCATTTGGTGAAGTTTCGTGAAGGGTTGAAAATTGTGACCTGTAGGCCGGTGACAAACAAACACAAACAGACAAACAGACAGAACCACAAAGACAACCGACCAATATACTTGAAAAATCTTCGATTTTGCAAGTAATAATGCCCAACGCATGGCCGCAGATCATGATGCCAATGGACCTGAATTTGACTATCCAACTGCGCAACTCGACATGGGCCCGATGTCGGTAATATGTCAATTCATCCCATCTTCAATTCTGCTCCTTTGGAAAGGTCAACTTCAATTTGCTCAACCCATAACAAACATTTCCCTGAGTTTAATCATAAATGTGCCTGTTTTAAAAGCTCTTCTCTCCCGGATTGAGGAAGAAGATGCGGGAATTAGAGCTTAATGTAGTGGTTCTTACAGTAACATTTTTTATTCCAAGACGGCAGGAACCTTGAGAAGGACAGTTGAGCACACAAAATTGTAAATACTAATACTTATTGCAGTGAAGGTCTAAAAATATATGAGGGTAAACAGAAGGAGCGTACAATCAACAACTACAGCCACAACAACCGAAAGGAGTCCCTCAAGGCTCACTCCTCTCCCCCACACACTTGAATCTTTTCATGCACAACAATCCACAACCAGCCGAGAACATACAAATAGCTTCATAAAATCACATCAACACAATAGCAACATCAACACAACAACAGCACAACTTAAACCTTTCCTCAGCACCTGAGGAAAAGGTTTAAAACTTGATAATTTTACCATATCTCCAAAATTTATCTGTAACAGCTCCATGATGCAATGAATGGCTCTGTGGAGATGCTGTGTGCGTCTTTAGTGTGTGGGCCCATCTGTTTAGTTCTGTTTATCTGTTTATCTGTTTGATCAAAATGTCGGAAATGAAACTCTTCATAGTTAATAGTAACTCGAAAATGAAACTCAAGTAATATTGAGTACTGCGAGACGTGGGTTTGGAACATAATGAGCACCTCTCGAGTTTTCTATCATTTGCCATTTATTTTTATCAGTTTTCTTCAGATAAATGTAAGTCTTTTGATTCAGTCATTCCATTATTTAGTTTTATTGAGTGTATTTTTTTGTTTCAGGTTTTATTGTTGAGGTGAAGGTGAAATCTGAGTATGTTGAATCATCCTTTCAAGACAAAGGTCTGAACCACAACATTCTGCTTTTCATATTGATGAGAGTAGATTGTGCTGGAGCTTGTTCTCTCGTTCTCATTTTCTCTCTCTCTCTCTCTCTCTCTATCTCTATCTCTATCACAATCTCTCTGTCTCTTTGTCTCTTTCAATCTCGATCTCTCTCTCTCTTTCAATCTCTATCTCTCTCTCTCTCTCTTTCGATCTCTATCTCTCTCTCTTTCAATCTCTATCTCTCTCTCTTTCAATCTCTATCTCTCTCTTTCAATCTCTCACTCCCCCATATTTCAATCTATCTCTATCTGTCTGTCCCTCCCTCATAGTTGTTGGACTTTCCTTAAGGCCATGTAACAACTTAAAACCAGCTCCTTAACAAAGTAAATTTGATCAACACATTGAAATGTCGAGATATATGTGGGTATGATGGTTATGAGAAAATCAGTCGGTAACCAACTTGCAATATCAGTGATTGAGATAACGTCAAGATACAATGGAATCGCTTTCATGTCACAGATGCTGATGGGAAGCTGATGGTTGATCCTGAACTCGTGCAACGTCCCCTGAGAGGTAACTAAGTCTTCCGACTTTCACTCTCCATGTAATTAGGTGTGCCAATATGTTTGAGGTGAGATGTGCTACTTTTTTTTCTTCTTTTTTTCCTCATGGGAAACAACTCGACTTGCTATTTGTTAACAGACAGAAACTTGATCATGACATGAGTTCAAGGAAGTCTTCATCCAAATCAACTAAACGTAACATGCAAGCACACACTTTCATTAAAGTAGAAGGTCACAGTTACCAGTGGCAGCGTTAGTCATTTGTGGGCCCCATACAAAATGCAAGAAGAAGAAAAAGACATAAAATGTCATAGTCCCCATTGTGGTTTTTGTGATTTTGCTGTACAGAGTTAAAGGCTGTCAGTCGCCATCTTAGGTTGGATGACAAAATAAAATCTCCTCCAAATGTACACTCTCATTTATTGTCTTCGTGCCAGGTTTGAAGAGAATCGATCCATGCATGTCCGTGAAATGGATAGGGACACGTTTACATTACAAAATGGCCACCACTCAGCCATATTGGACCTGATCTCGAAAAAAAATGATGTGCATATGTAAGCAATAATTTATTATCTGTCTGCCAAGTTTGAAGAAGATCGTTAAATGCATGTCCGAGAAATGGTTGAGGACGCGTTATACTTGCGGACGGACGAACGAGACCAAATCCATAAACCCCTGTTTCGGTCGAAGTCCAATGGGGGTTAATAATGACCCAGTGGGCCCTGTGAGCCCTGTTAATCTGTCATTATACTAAAATATTTTCCCACAAAAAATATACAAAAGTGTTGAAGAAAATAAGATCAACAGCCTTTTGCAATTTTTTTTTGTGAAAACAATTAAAACCCATGTACTTTTTCTTAGAAAAGAAAGCCTTATCAAACCTGATACATAAAATCTATTATGCAAGCAAAACACTTTATCAATAGCATGAAAGAATGCATCCTAAACCAGTGCCAAATCCAAATTTGTGAACAAGGTCGAAAAATCAAGAACATCAACAGTTTTTTTATTGAGGAATCTAATCCTATCTCAGAACGCTAAAGTGAAACAAATACTCAAGAAAGTGTTCATACCAGAATTCTTCCTAATTGCTAAAATTATTTCTAAATTGCTCCCTTCACATCCGTAACCCTGAATTAACCAGAACTGACAATTGTTACAAAGTACATTGTCAAGCTCCTGCAATAAACCTAAACTTATATGGGTTTTTATGAAGCTTAGGAATCCAGAAAAAATGGGGAATACATAAATTAACCTCTTTGCATGTAATGTTAAAATTATTCCCGAAAAGTTCCTGATGTTCCGCTGCAATTTACTTGGAAAGGCTTTTGGCCAGGAACATATGCGCTATTTCCCATACTCGTGAAAGAAACGCTATCAATACCAAACTCCGTTCATATAACCTTGATGTTCAACTTTTTATAAACCACCACAAAACTATTAGCTGCTTTACCTGCCGCAGCTATAACATACTTATTGTGCGAACTCAGTGTATTTATTTAAGCAATGCTGTCATCCCTCATTCTGCACTGTCGTCTTAATTCATACCTCCACCGGGCAGGGTGCTTCTGGGACCTTAGATACTTGTAGGAAACCCGAAGATTTGAAGCATCTGTTTTCAAAACCTTCCTCAATATGACGGACCCAGATTGAGTCCATTTCAGAGTATGAAAGAGATCCATTGGCATTTCGGATCTGCCGAGCATTTTCGGCCATTTTAACCAAGAAGCAATCCCTACTCTGCAAGGTGGTTCTGAGATTTTGAAATGGCAGTCGTAAATCCATGTAGTATGATGGATCACCGAAAGCCTCCTTCATTTACACCATACAACTTAAAAAGAAGATCACTCCTTTCATTGATATCAAATGTAACAGTGAGTTGACAGCTGACATGAGCAAAGGCATATCCATTGGTGTGTTCACATCAAATTCGATTTTTCTACTTTGCTATATTTATCATGAAGATGAGTTTTAATTTCTGGTGTTTATGGAATGATTCCGATGTTGCTTCTGCCTTGTGAGAGATGAGTACAGACATGGGGCGAATTTAAGATAAAAATGGAGTCCATTATGCTTTTTTTTGTTTTATATTTCTCAGCAATAATGATTTGTTGAAGCTTTTCTGAATTGTTTTACAGGGAATCAAATGAAAATGGTTTCTTGTTCCAAGTCAAGTTCCCACTTGTTTGACAGCAAAGTTTCTTTCAATCAGAACATGACACAGAATTCTTGTCAGGAAGTCAACAAATATAGTCGTGTTCTATCGAAGAACAACAATTGTATTACGACATTCAAGAAAACTAAAAGGAAGGAGAAGCCGCACATGTGTTCTGTTTGCAAGAAAACGTTCAGTTCATTAAAGTCTTTAAAAATATGTCAAAGATTACACAAACGTGAGATGCGACACAAGTGCAATGTGTGCAGCAAGGAATTTTGTAATTCATCATCGATGAAACGTCATCAAGTAAAACACACAGGAGAGAAGCCTTTTCAATGTCCTGTGTGCAGCAAGACTTTTGCTTTTTTATCGTCTTTCAATCGACATCATAAAATACATTTCAGAGAGAATAAGAGGCCATTTCAGTGTTCTGTTTGTAATCATAATTTTGTCAGTATCTGGAAATTGAAAATACACCAAATAATACACACGGGAGAGAAACCTTACACGTGTTCACAATGCAGCAAATCATTTCGTGACTCATCAACTTTTTGGAAACATCACAGAACACACACAGGAGAGAAACCATACAAGTGTTCACAATGTGGCAAATTATTCAATGAGTCATCAACTTTACGTAAACATCACAGAACACACACAGGAGAGAAACCTTACAAGTGTCTTGTGTGCAGCAAGACATTTGCATATTCTTCTTCTCAAAATGTACATAAAAGAATACACACAGGAGAGAAGCCGTACAAGTATCCTGTGTGCAGCAAGGCATTCACTATTTCATCAAGTTTAGAAAGCCATGAACGAAAACACACCGGTGTGAAACCCTACAAGTGTACTGCATGCAACAAGGCATTTATTACTTCATCAGGTTTACAAAAACATGAACTAATACACACTGGTGTGAAACCCTACACGTGTTCTGTGTGTAACAAGGCATTTACTGCTTCATCAAGTTTGCAAAGCCATGAACGAATACACACCCGTGTGAAACCCTACAAGTGTACTGCATGCAACAAGGCATTTATTACTTCATCAACTTTACAAAAACATGAACTAATACACACTAGTGTGAAACCCTACACGTGTTCTGTGTGCAACAAGGCATTTACTGCTTCATCAAGTTTACAAAGACATGAACGAATACACAACCGTGTGAAACCCTACAAGTGTTGTGTGTGCAACAATGCGTTTACCCAATCATCAACATTACGACAACATGAACGAGTACACACGGGTGTGAAACCCTACAAGTGTTCTGTGTGCAACAAGGCATTTAATGCTTCATCAAGTTTACAAAGACATGAACGAATACACAACTGTGTGTAATAACACGATGTGAGTTTTGCAGCAGCACTGTCTACCCAAGAGAAAATAACAGGCAAAAATGATAGATCTGATAATCTGAACAGAAGCAAAACGCCGCCATGGAAACAAATTGAATAAGCAGAGACCAACTGAGGAAAGCAAACGGGACAAATAGAACAATTCAGGGGGGGAAACAGAAGTCTAAAGCTCAAGAAAAGAATCAGACAAGTAAAAAAGAAATACAATATTGAAAACAATGGGCGAGAACCATAAGCTGTCCATAATAAGCTCCAAATAGAACATATGGCAGCGAAAATTTTAGAAAAACTGCGGCATTCAACAGAAGAAAGCAAAATCAACAGTTTGAAAACAACTCAAAAAAGTGATACAGAGAACTCGGGGAAACAGAAACAAAATGTGGCAACTCCCCTTAAAAAAAAGGGGATCTTGAAAAATTCTGCAAATGGATAAATGAAGACAAAAGAGAACACAACAAGGAAGCAGATTGGACACGACACTTCAAAAAGAAAAAGCATCAGCTACAGGAAATGCACCCAATGATAATTGATGGAGAAAATCAGAAATCATCTCGCAAAAGTGCCAAATTTCAAATGCCCAGGCACAGATGGGATTCCAAACTTCTGGCTACACCAACTGTATGCTTTCCACCCTCACCATGCTCGAGCATTGAATAACTCATCCAAAGGGAACAGTCATTGGATGAATGGTTCACTGAAGGTGATGCTCTTGTCATCCCAAAATCCAATGAAACCCATCCACTTCATAAATATAAACCAATAACATGCCTTCCAACAGCACACAAACTTGAAACAGGATTAATTACCGATGAAATTTATGAACACCTCACTCAATGAGAGTTTTGGAGGCAGAACAGAAAGGATGTAAGAGAGGATGTTATGGAACAATAGACCAGTTGTTATTAAACAAGACCACACTAGAAAATTGCAAGCTTCGACAAACCAACTTATCCACAACCTGGATAGATTACATAAAAGCCTTTGACAGTGTCCCACATTCATGGATTATAAAATGCATGCAGGTTTACAAAGTTAACCCCCAAATAGTCACACTGATTGAGAAAGCAATGACGATCTGGAATACAACGCTGATGCTAACTCCTCACTTGGCAGGAAAGCTTGAAACCCCAGGAGCAAAGATACGACGTATCTTACCAAGGTGACAACCTTCCCCCCCCCCCTGTTTTGTCTGGCTCTGGAGAAACTGAGTATCCTCATCAATGAACAAGGACACGGATACAATCTAATGTGCAACAGAAAAATGACCAAATAACCGAGACAAGTAACACATTTACTGTACATGGTTGATCTGAAGCTCTTCGCATAGAATGATGACAAATTGGCAGATCAACTCAAACTAGTAAAGCGCTACTCGAAGGACATTCAAATGGAATTTGGTCTTGACAATTGTGCCAAATGCACATTTCTATATGGTAAAACAAAATACCACAATATCTCAATCGATCAAAGTACAACCATGCAGGAACTAGAAAAGGAAGCATCCCACAAATATCCCGGAATAGAAGAAGGCCCCTGGGCACAACACAACAAAATAGGATTGGGGGTCCGAAAACTCACCTGGATCAGGAGCAACAGTCATTCAAACCTCTCATAGACCCCTCAGACCCTGATCTATCTATAATTCCAGTAATCTCTGTGTGTATGTATGTATGTATGTATGTATGTATGTATGTATGTATGTCTGTGACCGCTGTTTCTCGACAACCACGGGTCCGATATACTTTAAACTTGCCAGGTATATTGCTGGGGACCCGAGGATGTGCCTTTTCAAGGTTTCATATTAATCGGACAAGTAGTTACCGAGCTATGTCCAAAAAACGATTCAACCAATCAGAGAGCAGCGAGCTATCACGTGTGCCGAACGTGGCGAACAGACTCTGCCTCGGACGGCACATTTGAGAGCGTATTCATTTATTTCACGTTGGAAAACTATGTTGCCGTTAAACTATGTTTTAAAACTAAATAAAACTAATTTGCGATTCATCGTAACTGCGATTTGCGACCTTCCGGACAGTGAAGACTTCACTTCCGGCAGCCAATCACAGAACGCGTTGTTGCGAGCCGAGCCGAGCGCGTGCGCCATTACGGTTCGTAATTCGATTTCTTCCGGAGAAAATAATAATTTCTCGATTTCTTATGCGCATTATTTCTCCCAGAGCGAAGGGCGGAAGCGAAGAGCGTTGTTTTTTTTGTTTACGGGCGTACGGGCGTACGGGCGGGGTAGAGCGTACGGGTAGCGTTTTTTTTTTTTTTTGGCAAGGAACGGGCACCCACGTACGGGCATGCCCTAGTATTTTAAATGCCGTGAACACACTTTGGTACATCACGGGTGATGACGGTTGTCAGCAAGTTCCATTAAAATTGTGTATGTAATTTCAGAGAAGAGAGCAAATACCTATTTTGGGGGGTCAAAACACCCCTGTAGTTCCCCTGAATGAGCGCAGATTTTGATGTACCTCAGCAAAGAGTACCTCCGCAGAACAACACTAATTATGAAGTTATCCCTCTCTCCAATTAACAAAATCAAAGCTGCAAACCAACTTGCAGTGCCAGTATTCCAGTGTAGTTGTGCAATTGTAAACTGGCCACAATCGGAGATCAACAACTTCGACACCAAGACAAGGAAACTTCTAACTATTCACAAGATATTCTACAAAAACCAATGCATTCCGAGGGTTTCCTTGACGAGAGAAGGAGGAGGCAGATTGATGAAGCTGAAATGAGTGCACAACACAACGTATGTAGGAACTAGCAGAGCATGTGAAAAACTCAACGGACTATCGAATGAGATTTGTGCATGAGCAAGAAAACAACAAATCAAAAAAAGTATTCTTAATCCATTTAGCAACAAACTTCCAAAAACAGGTGCAACTACAGGATACTACACAGGAAAACTAAACACAAAGAAATACAGCCCCAATGATCGCAAAAAAGGAAAATTGCAAAAAAAATTCAGCAGATATAATCTCAAAAATGGAAGAATGACAAAAGAGCAGGAAGATTCAAAAAAGAGCTTCACTGAACTGAGATTGACACGGAAGTCTCATTGGAATGGCGAAGAAGAGATAAAATGAATTGTGACTCATCAACTTTATGAAACCATAAACAGAATACACACAGGAGAGAAACCTAACAAGTGTTCACAATGTGGCAAATTATTCAATGATTCATTTTTGAGCGAGTCATCATGATGGAGAGCGAGTCATCATAAATGCCCAAGACCAAGGACACTATAATAATGGCTTCAGGAAAATGGTGGGATTGAACCAATCAGACAAATGCAGGTTTGTGGGATGAGAACAAAGTGGCATTCACCTCCTTTCGGGTTGTAAAAAAAAACTCATGTCAGAACAGTTGTGCACAGAAAGACCTGACAGCATCTGCAGAGTAATCCACTGGCACATCTGTAAACATTTCAACATTCTGGTTCCAGAACAATCATGGAAACACAAACCAAATCCGATCCTTGAAAATGAACGTGTGGTGCTCATGCATGACAATATGATCCCATTTTGTGTGGACATTGCAAACAAAGCATTGCGTCTGGACATAGTGCTCAAAAAGAAAAAGGCTGCTGATTGATGATTCAG
This sequence comes from Myxine glutinosa, assembly GCF_964187855.1. NCBI lineage: Eukaryota > Metazoa > Chordata > Myxini > Myxiniformes > Myxinidae > Myxine > Myxine glutinosa. The sequence goes on from NC_136265.1 coordinate 60,520,049, forward strand.
TTCCCAATGACTGGTGTAAATACTGCAGAAACCAGGAAAATGCTCAAATACCAGGATCTGAAAATGAGGTCACGAGTATTTGGAAATGAAGAAAGCTGAAATTATACCAGTGATAGTCTGAGCAACAGGGATGATCAAGAAAACCCTCACTGAGCACTAAAAGCATTCCGGGAAATATCATGACAAACGAGCTGCAAACGGTCAGAGGTTCAGTGAGGAGGATTTTGAAAAGATCCCTTGGAACAAAGCTATGAGAAGGAAGTTTCACAATCTGCTTCATGAATTATGATCCTTTCCCGAAAAAGGAGGTGAAGATCTTGAGTTCTGGGAGAACTTCCTCCCACCTCCGAATAAACCCACAAATGGAGATAACAACCAACGAGAGAGAGAATGAGAAGGAGCAACAGGGGGAATCTCTCGTTTAGATTGGAAAAGGAGGGGCGGGGGGTAACATTAGCTTTAAAGGGGGAGATGGGATTGGTTTTGTTTTTTTTGTTTTTTTACTCATAAGACACACAAATATCACACACACACACACATGAAGGTGGATACTTTGAGACCTGAGAGGGCTCCGTTCCTCCTCTTTGAATCCAGCATATGGAGATGACGACCAATGCGAGTGGCCTCATGTGCATCCCAACAGGCATTGCATTGTCAATCATATTTATCTCGCCATCAAAAAAGACATGCAGAAGAGAATTGAACGAGGGCAAATGAGTCAATAATAAATGTCCAAGACCCAGAAAGGCACTCGGTGGAGCGCATACAACCGTCAGGCTGAACAGTTTATGTTTTGTATCCCATTGATAGGCCAGGTCTGGATCTGGACCAAATTTGAATTGGCTTGTTGCCGAGACAACTCATCCACTTAGTTTTGTCACAAGTCGTCCACAACTTTTTGACATATCATGCTAAATGTCGTCTTTGGCCCAATCTCTCAATGGTGAATAATCGCTAAAAAAAAAAATCTCAGATGCAGATCGGAATCTGGATCTTCATCAAAATCTAATCATTTCGTCCTTGTTGCATACCCAAACCGCTCTTTGTCTGAATCTGTCCACAACTTTTTTGAGATATCCTGTTCGTTCACAAACAGATGGACAAACAGACAGGGGTGAAAACATTACCTTCATCCACCTTCGGTGGTGGAGGTGACTAGGATATTATAACTGTGATAGCAGCCAAGCATATGCTACTGTGTGGATTTCGCAGGTCATGATGGATTGATTCACAGAAGCTTTATTCACAAGAGTTGACAAGAAACAGGACGTTTGTTCCTGTTTAACTCCACAAAACTGCAAAGCTCTGAAAGCTCCTGGCTGGAATAGAGGAACGAAGAACGAATGGCAGTTGAGGTTTTAGGCTAACAAACGAAAGTTACGAAAACAAAACACCACATCAACTTCATATCCAAGTTGCCAACGATGGAGTAAACAAGTTGCTGAGAAATTGACATATCACAGATTTTCCACTTGTATGTTATCAAATAAAATCACAAAATACATCGTACAATGAACAAACTATGATGTACCACCATGGGTCCACTTGATCGCAAACAAGACAGAAGATGGAAAGCTACCGCTTTTACCACGCTTCTCCCGTGTTTCGTGTCTACTTCTGCTCTCATTTCCGCTTGCAACTAAAACAACGTGGGTGCGGATCTGTCATCTAACAGCAAGAGGTGCAAAACCATTGGCTTTTAGAATACTAGGGCATGCCCGTACGTGGGTGCCCATTCCTTGCCAAAAAAAAAAAAAAACGCTAACCGTACGCTCTACCCCGCCCGTACGCCCGTAAACAAAAAAAACAACGCTCTTCGCTTCCGCCCTTCGCTCTGGGAGAAATAATGCGCATAAGAAATCGAGAAATTATTATTTTCTCCGGAAGAAATCGAATTACGAACCGTAATGGCGCACGCGCTCGGCTCGGCTCGCAACAACGCGTTCTGTGATTGGCTGCCGGAAGTGAAGTCTTCACTGTCCGGAAGGTCGCAAATCGCAGTTACGATGAATCGCAAATTAGTTTTATTTAGTTTTAAAACATAGTTTAACGCCAACACAGTTTGCCAACGTGAAATAAATGAATACGCTCTCAAATGTGCCGTCCGAGGCAGAGTCTGTTCGCCACGTTCGGCACACGTGATAGCTCGCTGCTCTCTGATTGGTTGAATCGTTTTTTGGACATAGCTCGCTAACTACTTGTCCGATTAATATGAAACCTTGAAAAGGCACATCCTCGGGTCCCCAGCAATATACCTGGCAAGTTGCAAGTATATCGGACCCGTGGTTGTCGAGAAACAGCGGTCACAGACAAACAAACACACACACAGAGATTGCTGGAATTATAGATAGATATCAGGATTGAGTCAACTGGACACTTGTAGGTTCAGCAAGGAACAAACAGAAAGCAGAATCGCCTTTGATTGGGATGTAAAATGCTCATGCCAGAACAGCTGTACACACAAATATACCATAATGTTTGTGAAATAATATCCTGGGACATCTGTAAAAACTTTAATATCCCGGTCTCAGAAAAATTATGGGAGCATGAACCAAAAGTGATTGTTGAAAACGTAGTGCTCATGTATTACCAGACCATCCCATCAAGCAGGAAAATAGAAAACAAAGCATTGTGACCGGACATGGAAGAGGTGACCGAAAGCAAGACTGCAGTGAAGTGATGCTTGGGACGATTTTAAATGATGCTTGTTGGATAATACAGTATTGCTACCGACATACACATTTATTAAATGTTGCATGGGGAACACGTGCTTCCGAATGAAGGAGGAATAAAATTATTCTTGTATAAAATTAATTTGATTCTCATTGAGTGTTTTGTTGTGAATGTGTGCACTAAATGTTTGGAAACTTTCTGAGAATGGTGAAATTGTGAAATATGGGTGTGAAACAACAAGGAGAATATTCTGGATGTACAAGGAGAATGTTATCCAACAAAAAGGGGATGGGGGGACTGCAGTCACCACTCTTCCACAGCATGGTCCATCCCTGTGTGGACACACACACCTTCCCCACCCACAAAATCCCAAATGTAATTTCCTCCCCCGCTGCCATTCAACTATCAGCCACTGTAATGCGAATATGGTGATTGTGTTCCAACACTGCCATGGCCTGTGTACATGTTATAATCCACACTCACACTCCAAACTGGACCTGACGGCACTGGACTGGAGTATTCTGCAACTGGACCTGACGGCATCAACCCACGGGTCCTAAAATCCTGTTCTTCCGCTCTTTCACTCCCTCTCTCTGTTCTCTTCACCCTCTCTTTTGCTCAAGGTCATCTTCCATCTGCTTGGAAATCTGCCAACATCACCGCTTTGCACAAAAAGGTGCAAAAACAGATCCCAGCAACTACAGACCAATCGGCCTTCTCCCAATTATCAGCAAAGTCATGGAATCCATCATTGCTTCAGATATGAAATCTTTCCTCTTCTCCAATGGCTTGATCTCTGATCATCAATTTGGTTTCAGACCTGGTCACTACTCTGGATATGCTGCTTCTGCTGTCTCAACAATGGATGGAGGTCCTCAATGCCAAACAGGAAATTGGAGCAGTCTCCCTGGACATATCACGTGCCTTCGATACGGTCTGGCACCCCGCTCTGCTCACCAAACTCTCCTCTTTTGGTATCCATTGAAATCTCCACGCATGGCTGGCGGACTTCCTCTCTATTCGTAGTCAACGTGTGGCACTGAATGGGTTTCTCTCATCTCCTCTTCCTGTTCAGGCTGGAGTTCCCCAAGGCAGTGTTCTGGGCCCTGTGCTTTTTCTGGTCTTCATCAATGATCTCTCTGACTCTCTTGAAAATCCTCTCTATCTCTTTGCTGATGACTCTACTCTCTGTCGCTCCATTCTTCATCCCTCAGATCGACAGACTGCAGCCTCCTCACTCTCTGAAGACCTGGACAAAATCACAGACTGGGCAAACAAGTGGAACATGTCTTTCAATCCTGACAAATCTCACACTCTTACGATGTCTCTCCGAAAATACCGACTGGACAACCCTCCCATCCACTTTCTGAATAATCCTTTCCAAGAAGTTCTGTCACTCAAGCTTTTGGGTCTCACTGTCTGCCATGATCTTTCCTGGGAAAACCACATTTCAAATCTGGCCTCCAAAGCCAGTCGCCGACTGGGCATCCTCCGTCGTGCGAAGTCCTTCCTTGGCACACCTGAGCTCCTCACAACATACAAGGCTTTCATCCGCAGCTCAATGGAATACTGCTCTCCCCTCTAGGCTGGTGCTCCTGCCTCACACCTAGCTCGTCTTCACGCTGTTGAAACCAAAGCATTCAGAATCATTGGAATCTCCCGCGATGAAGCTAACTCCAAGGGCCTCTCACTCACTCACCGCAGGCAGGTTGGTGGTCTTTCCGTCTTCTACCGACTCCTCTCTGGCCTTGCCCCCCCAGCTCTCTCTGGGCTCTGTCCCGCAAATATTCCTACAGGTCGCACAAGATCTGCCTGCAACCCTCTTATGGTTAAACTGCCAAAATCAAGACTCTCTGCTCACCTTCACTCCTTCATTCCTCTTTTCTCCCGCCTCTGGAACAAACTCCCTCACTCTCTTCAATCCCACTCCACCCTCCAGGTCTTTAAAACAGCTGTTCACCACCATCTCTTGTCTTCCCCCATTCAAAACCGTGATCTTTTCTACCCCCGCTAATTTCACCCCAATTCCACTTTTTTGAAATACCAACTTCTGTCCTGGAAGTCCTTGTGTTTTATACTTCTCCCTCCCCGCCCCCCTTCCCACGCCTCCTCCCCCCAAGCCCTCTCCCTTCCACACATCTCCCTGCTCTCAAATGTTGTGTTTGTGTGCTTCCCCTTCTCTCCCCATCTTGTCTTCCGCTCCCTCTTTTTATATATATTTTTTGTCTGGTTGATTTGTTTGTGAAGTAAATGTTAGCTCTTTCACGAGCCTCGATTCAGTATTCAACAAAAAAAAAAAAACCACAACGCAACTCTTTTACATGTAACAGACACCAACACAACACAAAACCCTTTACACATAACAGACACCAACCACAAGTCACTTTGTAGCATTCAAACCGATCGACTTACCGACCATTGAGTCACTTTTGCCTGCCCCCATTCCAATTATCCATGTCCAAATTTCTGAGCAAGAACCGAACACCTGGAACAGTAAACATCAAGGCACCTTACCTTAAGTGCAGGTCGTCACGAGTTGGTCGGGTCCAAGAGTGTCATCCGCCACTCCTAATTTCCCTTTATCCCATGGGCCCAATCAATTTCCCCCAATGTTCGGCTGTACTGGCAAGCATGTGGATCCTCCCCCTCCGGTGACCTCTGCTACACTGGCCCACGAGTGCCCACAAGGGTGCGACCCACCATCAATCCTCCAGCCCACTGAGGACCACGGCTCCACTAGCCCAAGCTGGCCAATGTGGTGAGCACCTGCTGCCAACTCCGCCATTCCCACGGTACGTGGCATCCCCCAGCCACCTCCCCTGCGCCTCCACGTCATCCACCAGTCCGACCAATTGCAGCCTCCTAGTGCCCAACCACATTTGACCTCACCCAAGGTGAAGTTGACAATTGCTTGTTTTCTTGTGACGTCATCGGAGCACGCGCGCAGGGCACCCTGGGACACCTCGGCCATTTTGATACCCTCTCGAACAACGTCGTCAGCGGATTCACATTAAATAGTTTTTGTTCACGACCAGTCATGCCAATTTGCGGCGTATTTCGTTGTTCAAACAGGCCAGGCGTTAGGCCAGGAGTCAAGTTTTACAAAACGCCCAAACTTCTACTGAATCAGGGTGAGGAAACAAGAAATTTAAGTGAAGAGAGGCGGCGTTTGTGGAAGGCTGCCATCAATCGCAGTGACATCCAAACAGAATCACAGTGGGATCGCACACCTGTCTGCTCCGAGCATTTTGTTAACTAAGTAAGAACATGTTTCATTGTATAACCATACAATTACTATAATCATTAATGATATTGAATACAATACATACATTTGAACAAATGGAGGGCACTTAATCAATCAGGTCCATAACATTAACACAAGCAGCTTTAAAAAATACATGTTTGTTTAATATATTAATACCTTGGATCGAATCAAGTGGACGTCATTCAGTTCCTTGTGTAGGATTTGTCGCACCCATCCATCTTGGTACAACCTGTATGCCTCGAGGGATTTATACTTCTTCAACTCATCTTTGGTATAGGCCGATTTGCTGAACAACAGGTCGTTGATCACGTCGATGTGGGTCACCTGAGGCCACTTGCTCACATTCTTCTCAAATTGATCATTTGATAGACCATAAGGGTCACACCCAATGACAGAAATCTTCTCTTTGTAACGAACAAGAACGTCCGGGGGGAGCGTCTCTTGGTAGCCAAGGTTGGCACTCGCACTGCTAGCCATACTCAAGCCTGGATCTACCGTATCCTTACGTACACTCCAAGTCTGTTCTACAGGTAGTTGGTTGCAGGTTGACCCACTGCCCAGGTGTTCACCAGTTCACTAGTCCACGGCAAACTTAAACCGAATGTTCTGTGTTTGTTGGGCAACAATACATAATATAAACTAGATGGCACCACACTCCACATGAACGTGACAAAACAAACAAAATTACTTTATAAAACAGACTTTTTGCGATCCGCATTCACCATAAACCAACGCAACAAATCAATATCAGCGCACACGGACAGATTAGCTTGGGTATCAAAATGGCCGCCGCGCAATGCGAGATGGGTAATTTGTGACGTCAGTGAAAACAAAGGATTGTGTTCCACCAGGAGACTCAATCCCAGAAGACATTGGTCGCATACCTCGGCCACCCGTACCACCATATTGACCTCCAGACTGCCAGACTCCATCCCTACAACTCCGTGGCCCAATATTGGAGCCGTCGCCCCCATAGCCAGTTGAAGACTGTGTCCTGCTAACCTCTCAATTTTTCTCCCAGCCTCCAACACTTTGGTCGAACACACTTGGATTAATAATGGTGCCACAGGCCCCAGTGTCCACCATGGCTTCACAAAATTTCCCCTCAATTTTGCATCTGACCCTCAAATTACCCATGCCAATTCCTCCACAATTCCCTATTTTCGCCAAAGAAGGGTGCTTCTCCACCCACTTGCCAGCTGAGCATGGCCCTGTATGCTCGGCTGGTTATAGTTTCCCCAATTTATCCAACAATCAAACCCAGGGCTCTCTTCTCAAGCCGAGAGCCCATAAATCACAATGAAACATCGGTGGAAGATCATGCTCATACCATTATGTTCCACTGAGGCTGCAATGGTTGTCAAGTGGGCTATCCCATTCCTGTCCATGCGGTTCGACCTGCGTCCATAGACCAGCACAGCATGGCAGGTCACCACATGCTGGCTGTCCCAGAGTCTCAGGGAGAGGCTGCCAGGCTGCATGCCCAGGCGGTCACCACATCAGGCCCTTATTGGCTGTCAGTGCCGCCGCCACCAAAGCGCGTCCTGCAATTCCTCCCCCTCGTGGTCGTCATGATGCACGATGGTAGGTGCCTGTGAGAGACCGGCTCGGACCCCCGAAGGTCTCAATCCCCACGAGGGTCCGGCGACCCTGCCGGCCCAAGGCACTCGCTCGGGCGGCGCCCCGATGGATCAGAGATGCCACACTCCACCAGACTCCCCATGGGGCCCAGGTCGTACCACAACACTAGTGATCGGACCCCACATCCCAATATTACCAACGCAGCTCCCCATCTGCCTGTCACAATCCAATTTAATGGGGGGGCAATTTTCCACGAGGCCGACTTCATTGACCTCCCCTTGTCAAAATTCCTCAGCCCGGGGACCAACTCCCTCCAAGAATGTGCCAAATTAAACTCCCATTTAAAATTTGAGTTTAATTTTGAATTTAATTTTAAACATTTTAGCCTCGGGTGTCCAACCGCTTCTGCAGGTTACAACCCCTTTTTGGGTTTTTTCTGCCCCTCCCTGCAGCCGTTCCAATTTTACTTTGGGGATCGCCTTTCCCGAGGTTCTACTCCCTGACTCCCCCCTGTCCAAATCCAGCTCGGGGCCGAAACACCCCCATCCCCTCCCCGAGCTGGGTACTCTATTTTGGGGCCTCTTGTGCCAAATTGTGGGTCGTGGTTAAGATCCCCTCGGTCACCTTGATCTCATCCTGGAGATGCTTCACGGATCAACTCACCTCATCTCACTGACTCTGTTGGGTTCGAGCAACCTCCCCCTTGATGGTATTGTCCAAAGTGTTCAGCCGCTCCTGTAATATTTCATCCATCCTTTCCCTAGTCAATTGTGGCCCCCACAGGCCTCTATCAATAAACACCCACTCTTGTTCTGCAATACGGGACTCCAATTCCTTCACCTCTTCTGCCAATTCACCACCTTGGTGCTTCAACAATCCCCATTCCTCTGCCTGCTGTTGCATTCTGCATCCACACAGGTGTGATAGCCCTTCAGGTCAACTTTTTCCTCATTCGGACAGCCTGGGTTTCACACTCTTCTATTTTTAATGCCATTTCCTCTCATTTTAATTCAAATTCTGCTGCCATTGTTTTTCTCCATTTCCCCAATTTGAGTGTCCAATTTTGTCTCAAATTCTCCCAGTCTGTCTTGAATTTGGTTTTCCATTCTTGCCTCAATTCCATCAATTCGTCCCCCAGTTCTTGTGTTATTCCCTCTTTAATTTCGTTCATTTGGTCAGTTATATCCTTTATTTTCCCCTCCAATTGTTCATTCATCTCCCTCATTTCATTCCTTTTCACTCATTTGTTCATTCATTCCCTCAATTTTTCCCTCCAATCCAGCCTTTCATTCACTAATTCCCTTCATTTCATTCGTTTGGGCATTAATTTTGTTTTCCAATTGTTCAATTCCTTTCCTTCATATTATTCTCCATTCGTTCACTCTGTTCATTCTGAGCATTCAGTTGTTCAATTATTAATTGCAACATGACCTGGCTGGACATCGTACCTGTTCCCTGCATTTCGTTTTCCGCTATTGTGGAGGAGGTGGGACTGACGCTTGGGACTGGGGAGGTTCCAATCCTATCCTCATCAACATCTATCCACGACTCGGTCCCTTTGAGCCGCTCCGCCATTCCGTGCACGTCCGCCATTATGTGACGAGAAGCTTTCCCTGCATATGATTATATTTACCTCAGAAAAAAAAAATCCTTTAAATTTGACAACGTTCTGTCTTGCGTTATATCCTGACACCAATCCACTATAAATTTGGACAGCCCAGTCCAAAAACGACAATCCCCTCCCTCCGTGAGAGAGACGATCGTTTAAATTTGGATTTCAAAATTTTCCAGCTCAGCTCGCTTGGATTGTGGCTTTCCTGATGGATTCAAATCCTCACTCGTCACCAAATGTCGTGTCACCCGCAATTAACACCGCAGGATGGCGGAAGGCCTTAATGGTCCTTAACTCCGAGGCACGGTCCTTAACTCCGAGGCACGTTGCCGAAACTGGTGGGTGGTCTGCCGTGCGCGGGGGAAGGAGTGGGATGCTTACCTGCACGGAGCTCACGGGTTTTATCTGAAACCCACAAACACAGAAACACGACAACAAATGAAATGTACAATAATTAATTTCATTTTACAATAATTTTATAATAATAATGTACAATAATAATGTATAATAATAATAATAATGTACAATAATTTTCATGAATGAAATTAATGCACAGACCGAAAATGAACGGTGAGGTAAATCTATAATCCTAATCGACGTACCTCCACATGCAGACTCAAACACAGACAGGGGAATGATAAAAGAAAATCCCCTGATTTCTGCCGGCACTCAGCTTTGGTCTCGATGAGGTGTTCGAATGAAGTCGTGGCCCAAAGCCGCTCATGCGGGAAACGCACCAGATGGCGCAAAGTCACTCTTCGCATCGCCACGAACGTGAAGGGGTTTGGGAGGCCGGTCCTCCGCTCTTCTCTCCCTCCGAAAAACACCACCGGCAAACACCCCTGGCTCCAACATGCAAAGGTTCTCTGAGCTCCGAACAGTCCTCCCCAAAAGGCGCACACGAGCCAGCCGCAGCCAAGAGCCAGACAAAAGCGTCCACCCCAGTGTGATAGCCAGACCGAGAGAGATTCTTCCTCCTCTCGATGACGAAACCCTGACCAATTCTGAAACTTTGGGCGTGGCCTCATGGCCCCGCTCTTTCTAAAGGCGGGGCTTAGTTGCAGATGACGCAGGGTTAATCCTTTGTCCTTTGAGGCAGGGTTAATTTGTCGATCATAATGTTGGGATCCTGTCGGCAGTGGTGGGGCAGGGTTTCGCCCGATCGGGAATTTTCGGGTTTCTGTCGGCATTTATGCCGGCGGTTGTTGTTGTTGGTTAAAGACGTGCAGTTGATCGATTAAAGACGTGCAGTTGACTGCAATAAAATAGCAGTTGATCATCCCCACCTGCTTCCTTTTTGAAGTATTCATTATTTTGTCAAACATCCCGAAAAAAATTCATATCTCCGTGTACGACTCTTGCACCATTCATTGAATCGATCATTTTCCCAATGTCGGTGCTGAGTTTTTATTGGTTCTTTCAAGCGACAGCACCAAGAGCAAACAGATGCTTTCCGTTCACTATCTTAACATGTGGTATATGCCCAATATGCGAGCAATACTGATCTGTGTACATGTGTGTATATGGAAGTTCTACCGCAGCTGCTGCAGTAAAATTCAGTGCACGCTTCCAATTAAAATGATGCAAAATATTACTGGTTTTAAAATTAGCAAATTGCGTGGCAATGTCGAGCTGCTCCATTTTTCCTGCAGTTCAGAGACCTTTAAATCAGACATTTAAAAGGGGGTCTTCATTTTCATGAATTAGCTTCATTTTTGAAGATGGCTTTCATCCGTTTGCAAATTCCGACAGGAACTAAAGTCCTGAAGCAGTGGTATGTGGTTGTGTAGTTTTTTGTGTTTTGCCATACATATGTATTTGTAATTATAACTGTGGATTTTATTTTTAATAGGCCCAGTGAGTGGGTAGGTGATGTGTCGTGTATACGGACCACGACAAAATATTTGTTTGGGGGTAGAAAACTGACCAGTCTGGTACATGACCCGTGTCGTATTTTGAGGGGTGGGAAGGTAAAATAAAATGGCATGGCATGTCAGGTACATGGTTTGCGTTTTTTGAAGGGAGGGGAGAGGAGGTTAAAAAAAAATGGCATGACATTTACGTGGTGGCCGTTTTGAAAAAAAATAAAAATAAATATGGCCTCCTTCCTATTTACAAACAAATCCGGATGATCGACTGGTATTTTTTTTACTTGGCCTAACCTAAAGATGGCACCACAGTCACATTTTCGTATTCTGCCATTTTTATTTCTTCACCGAATAATCTAGCACAGGGGTTCCCAACATTTTTTGTGTTATGACCCCCTTGACTCCCAGAGCACATCCCCAGCACACCCCTCCCTTTCATGAGGGTCGAGCGGCGGAGCGCGTGTAAACAGGCTAGGGGGTCCCGAGGGCATGCCCCCCCAGAAATTTTTTCATTTCTAGATGCTCTGTGGTGCATTCTGAGAGGTGTTTTTTTCCTTTAATTGGCTATTTTGTTTGTATGAGAATTGGCAAATTATTACACAGATAATGAGGAATTCCAAGTAACCAACATGAACATTTCGTTCCATCGTTTTTTTCTGTTCCTTACTGGCTCACAACTACATCGTTTTTGGAAGAAGCAAACAAAGCAACGTTGCTCGAATGATGCATGTTTGATATGAGATTTTAATATTATCAGGACCAACACTATGGACAGCATAAAATAGAACTGTCACACAAGAAAACAGTATGAAAAGGTTCCAAGTCAAGAATATCTATCTATAATTCCAGCAATCTCTGTGTGTCTGTGTGTCTGTGTGTCTGTGTGTTTGTCTGTGACCGCTGTTTCTCGACAACCACGGGTCCGATATACTTTAAACTTGCCAGGTATATTGCTGGGGACCCGAGGATGTGCCTTTTCAAGGTTTTAAATTAATCGGAGAAGTACTTACCGAGCTATGTCCAAAAAACGCTTCAACCAATCAGAGAGCAGCGAGCTATCACGTGTGCCGAACGTGGCGATCAGACTCTGCCTCGGACGGCACATTTGAGAGCGTATTCATTTATTTCACGTTGGAAAACTATGTTGCCGTTAAACTATGTTTTAAAACGAATTCAAACTGCGATTAAATTAAAACGATTCATCCTAACTGCGATTTGCGACCTTCCGGACAGTGAAGACTTCACTTCCGGCAGCCAATCACAGAACGCTTTGTTGCGTAGGCGTGGCCGATGTGAGAGCGAGCGGAGCTGAGCGCGTTACGAGCTGACCGCCATTACGGTTCGTAATTCGATTTCTTATGCGCATTATTTCTCCCAATTCAGTCAGAGCGAAGGGCGGAAGCGAAGAGCGTTGTTTTTTTTGTTTACGGGCATACGGGCGGGGTAGAGCGTACGGGTAGCGTTTTTTTTTTTTTTTGGCAAGGAACGGGCACCCACGTACGGGCAATGCCCTAGTATAAATAAATATAATAACCACCTTTAGAGGCCATTTTTCCCCGCAACGCGGGGGTTGGCCTTTTTTGGGGACCGTGGTTGTTGTTGTTTTTCGGTCCCCTTTTTGAAGCAATGTTTTACGGCGGGATGCCCTTCCTGACGCCAACCCTTTTTGCCGCCTTTAACGACAAGCAGGAATTACCAGTGTACTGGTACTCAATTTGCCGACCTCGGAAGGATGACAGGCTGAGTCAACCCCCCTGGCGTTAATTCAGCGATCGACCGGGATTCGAACCCAGGATCCTAGGATCCTAAGCCGGCACCCTAACCGCTAGCCCAACACCAGGGTTGCCCAACAACAACAACAAGGCAAGAATATGTGAAAACTAAAAACCTGTTGTGTCTGTATTTAACGCAGTGTGTTATAATTTCACAAAAAGAAACTCAATTTGACAACAACTCAGGTAATCAAAACTAGGGACGTGGTGCATGCGCCATAAAAGTGAATTAGAAACTCAGTGGGATGGCTGAAATTGCATTTGAGCTACCAATTGGTGTATCCGTGGTTGAGTCACAGTCAGGGCACAGCGGAGGTCATCTTCCACGTGGAGCCGATTACGCTGTTTCGATTTGATAGTCAACAGCGTGGAAAACCCCGCTTCGCAGAGATAGGTAGACGAGAATGGCAGAAGCACCCGGATAGCTATCTGGCTGATATGAGGGTAGCGACCCATTCCCACCCAAAACTCTGTCAAGCTCTTCTCTTCGAATGTGTCTTTGGCAAATGAATCGTTTTGGAGATCCAGGAATTCATCTTGCATTGCCTCCGGCATGCTCTCCACGCAAAGGTTGATGGAAAAAGGATTCCTCACATTTTTTGCCTCATGGTCGTCTAAATCAGGAAAATACTTATGAAATTCTAGCTCCAGTGACTGCAGATGCTCAAGTGTCATTTTTCAGTACAGGATCAAGCTCTTTTCCCATGCTATCTTGCAATTCAGACATTTTTTCGAACATAGCAATGTTTCCTGTGTTCACTTTCCTGCGCCAGTTTTGGAGCTTGGCAACAAATCCTCTGAGATGATCGTGGAAAAGAATAATATTAGTCGCTCTTCCTTGGAGCTTGAGGTTCAGCTGGTTCTGCTGCTCGAAAATGTCAGCAAGATAAGCAAGTCGTTCGTTCCACAATTCTTCGTCGTAATGCTGCAGGAGGTCATGTTTCCCTTGAAGATTCTAGAAATGTTTGACTTCCGCACGAAGTTCAAAGACGTGGTTCAGAACATTCTCTTTCAGAAGCCAGCGTACAGCAGTATAGTACAGCAATGTTTCATGTTCCACGTTCATGTCTTTGCACAGCTCCTTGAACATTCGGGTGTTGAGAGCCCTGCCTTGATGTAGTTAACAATCTTGATTACGACTTCAAGAACTTTCTTCAATGAGAGAGGGGGAGTCTTACAAGCCAGGGCGTAGCGATGAATCATTCAGTGGGTTCCTTTCGCTTGTGGTGCCAGCATCTTCACTTTTGCTTGGAACCAAGCATGGCAGGAGCACCATCAGTACAGACACCACATACATTCTCCCACTAAATTCCTCCCGCATCGAAGAACAACTTCATTTTTTCCATGACGTTGTTAGCTTTTGTCCTCGTTTCCAGGGCACTGCAGAACAAGAATTCTTCCTTGATATCATCTCCCTTGATATAGCGAACGAATGCCAGTAGCTGGGAGCAGGAACTAACATCGGTCGATTCATCAAGTTGAAAAGAAAACAAGCCGAAAGGTGCCGCCTTAATCTCATTGATGATCGGTTGTTTCACATCTTCCGATATGTCACGGATACGACGCTGCACTGTGTTATTCGATAAAGACACCTGTTCAACTTTTCGAGCCTCTGCCTTGCCGAGAACCCGCTCGACAATGAGGAGGGTACAAGGCTTGATGAGTGTCTCCCCAATCGAGTGGGGTTTTTTCTTCTTTACAATTTCAAGAGAAACTTCATAAGAAGCCTGGACAGTTGCTACATTTTGTTGTTGAAAAGCTCCTCCCTCATCCAACTTCTGTCGCTTTAAATTTCTTTCATACCGCTTGAAAAATTTGGGATCTTGCTTTGCATGTTGTGTGGGATTCATCTTGAGGTGTAATTTCAACTTGGATGGCCTCATGGATTCAGTACTCAAAACCTTGTGACAGAGCACACATTGTGGTTTCTCTTGGCCAGACACGGTAATGGACATGAATCCAAGCTTTATGTATTCGTCAGGATACTTTCTTTTTTTACTCCCAGAAGCCATAACGTCAAATCTGCAATAGGAAAAAAACAAAACAATATCGAAGTCAAAACATTATCCCCCCCCAAAAAAACCCAATATTTAATTTTTATTGTGGTTCAAATTACCCCATGGCCCCCCGAGAAATACACCATGGCCCCCAGGTTGGGAACCACGGATCGAGCACATTTTTTTTTTTTTGGCCCAAGATAACGATGGTACCACAGTCACATTTTCGTATTCTGCCATTTTTATTTCTTCTCCGAATAATCTAGCATGATGATGTTGGTCAGATTCTCAGTTAAATCCTCCCTGGTGTCTGAGTAGGTTGAACGATGTATGTTCCAAGTTTCAGCTAGTTTCAATGTACAGCCTTTGAGATAAGAGCACCAACACATTTTTGGCGGACGGACGGACTGACTGACAGACACCAACGTGAATTTGAGGGTTTTCTAAATAAAACTCAAGAATGCGGAAACGGACGTTGCTGAAATTTGGAAAGTATTACCTCGACGTACAAAGCATTTACTTCTGAGATTTGCAGCCGATTACGTTCAGTCGAAGCCGAGAAACGTATTGTCGTGTCCCCGGGGATAAGACCCCAAGAGGACGAATGACCGAAACGAGCTTAAGCTCCGGGGCATATTCCGAACCTTGGCGGGATTGTTTTTGGCGCGCACAGGAAGACGGGACACACACAGGGGTTATCACACATCACAGGACAAACACAGGTTATCACAGGACAAAGAAGAGGAGCCCTTACCTGAATGGGAACACACAGGGGTTATCCAACCCCACAAACACAAAGACGGGACAGCAAAATCCACAATACAAGAAAAGTAAGATTCGAGAAATAATGATTCAATGAAAATAAATGCAAATAACAATGAAAGGTGAGGTAAACACTAAGATTTCGAATTGAGACGTCTCCACTTGCTCGTATACAAACAAGGGGAAGAAGAAAGTAAAAGAAAATAAATAATGCTTTGCTAATCGGCCGGCACTCAGCTTTGCGTCCCCAAATGGCTGGTAAGGCTTGCTGGTTGATCGTCGCCTCCAAACCATCGTGCGGGAAACGCACAAAATGGCGTTTTGTGCGTTCGCCCAGTGCCCAGTCCACCGCAGACATCGATCCTGTGCCTTGTAGTTCTGACTGTCCCGTACCGCTATTTCTCACCAGCCCCTTCCCAAGAGCGCACACGAACAAAAGACCACACGCCTGCGACCAAGCCAGAACAAGGAGGAAATGCGACTGCCAACTATCAAAGCCAGGACCAGAAGAAGAGCAAGATGGCACGACTGCGTTCTATTTCCTGCTCTTGAATGTTCCACGATGATGTCACATTCTGTCCAATCGCTGAGCGCTATCCCATCATCCATCGTGCCTCCACCAATCACGGAGGCCGGGGCGTGGCCTTTTTGTTGTGAGTCGTCGGGAGGCAGAGTCTAGTCGTCTTTCGGGAATGTTCAGCTGGGCATGGTTCCTTTGCCAATCGGCATGTCCGGTCATGCTGTCGGCGATTAGGGTTGTTGTAATGGCAGCCCTTTTTGATGCAATAATGACAAAGGGAAAAATCACAGGGCAATTACACACTGGGGGTTATCGTTAAGCCCGACCTAATTAGCATAGTTCCACCCCTCATATGGAGACACATATACACTTAACTGGACATTCGACACTACTTCGATACATCGAGATTCCTCGACACGACATACGCCCAAGGCCAACTGTTACGGATTCGTCACTTCCGATGTTGTGGTTTTCATCTACTGCAAACATTTTTGATTCCATGTACTATTATTGTTGTCGTTTAAGGGAAATAGAGATTGCTATTTTCAAAAGGTAATAAAGTTAATGTTTTAAATGAAACCGGAACCGGACGACGACGAAGAGGAAGAGGAGGAAGAGAAGGCGGAGCGAGTGAGTCGGACAAGAAGCCGAGCTGCTTCGAGGTCTGGAGCGAACGATTGGCGAACGAGGGTCAAGAGTGAACTTTGGGTTTCCCGGGAAAGGGATTCCTGCGACAGAGTTGTCATCGCTGTGACAGATAAACCTGCGTGACAGGTTTTGCGGTTGATTCCGGAGAGAATCATCAGAGTGCCGTTACGCCACGAGAACAGGCCTTCGGCCATTTTTACCTCGCGCAGGATTTGTGCTTCGCTCAAGGTTTTTCATCTCGCTTCAACCATTTTCACCGCATTCAGACGTTAATCTGGTGTGCGTGTGCAACGTGGCTTTTCAGTGGGAAATCTGCGGTTCACCGAGTGGGAGCCGTGGAACGTCCACACCCGAGGGTGTGATTTCCCAGTCGCCTTGAGGGCACCTTTGTGCAGCTTTGGCAGCGTGACTGTGACTGTCATCCGAACGGGATTCTGGTCTCGATTAGACATCGTTCTGACGATTACTGGAGCGGATCGACTTTGGCTTGATGCCGGAATAGAGACATTGGGAATGGTCTTCTTTTCGCTCACTTGGAGAACAGTGAGTTATATTGTACGAACCTGATGATACCATCATAGGAAATATATATTGGTTGTACAATTGATTACTATTGTTGTTGTACTGTTATTCTTGTGTGATCTTAATACAATACTTGTTTGTTGGTAACAATTGGTGTGGTTTTACCATTGATCTTTGACATACAGAATAACACATCTTTCTGCCGTGACTCCTCTCGGGGCTCGGAGGTACACCGTGACCGGGGTTTGGGGAGGAGCACGTAACACAACCAATATACTTGAAAAATCTTCGATTGATGTATGTATGATCTGAATATTGGGTGGCCTGATATATAGGGTGATCTGAAATATAGGGTAGCCTGAGATATAGGGTGATCTGAATGTAGGGTTATCTGAATATAGGGTGGCCCGATATACAGGGTAATCTGAAATATCGGGTGATCTGAAATTTAGGGTGATCTGAAATTTAGGGTGGCCTGAAATATAGGATGATCTGAAATAGAGGGTGGCCTGATGTTGGTGGAGTAATTACATCATTTGTGAGTCGGGTGCATTAAAAACCCAAGAAATTACATCGTTCACCCTATATTTCAGAGCACCCGACATATATATTTCAGGGCACCCGACATATATATTTCAGGCAACCATATATTTCATGCACCCTATATTTCAGGTCACCCTATATTTCATGCACCCCATGTTTCAGGTCACCCTATATCTCATTCACCCTATATATATTTCAGGCAATCCTATATTTCAGGTCACCCTATATTTCATGCACCCTATATTTCAGGACACCCTATATTTCATGCACCCCATGTTTCAGGTCACCCTATATTTCAGGTCACCCTATATTTCATTCACCCTATATATATTTCAGGCAATCCTATATTTCAGGGCACCCTTTCTTTCATGCACCCTATGTTTCAGTTCACCCTATGTTTCAGGTCACCCTATGTTTCAGGTCACCCTATGTTTCAGGTCACCCTATGTTTCAGGTCACCCAATGTTTCAGGTCACCCAATGTTTCAGGTCACCCTATGTTTCAGGTCACCCGATATTTCATGCACCCTATATTTCAGGCCACCCTATATTACAGGGTACCCTATATTACAGGGCACCCTATATTACAGGGCACCCAATGTTTCAGGGCACCCTATATTTACAGGTCACCCGATATTTCATTCACCCTATATATATTTCAGGGAACCCTATATATATTTCAGGGAACCCAATATTTCAGGGTACCCTATGTTTCATGCACCCTATGTTTCAGGTCACCCACCCTATGTTTCAGGTCACCCTATGTTTCAGGTCACCCTATGTTTCAGGCCACCCTATGTTTCAGGCCACCCTATGTTTCAGGTCACCCTATATTTCAGGTCACCCTATATTTCAGGTCACCCTAGATTTCATGCCACCCTATGTTTCAGGGCCCCATATATTTCAGGTCACCCTATATTTCATGCACCCCATATTTCAGGCCACGCTACATTTCATGCACCCTCTGTTTCAGGTCACCCTATATTTCAGGTCACCCTATATTTCATTCACCCTATATATATTTCAGGCAACCCTATATTTCAGGGCACCCGATGTTTCATGCACCCTATGTTTCAGGTCACCCTATGTTTCAGGTCACCCTATGTTTCAGGTCACCCTATGTTTCAGGTCACCCTATGTTTCAGGTCACCCTATGTTTCACGTCACCCTATGTTTCATGTCACCCTATGTTTCACGTCACCCTATGTTTCACGTCACCCGATATTTCATGCACCCTATATTTCAGGGCACACTATATTTCATGCTGCCCCATGTTTCAAGGCACCATATATTTCAGGTCACCCGGCAATGCAGGACACCCTATATGACAGGGCACCCAATGTTTCAGGGCACCCTATATTTGAGGTCACCGTATATTTCATTCACCCTATATATATATTTCAGGGAACCCTATATTTCAAGGTACCCTATGTTTCAGGTCACCCTATGTTTCAGGTCACCCTATGTTTCAGGTCACCCTATATTTCAGGTCACCCTATGTTTCAGGTCACCCTATGTTTCAGGTCACCCAATATTTCATGCACCCTATATTTCATGCACCCTATATTTCATGGCACCCAATATTTCAGGTCACCCTATATTTCATGCACCCTATATTTCAGGGCACACTATATTTCATGCCACCCTATGTTTCAGGGCACCATATATTTCAGGCCACCCTACAATACAGGACACCCTATATTTCACAGCACCCTATATTTCAGGCCACACTATATTTCAGGCCACACTATATTTCAGGTCACCCTATATTTCAGGCCACCCTATATTTCAGGCCACCCTATATTTCAGCTCACCCTATATTTCATTCACCCTATATATATTTCAGGCAACCCTATATTTCAGGGCACCCCATGTTTCATGCACCCTATATTTCATGCACCCTATATTTCAGGGCACACTATATTCCAGGTCACCCGATATTTCATTCACCCTATATATATTTCAGGCAACCCTATGTTTCAGGTCACCCTATATTTCATGCACACTATATTTCAGGGCACACTATATTTCATGCCACCCTATGTTCCAGGGCACCATATATTTCAGGCCACCCTACAATACAGGACACCCTATATTTCACAGCACCCTATATTTCATTCACCCTATATATATTTCAGGGAGCCCTATATTTCAGGGCACCCAATGTTTCGTGTCACCCTATGTTTCAGGTCACCCTATGTTTCAGGTCACCCTATGTTTCAGGTCACCCTATGTTTCAGGTCACCCTATGTTTCAGGTCACCCTATGTTTCAGGTCACCCTATGTTTCAGGTCACCCTATGTTTCAGGTCACCCTATGTTTCAGGTCACCCTATGTTTCAGGTCACCCTATGTTTCAGGTCACCCTATGTTTCAGGTCACCCGATATTTCATTCACCCTATATATTGTTGCGGATCTCGAGCCCGTCGACGTCCAGAGGGGGGTTAAACCCTTATCCCCCTCGGGCTTTGGGGCCCACGAGGCCGCGACCCACTTTGCACTTGTGGGGCGGATTGCGGAGCAATTCCAGCCGCCACCCCGTGGCGAGCATGCGGAAGGGTATCGGGTCGAATCCCCACGTACCTTCGGTACACACACTGCCAAGAAGACGGGTGCTGGACCTCGCACGGGTCACGCTAGTCGGATACGCCCGAGCTGTTTGCGTATCACGTGACTCGTGCCGTTAATTCTTATTGAACCCAATTGAGCGGTCTTATTCGTACAGTGCGAAGCCAATGGTGTAAAATGACAAGAACGACCAAATGGAAGGAAGAACACAGGTTTATTATACAATTTACAATGGTCAGGGTAAAGAGACACAGAGCAGATACTTAATCAGTCTTTTCTTAATCCCCGGACAAGGGCCCACTCACTCACGCCGGGAAAAGAAGAAAGGAAAAGTACGCGCTCCGAGCGCGGTCGTTGGCACCGTTCGCCCCAGTCAACTTGCTGGGCGTGTCCCTTGGGATGTTCGCAGCACGTGCAGGGAGCCCAGGTAGGAAGGTCGTTGGTGTAGGTGGCCCCAGGAGAGACCGTCCTCGCAAGCGCGACTAACCGACAGCAGAGCGCAGGGCACATGGGGTTCGTGCTATTTCTCGATCACGCCTCTCTATGACAGAGGGAGCTTAACACGGAGGAGATCGTTCGGGGGCAGCGGGCAAGAGCGAGACCGTTCACAGAGCGAGTTCGTTCACACACCTCTCAGACAGAAGCTCTGACTATCGACACAACTCTCCGACCAGCTCTCACTGGGGCAGGGGCCCGAGGCAGGGTCTTATAGCCCCTCCCAGAGTCCCACCAGAATATTCCAAGCCCCTCCCCCAGCTGCCGTTGTTAGCCACTCCCCTTGAGCGTTCATTGGCTGCCTGCCGCTTACCGGCCACTCCCCTGCAGCTCCTCCTCCGGGCCTGCCAGACTTGTTCTAGGCCCGAGCACATGGCATTCTGGCCCAATTGAGGCCTACTCTTACTGGCCTGCTCAACACATACAAACACAGGAGAGGGTACTATGCTTACATTTCATAAGAGATAACTAAACTAAAGCAAGGCTACATGTTGTAGTGCAACTAACTAAGAGGGGGGGTTATCTTTATTTCTCACCACAACAATATATTTCAGGGAACCTTATGTTTCAGGGCACCATATATTTCAGGCCACCCTACAATACAGGACACCCTACAATAAAGGACACCCTATATTTCAGAACGCCTTATATTTCACAGCACCCTATATTTCATTCACCCTATATATATTTCAGGGAGCCCTATATTTCAGGGCACCCGATGTTTCGTGTCACCCTATGTTTCAGGTCACCCTATGTTTCAGGTCACCCTATGTTTCAGGTCACCCTATGTTTCAGGTCACCCTATGTTTCAGGTCACCCTATGTTTCAGGTCACCCTATGTTTCAGGTCACCCTATGTTTCAGGTCACCCTATGTTTCAGGTCACCCTATGTTTCAGGTCACCCTATGTTTCAGGTCACCCGATATTTCATTCACCCTATAAATTGTTACAGACACGACTTTGATGTTATGGTGGGCCGAGCGGAATGGCCGCCGTGTCCGCACAAGTTACCCGATTATACTCGAACCTTGGCCGAGTCGCGCTACGCTAAATCAATTGAGGAAAGGACACAACGGCTGGGTTTAAAATGACACGACACCAGGGATACGGTTCTCAAGACCTCCGGAGGAGGTTATAATATTGCGGAAGGTTAGATTACAACGATGAGAGGTACAGCATAGTAAGGTGGGCACTTAAACACGGTCTTATCTTAGCCCCGACAGACGACAGATAAACGGGACAAGGCTGACTCACACGGGGATTGATGGCAAGGAAAGGCGGGTAGTCGATGGCTCAAGGTGCACTCTTGGCTCAGGGACAGAATCGACCCGGTCCGGTCCAGAGATGCGGGAGGTCTCTCTCTCAGCGCTGGAAGGTGACGTTCTTTCTCCAAGCTGTGGGCGCATCTGACGTCACGTCCGGTAAGTGGCTGCGCATATCCGGCGGGGAGTGACACGCCCTCGGCTAGTTAGCTCCGCCCCAGATGGAATCGGCCCGTTGCTTCTCATTGGGTGCGGGGGTTACCGGCTCCGCCCTTGACGAGGGGCTGACAGCCAGCCCCTTCGTGGTAACCCCGTGGGCGCACATGGCAATGGCGGCTAACCAAGCCGGTGTGAGGACGCACACTCCCCGCGCCGCGCCGCCCCCAATCTCCTCTGTTGTTGTAGTTGTAGTTGTAGTTGTTGTTGTTGTTGTTGTTGTTGTTGTTGTTTCATGGGGAAGATGGGAGGAGGTAAGGGGAGGTCCTAAACTCACTACTGGTGCCATACAATCACATTCTGGTGCAACGAAGAGTCAGAATTAATGGAAACGAGTCCTTAACTGACATAGACTAAGAATAACTAGCAAGATGTCCGAAAGTTGTCTACGTGAGATGCGGTGGACCTGGGCACGACATTTAATGGGGGAAAAAGGGGAAGGTCGGTTCTACAGAGTGTTATTTACAGGCAATGGGACTAGGGAATGGGGGATTGGGGATAGTTGGGGAAATAGGGGAATATTTACAAGCGGATATGGAGGCCAAATGCCATATTCGCAACATTGCACCCTTCTCTACCCTCGGGGCGTCCCGACCCGATAAATTTTTACCTATTTTAGTGTGGCACTCAGATGTAGTTCCCTCTACTATTACCTCTACCCTGAGTGCGACAGTTTTACAGATATTCACAAATGAGTAAATATGTCCCCCTGCGACGTTGCACCCTTCTCCTCACAGAAACACGCCCACAGGATAACCGAATTGCGGAAAGAATTCGCAAACTAAACATACAGCCGGTAGGGAGCATTATTTACAAGACTACGCTGATATTTACACTACGATCCAGGACCTGTTTTTGGAGGAACACATGCAGATGTTATGCATAGAGAGAGCACGCATGCCAGCATCGATACACCAACCCACGAGTGCTCTGTGGCCTTACGGCCTTTAATAATGTGCAGAGCACCCCTTCCAAGCACCAAAAGCACCACCCCAAGCACCAATCGGTGCAGTCACCATTGTTCATTAAAATAAAAACAACAACCCGAATTGCGGAAAATCTCTCCAAGGAGATCTTGGAGACGGCGGCAGGGATTTTCGAAGCTCCACACGGTCTCCACGTTTTTCGAAGTTAAGTCTGTTCACAATTGTATTTTGTCGAAACTGTATTTATCTTTCGGTGTGTGAAGTTATTGTGTGCAACTTTGGTTGTTTCTCGGTGTTTATCTTTCATAAATTGATCGTCTGTTTGCCGTGTCGCGAGCAAGGCCTTGTACAGTGTGCACTGTACAACCTTGAGGCTTTGTTTTTCTCTCAGTGGTCCGTCGTTTGTGATCCAATAACTTTCGTTCTCTGTATTCCCAGTCTTTTCACCCATAGCCTACTTCCTTGTGTAAATCTCAACTCAAAAAAAAAAAAAAAAAAAAAAAAAAAAAAAAAAAAAAAAAAAAAAACATTTCCTTCTCTGTTCTCATTCGTTTATTCATTCTTGTTCGTTCGTTCGTTCTTCGACCACGTGTTTCTCCCCCATTTCCCCAGATAGTTTTCACTCATTAACCTTCAATGTTTACACTTTCCCCTCAAGTTATGTATTCCGTCATATTTTATAACACCTTTTTCTTCTTCTTCTTTAAAAGGCTGCTTTCGACTTGCTCACCAAATCAATTCATCCCAAAAAAAATATCCATCTCCTATAGTGCCTTTGTTCTACATTCCCTAAACTCTCCTGCACTCCATCCTCCATCCAGCGTCCTTAAACGTATTTTTAACTCGAAGGTCACAAGAAACTCATTTTGCAATAAATGTTCGTTTCCCATAAATCGTACACTTTCAAAAATCCAATCTCACCCCTCCCCTCCAAATCTTCCCCATAACCCCTCCCCTCCAAATCTTCCCCATCACCCCTCCCCTCCAAATCTTCCCCATCACCCATCCCTTTCAAATCTCCCCCCTTGCCCCCTCCCTCCTAAACTACTCCCTCACCCCTCCCCGCCAAGACGCCCCCTCGCCCCTCCCCTCCTAGACTCCTGCCTCACCCCTCCCCTCCAAATCTCCCCCATATCCCATCCCTTTCAAATCCCTCCCCTTGTCCCTTCCCTCCCAAACTCCCCCCTCACCCCTCCCCTTCAAATCTCCCCACCCTCATTGCTTCTCAATTTCCCCCCGCTCACTCCCCCTCCTCAAAGCGTCCTCCCCGCTTCTTCCCCCTTCAAACTCTCACCTCCATCTCCCCCAACCTTCTGCCTCGCTCTTCCCCCTCCTCAAATAACACCTCATTGTGGCTCACCCAATCACCATCAAACCTTTTGTCCGCCCCATCCTTCCCTTTCTCCGAGCTATTCTGAAATCTCTGACACACCTTCAACAGCTCTCCCTACCTCTTCCACCTCTTCCACATCTTACCCTACCCCTCCTCCCCCCTGTTCTGTATCTGATGCTCCCCCTTCCTCTTCATTAACGGTATGGACCTCAAACATCCGGGGCCTTCGTTCAAACTTAACTGATCTCTCCATACAGGTTGCTTCTGTCAAACCAGACGTGATCTGCTTAACAGAAACTTTCCTCCTTTATGATGTCTCTGATTCCATAGTATCTCTCCCGGGCTACTCCCTCCTCCGGTATGATAGACCTGAGCCTCGTCCTGGAGGCGGGGTTGCTATCTTTATCAAAAACTCTCTTCCTCACTCGCCCTGCACTGCACTCTCTCCACCTCACCCCCAGGAATACCTCTGGCTACGGCTTCCCCTTCGCTCCCACCTCTTGTTCATATGTGTGTTGTACCGTCCACCAAACAGTGATGACTCCATCTACATCTCGCTGTCTGATGATATGGACCAACTTCTATCAACTCATCCCAACTCTCTCTTCCTCATATGTGGTGATTTCAACTGTCATCATGCCAGTTGGCTGGGTGTGGGTACCTCTCTCACCAGCCATGGCTCCTCAGCAAAGGACTTCTGCGACTCACTGGGACTGACACAATCTGTCAATTTCCCGACCCGGATCTCAGTCAACGGAACATCTTCTCTTCTGGACTTGGTTATGACTAACTTCCCTGAAAATGTCTGCTGCTCTTCTTCTGCTCCGATCGGATCATCTGATCATGTCCTTGTTAAAGTGGACATCTCTCTGACCATCCTCAGGGAGCCTGCTCAGCGTCGACGAGTCTGGCATTTCACTCAGGCCAACTGGCACGGTCTTCAAGCAGCCATCAATCATCTGGACTGGTCTCCCATCTCTACCACCTCTGACATCAACTCATCCTGGGAATTCTTCCAAAGTAAATTGCTCTCTCTCATGCACAGATTTATCCCATCTCGTCTTCAGTTGTCATACCCTTCCTCCCGTCCATGGTACACGGAATCTTGTGGTGAGGCTGTTGCCCAGAAACAACTTGCCTTCGTCTCCTGGAAAGCAAATCCAACGGAAGGAAATCTCATTTCCTTTCACAAAGCCCGAAACAAGTGTGTGTCCACCCTCAGGAGAGCCAGGAAACAATATCTCTCCGTTCTCAAGACCGAACTCTCTTATCTGTCTCCCTCTTCCAAATCCTGGTGGCGTCTGGTCAAATCCGTTTCTGGTGTTTGTTCCCCCTCCATCCCCTCCCTTACCTCAAACGGCTACACAGCTGACTCCGCACGTGAAAAAGCTGAATGCCTCAACTCTGTGTTTGCCTCTAAATCTTGTGTCCCAAACCCATCCCTCTCTGTACCCACCATACCCAGTCGTACCCTGCTGCTCCTGGACTCCGTGTCCTTTCCTCCTGACAAGGTGGAAAAGTTTCTGTCAACCCTCGACTCTGATTCTGCAACTGGACCCGACGGCATCAGCCCACGGGTCCTAAAATCCTGCTCTGCTGCTCTATCTCACCCTCTCTCTGTTCTCTTCACCCTCTCTTTTGCTCAAGGTCAACTGCCATCTGCTTGGAAATCAGCCAACATCACCGCTTTGCACAAAAAAGGTGCAAAAACAGATCCTAGCAACTACAGACCAATCAGCCTTCTCCCAATTATCAGCAAAGTCATGGAATCCATCATTGCTTCTGATATGAAATCTTTCCTCTTCTCCAATGGCTTGATCTCTGATCATCAATTTGGTTTCAGACCAGGTCACTCTACTCTGGACATGCTGCTTCTGCTGTCTCAACAATGGATGGAGGTCCTCAATGCCAAACAGGAAATTAGAGCTGTCTCCCTCGACATATCACGTGCCTTCGACACGGTCTGGCACCCCGCTCTGCTCACCAAACTCTCCTCCTTTGGTATCCATGGAAATCTCCACGCATGGCTGGCGGACTTCCTCTCTAGTCGTCGTCAACGTGTGGCCCTGAATGGGTTTCTCTCATCTCCTCTTCCTGTTCAGGCTGGAGTTCCCCAAGGCAGTGTTCTGGGCCCCGTGCTTTTTCTGGTCTTCATCAATGATCTCTCTGACTCTCTCGAAAATCCTCTCTATCTCTTTGCTGATGACTCCACTCTCTGCCGCTCCATTCCTCTTCCCTCAGATCGGCAGTCTGCTGCCTCCTCACTCTCTGAAGACCTGGACAAAATCACAGACTGGTCAAACAAGTGGAACATGTCTTTCAATCCTGACAAATCTCACACTCTTACTATGTCTCTCCGAAAAGATCGACTGGACAACCCTCCCATCTACTTTCTCAACAATCCTCTCCAAGAAGTTCTGTCGCTCAAGATTTTGGGTCTCACTATCTGCCATGATCTTTCTTGGGAAAACCACATTTCCAAGCTAGCCTCCAAAGCCAGTCGCCGACTGGGCATCCTCCGTCGTGCGAAGTCCTTCCTCGGCACACCTGAGCTCCTCACCACATACAAGGCTTTCATCCGCAGCTCAATGGAATACTGTTCTCCCCTATGGGCCGGTGCTCCTGCCTCACACCTAGCTCGGCTTCACGCTGTTGAAACCAAAGCTTTCAGAATTATTGGAATCTCCCGCGATGAAGCTATCTCTGAGGGCCTTTCACTCACTCACCGCAGGCAGGTAGGTGGTCTTTCTGTCTTCTACCGACTCCTCTCCGGCCTTGCACCCCCAGCTCTCTCTGTGCTCTGTCCCCCAAATATTCCTACAGGTCGCACAAGATCTGCCAGCCACCCTCTGATGGTTAAACTGCCGAAATCTCGGCTCTCTGCTCACCTTCACTCTTTCATTCCTCTTTTCTCCCGCCTCTGGAACAAACTCCCTCACTCCCTTCAATCCCACTCCTCCCTCCAGGTCTTTAAAACAGCTGTTCACCACCATCTCTTATCTTCCCCCATCCAAAACCTTGATCTTTTCTACCCCCGCTAATTCACCCCAGATCCACCTTGTTTGAAATTCCAACTTCTTTCCTGGAAGTCCTGGCAGTGTCCATATGTTTTATACCTCTCCCACTGCCCCCTTCCCACGCCCCCCCCCCCCCCAAAGCCCTCGCCCTCTCTCAGATCTCTCGATGTCTCCATGTCTCTCGGTCCCTGCTCTCAAATGTTGTGTTTGTGTCCTTCCCCCTCTCTCCCCATCTTGTCTACCGCTCCCTATGTTACATGTTTTATGTGTCGGTTTGTCTTTCTGTGTGTTCATGTGATTAATGTTCGCTCTTTCACGAGCCTCGACATTGTATACAAAAAAAATAAAAATAAAAAAAATAAAAAAAACCCCTAACCCTGCAGGTGTCTCTTGCTCTTCATGTGGTGCACTTGGCCTTCTGGCTTCTTTCAAAAATAAAGAAAGGCGCCAACCGCGTCCATTTCTTTATTGTGGCCGTCAGGGGGCCAACTGTTAGTGGTTCACCTTGTATGGCATAGGTGCCACGTTGACCCATAGGTCCATCCACGGGTGGTGCTTGGCCGCAAAAGAACTGCGGTCCATTGTGGGTGGCCACCAAAATTGCGGTCCATATGGTGTATCGATCCAGGCAGCAAGCAGCGAAAGTGCAGGCCCACAACTGCGTAGCCAGCACCTCTCTCTCTCCTCTCTCTCTGCCCCAAAGCCAGATCCTCGGAGGTGGGAGACAAAAGAAGCAGACAAGTGAGTAAGGTGGTAAGGGCGCAAAAGTGCACGCAATGTAAGGTAATGCACACTGGGGGCACATGGGAACCAGGTGAGACAGGTACGTTCCTACCGTACGCCCCCCCCCCCCCCCCCACCAGGTAACCTACATGGCCCCTCCCTTACCCCTTACTGTATCCACAAAACACAACACTACCCATAAACATCTACTTTACAAATCAACAAACGTCCCTACTGTCTTCCCCGTTCCTCCCATATACCAAATTCGTCTTCTCTCCCTCCTAACCAATCAAATTTGCCATTTTCAACTGAACATCAAAATTTGCCATTACCAATTCATCATCAGTCCCTCCTAAGGAGGGAGAGATGGAATCACCCCAATGTCTCATCCACGTCGTGATGCGTCTCACAAATCCTCACAGCAATTCTCATTTCCTGCAACAGAACAAAGAAAACACAGGTGTGGAGTCATCATCATCACAGGTAAGTGGCTGCGTATGGTGCGACAGGTTCATCAATCCTAACTATTTCCTAAATGACTTTAACAACTTTACACTACCCGGGGTCTTTCTCCGGCCAAACCATTGGCCCTCTTACACTATGGGTTCTAAAAACCAATTCCCATTGAGCAAACTGTGGTGCTTTTCAATTTGGGGTCTCACTCCCCCGATTCATCTCCCGGTGCCTCGCACAATTTCCGGGCTGTGGCGTGTACCTCTCCCAGCGGGTCTACCCACCTGCACACCTCCACCACTGCAGTTGCCTCCGAGCTTACCTGCTCCTTACCCTAACCTAACTACCTGGGGAAGGCCCTCTGGCGCTCTCCCCACTCGGTGCCCTCTCTGGCACTGGGCTACCCGATCCATACCCGGGATCCTCAGGCACCCACTGACACTAACGGCTCCCAGAGCCCACCTGCGGCCTCACCTGGCCGACATCCTCACAGTGGTGGAGTGCCCAACCAACTACACACACTAACAGGCTACACGCCCAGCCATTTCCACAACACTAATGCACCCATCCACAAAACCATTCTGCAACCGCACCACAAATGCCAATATCCAACCACAATTTACCTATACCCTCTACCTAACACTTACACTACCCGCCCCGGGTACTCGTGAAAGGGGTCCACTCTTCCCCCAGCCACACCTTCGCACCATGCACACCACTCCGTACCACTTACTCCAACTCTCTCCACACACCTGTACTTGCACACCTGTGCTCTCACACCTGGTGCCACCTGCACCCTTCTCTCCCCAAGCGCATTCGCGCTGATCCACAACACTCATTACTCACACACTGCTCCACACACCTGTCCAGTTGCACACCTGTGCAATCACACCTGTTCGATCACACCTGTTCGATCACACCTGTTCGATCCTCACCTGTTCAATCCTCACACACACGGCATCATCTCAGCTAACTACTCCCCTCTGAAACTTGCGCTTCCCAGTCGTCCCTTTAAACTATTGCGCTCCCACGTCATTATCATCCATACTAATCTACCTGCGTCCCCACTACAGGTATCAGTCACTAACTAAACTTAACGTTACCTACTGTCATCCTCGCTAGATCCCTACAATATAACCTAACCCACCCGGGCTAGTTTTCACTGCCATACACCCCATAAGTCTAGTGCGCATTTGCCCCACATGGGAAGGGTGGCAGGGATGCCACCCTTACCCACCGGGCCCATCGCTCACTACCAATTTTGCACATCAAATTTCACCAAATCAAAAATTTGCCAATCACTACCCATCATCTGCCAATCACTACTGCCAATCCCTTGCCAATCATCAAATTTTGTTTTTCTCTAATTTTGGGTCCAAAACACTAACCTCATCACCCAGTCTACTCACTACTGCCTCTCGGTGCGCCAATTCCTGTCCAAAGCCCGGCTTCGTAAAGCCAAGCCATGAATGCGGGTTGTTCTGTGCCAGCGGCTGGATGCGTCCGGCACTCGGTGCAGGGACGGGGGCTTACCCGGGCCGAGATCCCACGCACCATCTCGGCGTGGAGCCATCCAATGTCCCGATCTCGACCCGCCGGAATGCCTCAACAAAAAGTGGTCGCCATGACGACCCTTTCTATCGGGCTGCCCGCTCCGCCTAGTGGAGCACGGACGCGGCCGTTCAAAGCGAGGCCCAGCACGCACCGAGGGCCCGATTCGGCTAAAAGTCGCTCTAACCTCTAACCCGGTTACCTTCGATGCCTCACCTGCATGCTTACACCCCGCAGCCCGTTCCTTGCTCACACATCCAGCCGTTTCCATGCTCCTCGTACCTTTCCTTACACACCCAGGTACCCTCATTCCACTCACAGCCTTGGTCACACACCTGACCACCGAACACTTTGGCACACATTCGTTGGTCGCACACCTCACCAACACACCTCTTCGCGCCCCCTCCTCTGTCACCTCCTCTGTGACAATCACAGGTGTGCTCTCATTCGCACACCCAACCACGTGCCTCACTACCAACTCCAGCGTGCATTCCCACTCACGCTCTACCATTCCAGGTGTGCATCCTTCCATCCCAGGTGTACATCCTCGCTCACCTGTCACAACCAACTCACTCTCCTTGTCACTCTCACTACTCTCACCTCCATTCTTGACAGCGCACTCTTTCCCCATGCACCTGTCCGTTACACACCTTTCTTGCGCACACTCTCCCGTTACACCCTCTGTAACACTCACCACAGGTGGACACTCTTCCTTACTTTTGACAGCGCACTCTTTCCTCATGCACCTGTCCGTCACACACCTTTCTCGCGCACACTCTCCCGTCACACCCTCTGTAACACTTACCACACCGCGCTTCCATGTGCTCCCTCGCACGCGCGCTACGACCGACTCACTCTCGCCAGCACCCTCACTCCTTGGCACGCACTTTTTCCTCACACACCCCAGAGTCGGACTTTCTCGCACCCCTCCTTTTTCGCACACCAGACCTGTCGCACACTTCACCAACGGCCTCTCACGAACACCCGGGTCCATCTCGAACCCCAAGCTTCTTAAATCACCTGGCGCATCATACGCACGACCATATTGGTCACCACTTACACCGGGTCCTCTTCCTCTTCGCTTCTCCTCCATCACCTGCGAATCCCTCATCCGGTTAATGAGCACATCATCACGATCCAAACACAGACTTTGGACCAATTCTTTTATCTCCTCTTTTATCTCTTTCTTATCCCCTCTCCGTCGCTTCTTAATTTCGCTCATCCCTTCTTCCACTTCTTCTAATTTCTGCTTCACCTCTTTTATTCCCCGGTACGTCTCCTCAAGCTCGTCCTCCAAGGCTACCTTGACCGTTTCCATGTGCGTCCTCACCTGCCGGTCCTTCGTCTCCATTACCTCTATCACCTCGTCCAACCTCGTTGTCAATCCCTCACGTACCATCTGACATTCCCTCTTCGTCGCTACCAAGTCATTTTTTAGGTCATTTTGTGTCGCTTTTAACCCTCCTATTACCGCTGTGTTCTTCTTTACCTGGTCCGTTAGTTCTTTTTGTCCCTCTGTCAGTTGTTCTACTTCCTGCGTCAGGTCCTCCAGGCCCCCTTGTAACTTTACAGTCCCCTTTCTCACCTCCTTCTCCATGTGCTCCTTACAGTGCCTCACCTCCTCGCGCACTCCTCCGACCTCCTCACTCACACCTCTTCTGATCTCTTCTGCCATCACTTGCATCTCCTGCCCAGATGCCACCCTCATCTGCTCCATTTCCTCCCTGTGAGCATCCAGTTTGGTCTCTACCCCCATTCTGACCCCCTCTATCTGCTGCCCCATTTGGTTAACTTCCCTTTCCGCTTGGTCCCTCATGTCCCTCAATTTGCCTTCCATCCTGTTTTCTAACCCCTCTAGCCCCTTTTGCATCCCTTCCATTTGATTCGCTTGAGCGGCCATTCTGTTTTCTACCCCCATTAACCCATTTCTCACCTCTTTTATCCCATTGTCTAACCCCTCAAAATTTTTGTCTACCTTCCCAAATTTCTTGTCTAACTCCTCAAAATTATTGTCTAACTTCCCAAATTTCTTGTCTAACTCCTCAAAATTATTGTCTAACTTCCCAAATTTCTTGTCTAACCCCTCACCGGTACCCCTCGCTTCGTCCCTCATTACCCCCATTTGGCCCTCTAATCGCTCACCCTGAGCATCCATCCGGTTCCCCATTACCCCCATTTGGCCCTCCAATCGCTCACCCTGAGCCCTCATTCCCACAATTTGGTCTCCCATTCGTTCCATAAGGGCCCTCATTTGCAACATAAAAAGGTTCGGATCCACCAGGGGCGCTGCCACGGTCGCGGGCGCGGTGACCAGCGAGGCGCCATTTTGCGCGCCCGCAACGTCGGGCGCAACGACGCTATTTTGTGCGTCTGCTACCCTCACTGCTTCGCTCTCCTCACGTCCCTCAATTTGGTCCTGGACCGACCCTGCCTCACTCTCCTCTACCGGAACCCAGCTGTCTTGATCCGCCATAGCGCGACTTTCAAAATTCGGGTTTTTATTTTCGTAAAACAAAATAAAATTTCGCCGTTATAATTTCGAGCGCGGGAAACGCGCTCCGGATCGAATTCTACTTCCCAACACCAAAATGTTACCCTAATGGTACACTTGGTGTTCCAAAATTTGGGCTAAATGAATTTAGTCCCAGGTCCGAATCCGACACTCCTGACACCAATTGTTACAGACACGACTTTGATGTTATGGTGGGCCGAGCGGAATGGCCGCCGTGTCCGCACAAGTTACCCGATTATACTCGAACCTTGGCCGAGTCGCGCTACGCTAAATCAATTGAGGAAAGGACACAACGGCTGGGTTTTAAATGACACGACACCAGGGATACGGTTCTCAAGACCTCCGGAGGAGGTTATAATATTGCGGAAGGTTAGATTACAACGATGAGAGGTACAGCATAGTAAGGTGGGCACTTAAACACGGTCTTATCTTAGCCCCGACAGACGACAGATAAACGGGACAAGGCTGACTCACACGGGGATTGATGGCAAGGAAAGGCGGGTAGTCGATGGCTCAAGGTGCACTCTTGGCTCAGGGACAGAATCGACCCGGTCCGGTCCAGAGATGCGGGAGGTCTCTCTCTCAGCGCTGGAAGGTGACGTTCTTTCTCCAAGCTGGGGGCGCATCTGACGTCACGTCCGGTAAGTGGCTGCGCATATCCGGCGGGGAGTGACACGCCCTCGGCTAGTTAGCTCCGCCCCAGATGGAATCGGCCCGTTGCTTCTCATTGGGTGCGGGGGTTACCGGCTCCGCCCTTGACGAGGGGCTGACAGCCAGCCCCTTCGTGGTAACCCCGTGGGCGCACATGGCAATGGCGGCTAACCAAGCCGGTGTGAGGACGCACACTCCCCGCGCCGCGCCGCCCCCAATCTCCTCTGTTGTTGTAGTTGTAGTTGTTGTTGTAGTTGTTGTTGTTGTTGTTGTTTCATGGGGAAGATGGGAGGAGGTAAGGGGAGGTCCTAAACTCACTACTGGTGCCATACAATCACATTCTGGTGCAACGAAGAGTCAGAATTAATGGAAACGAGTCCTTAACTGACATAGACTAAGAATAACTAGCAAGATCTCCGAAAGTTGTCTACGTGAGATGCGGTGGACCTGGGCACGACATTTAATGGGGGAAAAAGGGGAAGGTCGGTTCTACAGAGTGTTATTTACAGGCAATGGGACTAGGGAATGGGGGATTGGGGATAGTTGGGGAGTATTGGGGAAATAGGGGAATATTTACAAGCGGATATGGAGGCCAAATGCCATATTCGCAACAATATTGTTGCGGATCTCGAGCCCGTCGACGTCCAGAGGGGGGTTAAACCCTTATCCCCCTCAGGCTTTGGGGCCCACGAGGCCGCGACCCACTTTGCACTTGTCGGGCGGATTGCGGAGCAATTCCAGCCGCCACCCCGTGGCGAGCATGCGGAAGGGTATCGGGTCGAATCCCCACGTACCTTCGGTACACACGCTGCCAAGAAGACGGGTGCTGGACCTCGCACGGGTCACGCTAGTCGGATACGCCCGAGCTGTTTGCGTATCACGTGACTCGTGCCGTTAATTCTTATTGAACCCAATTGAGCGGTCTTATTCGTACAGTGCGAAGCCAATGGTGGAAAATGACAAGAACGACCAAATGGAAGGAAGAACACAGGTTTATTATACAATTTACAATGGTCAGGGTAAAGAGACACAGAGCAGATACTTAATCAGTCTTATCTTAATCCCCGGACAAGGGCCCACTCACTCACGCGGGGAAAAGAAGAAAGGAAAAGTACGCGCTCCGAGCGCGGTCGTTGGCACCGTTCGCCCCAGTCAACTTGCTGGGCGTGTCCCTTGGGATGTTCGCAGCACGTGCAGGGAGCCCAGGTAGGAAGGTCGTTGGTGTAGGTGGCCCCAGGAGAGACCGTCCTCGCAAGCACGACTAACCGACAGCAGAGCGCAGGGCACATGGGGTTCGTGCTATTTCTCGATCACGCCTCTCTATGACAGAGGGAGCTTAAAACGGAGGAGATCGTTCGGGGGCAGCGGGCAAGAGCGAGACCGTTCACAGAGCGAGTTCGTTCACACACCTCTCAGACAGAAGCTCTGACTATCGACACAACTCTCCGACCAGCTCTCACTGGGGCAAGGGCCCGAGGCAGGGTCTTATAGCCCCTCCCAGAGTCCCACCAGAATATTCCAAGCCCCTCCCCCGGCTGCCGTTGTTAGCCACTCCCCTTGAGCGTTCATTGGCTGCCTGCCGCTTACCGGCCACTCCCCTGCAGCTCCTCCTCCGGGCCTGCCAGACTTGTTCTAGGCCCGAGCACATGGCATTCTGGCCCAATTGAGGCCTACTCTTACTGGCCTGCTCAACACATACAAACACAGGAGAGGGTACTATGCTTACATTTCATAAGAGATAACTAAACTAAAGCAAGGCTACATGTTGTAGTGCAACTAACTAAGAGGGGGGGTTATCTTTATTTCTCACAACCACAACAATATATTTCAGGGAACCTTATGTTTCAGGGCACCATATATTTCAGGCCACCCTACAATACAGGACACCCTACAATAAAGGACACCCTATATTTCAGAACGCCTTATATTTCAGAGCACCCCCTATTTCAGAACGCCCCATATTTCAGGCCGCCCCATATTTCAGAACGCCCCACATTTCAGAACGCCCCATATTTCAGGTCGCCCCATATTTCAGGTCGCCCCATATTTCAGGTCACCCCATATTTGAGGTCGCCCCATATTTCAGGTCGCCCCATATTTCAGGTCGCCCCATATTTCAGGTCGCCCCATATTTCAGGTCGCCCCATATTTCAGGTCGCCCCATATTTCAGGTCGCCCCATATTTCAGAATGCCCCATATTTCAGAACACCCCATATTTCAGGTCACCCCATATTTCAGAATGCCCCATATTTCAGGTCATCCCATATTTCAGATCACTCTAAATGGAAATCTTTTAAATTGTATCTGCTGAATAAGTAATTTATCCACAGAATAGCGCTTATCCGAGGTTTGAGCAACACGGTGCAGTTTCACGTACAGTACATGTATATTTATATATTGCTGGCAGGAGTACCTGGCGTTGTGGGTGGGGTGGGCGGGAGTGGGTGGTTCAGGGGGAGGGGGAGAGGAGGCAGGAGAGGGATGGGATGAGGAAAGGAGTGGGGGGGGGGGGGGAGTGGGGAGGGGGGAGTGGAAGGGAGAAGTGAGAGAAGAGGGGAGAGGGAGGGGAAAGATTAACTACATATACATCTTTTGGGGGAGGGGGTGCCTTTGACAGGCCCCTCCCTTTTGGGGAAGGGGGGGATGATGAGGAAAAATTTACCTATGCAAAGAGTGCTTTAACCTCAGTGTTGCCCAGGAAAAAAGGAATATTGTAATACCCTCTGCCACCATCACCAGGTGGCGTAACACAGTACACCTTTACATCGAGAATTTACGCCCCTCTCCCGGTCCCCCACACCCCCGCATGAGGCCGCAGCCACATAGCCGATGTTACCCCCAGCCAGTTGTATTTGCACCCCAAGTAAAGTATATAAGTGTTTATAGCTGGAGAGTCGGAGTACACAGCGTTGCTCAACCGAAAAAGAAACATCAACATCAACATATTTGAAATGAAAGCAAATAAAATGGAAAAGCAATTACATCCAAATCAGAATCCATCATAAATGTCAAATCATCATTTCACCTTTTTGTTGAATCTATGCGGCTGAATGTGCCGTTCAACACGTTTCTGAGTTAAGTATGATGCTGATGCCGGTCAGGAAGAAGAAGAAGCCTCACAACCAACTTCGCACACTTCCGGAATTGTTTGATTTATTTTTGCTCAAATGTTCTTCGATTGTTTTGTATTTATTTACGTGAATGTGTGCTTGTATATAATTATAACTGTCATTAATCAGGCTTCGGCACAAAGGAGCGAGTTCTTTGAAATCTCCCCCCCCCCCCCCCCCCCCCAAAAAAAAAATCCAACTTTTTTTTTTTTTTTTTTGCCTAACACACTTCCAAGCACTCACTGATGAACTTCTGAAAGTTTGACGAAGATCCGTTCAGCCATCTCTGAGAGAAATGGCGACACACAGACCAAAGGCTCTTATATCGTGGCAGATTTTACCACATCAAGTACCAAATGTGGAGGTCACGTGATTCAACGTGCCGAATCTTCGGTCTTGAAATCGTGAATAACGTCGTTTGACGGCACATGGCACGTGGTTCGCGTTTGCTGGAATAACTGACGTTCTGTACTCGTGCAGTTTCATAGTGTAACATTCTACTCCACGCTACCTTACAGTGCCGTACTTTACGACACTCCACCTGACAGACCCTCCGGTGCGCCATGAACCGAGATGTCTCAGGTGAAGATCACAGATCGAACCCCCCGCGATCCACGAGCGGTTCCGATGGCGGAAACTCGGTCGTTCCGGGAGATTCTCCCTCAGATCGCGGGTCCAGGGTCGGTCCACCCGATGATATGCAGTCTTTACCCGGTACGTGACGTTCTCTCTGCACCTTGCTGTTACCTTTTTCCCTTTCCCGTTCCCGTTACCGTGCTGTGTCTGTGTTGGTTCCTGCTGTGTACTATTTCAGGAACTCATTTAAATGGGGAATCTCATGATGGTTTGATTTGAGGAAACTGAGGTAAAAGGGTACAGAGATTACCGTGTAATACTGAGGTAAAGGGTACAGAGATTACCGTGTAATACTGAGGTAAAACGGTACAGAGATCACCGTGTAATACTGAGGTAAAAGGGTACAGAGATCATGTAATACTGAGGTAAAACGGTACAGAGATCACCGTGTAATACTGAGGTAAAAGGGTGCAGAGATCACTATGTAATACTGAGGTAAAACGGTACAGAGATCACCGTGTAATTCTGAGGTTAAAGGGCACCGGGATTGCCGTCTAATACTGAGGTTAAAGGGCACCGGGATTGCCGTGTAATACTGAGGTTAAAGGGCACAGAGATTGCCGTGTAATACTGAGGTTAAAGGGTACCGAGATTGCCGTGTAACACTGAGGTTAAAGGGTACAGAGATCACCGAGTAATACTGAGGTTAAAGGGTACAGAGATCACCGAGTAATACTGAGGTAAAAGAGTCCAGTGATAACCGTGTAATACGGAGGTAAAAGTGTCAAGAGATAATCGTGTGATACGGAGGTAAAAGTGTCCAGAGAGAACCGTGTATTACTGAGGTAAAGGGGTACGAGATAACCGTGTATTACTGAGGTAAAAAGGTACGAGATAACCGTGTAATACTGAGGTAAAACGGTGCGAGATAACTCTGTTGTACTGCAGAAAAAATCCCGCGACTCGGAGAAAACATTGAAAGACGTTTTCGGGTCGAGGAATGAAATTCAAATTCAAAACAACATTTATTTCCTTGAACAAAAGCACCATGGTACACAAAAGATTTTTAATAGCTCGAGGATGCCGAATCCACCCGGTGTGTACCCCGGTTTAGAACAGGTACACCGTTTCCCTGCGTGTCGTAAGCGACTAAAAAGGGTTGGCGTCAGGAGGGGCATCCGGCCATAAATAGTGCAGCAGATAAACACAAAAATTGTGCATTTTATGAGAAAAGCATGAAATTTTTAACATCGTTGGTGCATACCATAAGGTTTATTTTCAGATGTGGAGGGAAATCAGATTTGACCTCTGAGAACCGTGAGAGGTCAAATCCAAAATGGCCGCCAGTCCACCGAGTCTAATGTTCAAACGCACTTAATTTTGGAACCAAATAGTGTCGAAAAACATTATAGGTGTCATTTCCAACTAAATTGGGGATGCCCAGAGGTGAATGATGCTTTCAATGAACTCCTAGGCATGCCAAGTGAGGTCAGTGAAGGCTCAATGTTACTGCTAGAGCGATTTGTGGTGCTGATGTACGATAGAACCAGTGAGAGCACGGAAGTGAATGATGCCAGGAAACAGCTCTTCACACAGAAGTGTAGAACTCTAAAGAACATTCCTCCAACCCAGGCAACACTCAAGCAGCACATCAAGCGCACTTGCTACCAGGCCAACTGTTGTAACCAGGCATTGGACATGGATCCAGAGATGCCAGACCCACCTGACTGGGACTGGACAAAGGAGACAACTGGGTGGCAGCCTCTTTTAGACCAGGGAATCTGTAAAGTTATATGGCCAAACCCACCACTAATTGCATTAGAAACCATTCAAGTGTTTTTCAACTCCAAATATACTATAGAATAACATACTAAAAGTTTCGGGAAATTGAAGTCCAGGCTCATGCTTATTTTTCTAGTTGGCCGCCAAAATTCCCGCCAAAACTGAATTTTTTTAAATTGGCCCTATATACGCAGGTAAAAGTGCTAAAAATGTATATGAAACACCTCGACATATGTTGTTGGTGACAAGAAACCCATTTCTGACATTTTAAAACTGGTCACATATTTCAAATTCAAAATGGCTGCCAAAATTCCCACCAAAACTGATAAATTTTAAAATTGGCCATATATATGCAAGTAATAGTGCTAAAAATATATGTGAAACATGTACATATATGTTGTTGGTAACAAGAAACCCATTTCTGACATTTTAAAACTGGTTACATATTTCAAATTCAAAATGGCCGCCAAAATGACTGCCAAAATAACCACCAAAACTGCTAATTTTAGAATATTACCTTCTTATCAGCAAGTAATACAGCTAAAACAGATGTGAAATACGTTGGTATATGTTATTGAATATAATCAACCCATTTCTGAATATACAAACTGTTCACTTCAAATTCAAAATGGCCGCCAAACTGTCAGTTTGCTATTGGATATTAATTTAGGTCGTGACATTAGCAGCTCTTGCAGAATTCAGCACTGCACTCTGTGAAGTTTCACAAAGATTTTATGAAATTGGCACGTCCAGTGGGGTGCATCAAACCAACAATTAAGCAAAATGCTGGGCACAGCGGCGCAGGAGCAGTGTTATTATACTCGACACTAATTTTGTACTTTCATTTTCTGGAAACATGTTAAAATATCTAGTGCACTGAATACTAAACCTCTGCTGGATACCATTACATATCAGTCACTTTCTTGATCAGGCAGAGTCACATTGGAGCAATGAAGTCCTTTACATTCTATACACGCTGGAGAACATTGTAGTCCATACTTTACGCAACTGCATCTTCCTCGACAGTCTGTCTTGCAGGAACAGTTGATCGCTTGCAGGAGATACTCAGGTGCAGGCTTCAAGTTCGTTTGAACAGGAAACATCTTCCCATCGCTGATCCTCCATCCCCAATCCTCGGCACGCATATCTACCCCACTCCATTGCTGGACTTGGTGATACACACGCTGGCTATGGTACTGAGCTGCTGACGATGTGCGAGGCAAGTTGCGAGGTTTTACACAAGTTGTACTGGATGAAACCTTCTGGTGGAAGCGTTGCAGACGAAGGGCGTTCAGTCTATCACCAGGTTTGCCATTGTACAAACAAACTAGGGCGTTTTCTCCAGCTGTCATTATGCCATCATGTGTGGCACATGGGTTTTTGAAGACTGCAGCTTGCTGCCGGAAATATTCATTTGACCTATTGAGTTTGTTCAGAGCCATGGGTTTCCCAATGCCAAACAACCCGGATGTAGTATCGCACCCAAGTATGGCATGCGCAAAGAGAAGGTTGTCACAAATATCTTTTCCAAGTGCCTTTTGGACCAGTTTGATGTTCCAGCATCTGGGTGGCTTCTTGGAAGTCAACTTTGGCTGAGGTCTTTTTTTTTTTCTTTTTTTTTTTGTATACAAGATCGAGGCTCGTGAAAGAGCGAACATAATCACACAGAAAGACAAACAGACACACAAAACAAATAACATCGGGAGCGGTAGACAAGATGGGGAGAGAGGGGGAAGGACACAAACACAACATTTGAGAGCAGGGACCGAGAGACATGGAGACATCGAGAGAACTGTGGGAGGGAGAGGGCTTTGGGGGGTAGGCATGGGAAGGGGGGGGGGGGGTGGGAGAGGTATAAAACATATGGACACTGCCAAGACTTCCAGGAAAGAAGTTGGAATTTCAAACAAGGTGGATCTGGGGTGAATTAGTGGGGGTAGAAAAGATCAAGGTTTTGGATGGGGGAAGATAAGAGATGGTGGTGAACAGTTGTTTTGAAGACCTGGAGGGAGGAGTGTGATTGAAGTGAGTGTGGGAGTTTGTTCCAGAGGCGGGAGAAAAGAGGAATGAAAGAGTGAAGGTGAGCAGAGAGCCGAGATTTCGGCAGTTTAACCATCAGAGGGTGGCTGGCAGATCTTGTGCGACCTGTAGGAATATTTGGGGGACAGAGCGCAGAGAGAGCTGGGGGAGCAAGGCCAGAGAGGAGTCGGTAGAAGACAGAAAGACCACCTACCTGCCTGCGGTGAGTGAGTGAAAGGCCCTCAGAGATACCTTCATCGCGGGAGATTCCAATGATTCTGAAAGCTTTGGATTCAACAGCGTGAAGCCGAGCCAGGTGTGAGGCAGGAGCACCAGCCCATAGGGGAGAACAGCATTCCATTGAGCTGCGGATGAAAGCCTTGTATGTGGTGAGGAGCTCAGGTGTGCCTAGGAAGTACTTCGCACGACGGAGGATGCCCAGTCGGCGACTGGCTTTGGAGGCCAGCTTGGAAATGTGGTTTTCCCAAGAAAGATCATGGCAGATGGTGAGACCCAAAAGCTTGAGCGACAGAACTTCTTGGAGAGGATTGTTGAGAAAGTAGATGGGAGGGTTGTCCAGTCGATCTTTTCGGAGAGACATAGTAAGAGTGTGAGATTTGTCAGGATTGAAAGACATGTTCCACATGTTTGACCAGTCTGTGATTTTGTCCAGGTCTTCAGAGAGTGAGGAGGCTGCAGACTGCCGATCTGAGGGAAGAGGAATGGAGCGGCAGAGAGTGGAGTCATCAGCAAAGAGATACAGAGGATTTTCCAGAGAGTCGGAGAGATCATTGATAAAGACCAGAAAAAGCACAGGGCCCAGCACACTGCCTTGGGGAACTCCAGCCTGAACGGGAAGGGGAGATGAGAGAAATCCATTCAGGGCCACACGTTGACTACGACCAGAGAGGAAGTCCGCAAGCCATGCATGGAGATTTCCATGGATACCATAGGAGGAGAGTTTGGTGAGCAGAGCTGGGTGCCAGACCGTATTGAAGGCACGTGATATGTCAAGGGAGACAGCTCTGATTTCCTGTTTGGCATTGAGGACCTCCATCCATTGTTGAGACAGCAGAAGCAGCATGTCCAGAGTAGAGTGACCTGGTCTGAAACCAAATTGATGATCAGAGATCAAGCCATTGGAGAAGAGGAAAGATTTCATATCCGAAGCAATGATGGATTCCATGACTTTGCTGATAATTGGGAGCAGGCTGATTGGTCTGTAGTTGCAAGGATCTGTTTTTGCACCTTTTTTGTGTAAAGCGGTAATGTTTGCTGATTTCCAGGATGCTGGCAGATGACCTTGAGCAAAAGATAGGGTGAAAAGAACAGAGAGAGGGTGAGATAGAGTGGCAGAGCAGGATTTTAGGACCCGTGGGCTGATGCCATCTGGTCCAGTTGCAGAATCAGAGTCGAGGTTTGACAAAAACTCCTCCACCTTGTCAGGAGAGAAGGTCACAGAGTCCAGGAGCAGTTTGGTTCGACTGGGAAAGGTGGGAACAGAGAGAGATGGGTTTGGGACTAAGGATTTTGAGGCAAACACAGAGTTGAGGCATTCGGCTTTGTCACGTGCGATGTCAACTGTGTGGCCATTTGAGGTAAGGGAGGGGATGGAGGGGGAACAAACACCAGAAATGGATTTGACCAGACGCCACCAGGATTTGGAGGAAGGAGACAGGTTTGAGAGTTCATTCTTGAGTGAGGAGAGATAGTGCTTCCTGGCACTCCTGAGGGTAGACACACACTTGTTCTGAGCTTGGTGGAAGGAACTGAGATTTCCTTCAGTTGGATTAGCCTTCCAAGAGGCAAAGGCAAGTTGTTTCAGGGCAACTGCCTCACCACAAGATTCAGTGTACCATGGACGGGAGGAAGGGTAAGACAACTGAAGGCGAGATGGGATAAATCTGTGCATGAGAGAGATCAGTTTGCTTTGGAAGAATTCCCAGGAAGAATTGATGTCAGAGGCAGTAGAGATGGGAGACCAGTCCAGACGAATGATGGCTGCTTGAAGACCGTCCCAGTCGGCCTGAGTGAAATGCCAGACTCGTCGACGCTGAGGAGGCTCTCCGAGAATGGCCAGAGAGATGTCCACTTTGACAAGCACATGATCAGAAGAACCGATTGGAGCAGAAGAAGAGCAGCAGACATTAGCAGGGAAGTTGGTCATAACCAAGTCTAGAAGAGAAGATACTCCATTGGCTGAGATCCGGGTCGGGAAATTGACAGATTGTGTCA
Organism: Myxine glutinosa; assembly: GCF_964187855.1. Classification (NCBI taxonomy): domain Eukaryota; kingdom Metazoa; phylum Chordata; class Myxini; order Myxiniformes; family Myxinidae; genus Myxine; species Myxine glutinosa. Next base: position 60,563,241 of record NC_136265.1, read on the forward strand.
ATCCCAGTGAGTCACAGAAGTCCTTTGCTGAGGTGCCATGACTGGTGAGAGAGGAACCCACACCCAACCAGGTGGCATGATGACAATTGAAGTCACCACATATGAGGAAGAGAGAGTTGGGATGAGTGGATAGAAGTTGGTCCATGTTGTCGGACAGTGAAATGTAGATGGAGTCATCACTGTTTGGGGGACGGTACAGAACACATATGAACAAAAGGTGGGAGCGGAGAGGAAGCCGTAGCCAGAGGTACTCCTGGGGGTGAAGAGGAGAGAGGGCAGTGCAAGGAGAGTGAGGAAGAGAGTTTTTGATAAAGATAGCCACCCCACCACCAGGCCGAGGCTCAGGTCTATCATACCGGAGGAGGGAGTAACCAGGAAGAGATATTAAGGAATCAGAGACATCTTGAAGGAGGAAAGTCTCTGTTAAGCAGATCAAGTCTGGATTGTCAGAAGCAACCTGTATGGAGAGATCAGTCAGGTTTGAGCGAAGGCCCCGGATGTTTGAGGTCCATACCGTTAATGAAGAGAGAGGGGGAGCATCGGGTACAGGACAGGGGAGGGGAGGAGTAGGGTAAGATGAAGGATGAGAGGGGGAGGTAGGGAGAGCAGTTGTTAGTGTGTCAGCGATTGCAGAAGAGTTCCAAGAAAGGGAAGGATGAGGAGGATGAAAGGTTTGAAGGTGAAGGGATGAGGCACAGTGAGGGGTTGTTTGAGGGGGGGCAGAGGAAAGAAGAAGGTTGGGGGGGGTGGAGGTATGAGATAGAAGGGAGACGAAGTGGGGAGGAGGCAGCTTTGAGGAGGAGGGGGGAGGAGGGAGAATTGGAGAGGAATGGTATGGGGGGAGATTTGAATGGGAGGGGTTGGGGGGGAGTTTTGAAGGGGAGGAGTGAGGGGATGAGTTTAGGAGGGGAAGGGCAAGGGGGGAGTTCAGGAGTGGAAGGGAAAGGGGGGAGTTCAGGAGTGGAGGGGCAGGGGGGGAGTTTAAGAGTGGCGGGGCAAGGGGGGAGTTTAGGAGTGTAGGTGCAAGGGGAGGGATTTGGATGGGAGGGGCAAGAGGGGAGTTTAGAAAGTGGATGATTAATGAAAGACGAACATTGAAAACAAATTGGGTTTGTTGTGATTTTCAAGTTAGCAATCCGGTTCAGAATGATGGAGGAGGGATGGAATGAATGTGAATTTAGACCATGTAGTGAGGGAGACATAAAAGATATTGAATTTCTTTTTTTTGAGGTGGAATGAGTTGGAGAGGAAATTGAGAAAAGCCTTTTAAATAGGAAGAAAAACAGCGTGTTGTAAAATACCACTGAGTAAAACACTGAAGGGGAAAGGTTATACATATTTAAATAATATTTAAACAGAACCGTGAACAATCTTACGTGCACAAAAATACCAACGGGGGGAGAGCCGAGAGGGACCACCACTAGTCACGTGAAGGGCAAACGGTGGATGGCAAGGAGTTAATGGGGGCGGGGCGAACAGCACACCTGGACAGAAAATACAGGATGAGTCAACAGTACACGTGGATAAAGGAAAATAAATGTTTTTGGTTTTTTTTTTGTTTGTGTGGTTTTTGGGGGTGGGAGGGGGGGGAGGTGGGGATTTAGAACGTTAGACAGAGTATTATGTTCGGGGTAGAAGGGAAAAAAAACTAAGAGCCAAGCAAAACACGATTAAGATAACAAACACCGACGGGGGTACAACTACAAGGCCGCACACGAGGAGCAGAACACGATTAAATAATTACAAGTTACAGGAAATTCAAACCAAAAGTAACTATAATCAAAACAATAACGCATGGACGATAAAATAACGAGTTGAAATTTGACAATCTATCTGGGGAAATGGGGGAGAAACACATGGTCGAAGAACGAACGAACGAACGAATAAGAATGAATAAACGAATGAGAACAGAGAAGGAAATGTTTTTTTTTGGATTTTTTTGAGTTGTGATTTACACAAGGAAGAGGGCTATGGGGTGAAAAGATTGGGAAAACAGAGAACGAAAGTTATTGGATCACAAAAACACGGACCGCTGAGAGAAAAACAAAGCCTCAAGGTTGTACAGTGTTCACTGTACAACTACAAGGCCTCAAAACACGACCCGAATTAACACGATTTTCAATACAGGTATGAAAGATTTGCACCGAAAATCTTCGTCGGGAGACAATATATACACCATAAAATAAATAGTTATAACGAAAATACAAATGGGAACAATTACTTAACTTCAATTTCGATGGATAGCATGGAGAGCTGAGAATAAACGAACCCTCGCCAGCAAGACCGGAAACGGAAGTGAAGTCTCTGATGAAATAAATCAGGTCTGAAATAGGTCTGAAATAAATGTCAAAGGATGTCTCTGATGCCTGACCGCAGAGGAGCACAAGTAGGTCGGTGTCATCTCCAATGAGGACAGAGTTCTTTCTATCTGCAGATGCAATAGTCGTTTGCACCATCAGGGCGTCTGCATCAGCCTCTGCATGCAATACCTCAGTGCCATGGTGTTCAAAGTGTTCGCTGAGCAGATTTATGAATCGTTGCTTATTGGTCTTGTTGGCCAGAAAGTCTTCTCTCTTCAACGAACACACCATGTCCCCTGTAAAATGCACGGAAGCACTGACACTTCCTCTGTCCCGTTTACCATGTGTAACATCTTTCGTGGTCAGGCCACCTTCATAACCATCAAATACAATGATGGCAGGGTCATATTTGCCTGCAACATACTGGACGTAACGACTACAAATGGCATTGTATGTCTCTCCACCATTCCATGAAATTCTGTGCAAGAGAGCTCCACCATCTAGGACATACTGTACATCATTTGGTGGGTCATTTGGTAGGCTAGATGTCTTGGAAGCATCAGGAAGTTGTTTCCATATTGCATCAGCCAGTGTAGGTTTGTCGGGTGCAAGCAATACGTTGGTTGTTTCAAACAGTGCTGATGGGTAACTACAAAGTTCATGTGAGAAAACTTCATTCAGATCACCATGGCGTGTCCCTGCAGTAACCAGACGCTGGAACAGCAGTTGTGGGTCGATTAACACAGACTCTGTGCCCTTCTTCACAGCTGTTTTGGCTCCAAGGGTTACAACCTTACAAGGTTACAACCATCTCAAAATGTTTTGGCTCCAAGGGTTACAACCTGATCTGTCTTCTTGAATACATATTGTAAGACTTTTTGACCAACCATTCCATCTAAAATAGTCTTTCCAACAGGGAGGGCTTTGTCAACATTAACTGAATCACCTGCAGTAACTCCAGTGGCAATGCTGTGTAAGGTCGAATCCTCATTATCAAATGGGCTTTTTGGTGACAGGAATGTCATGATCTTGTGCGTGTCACCTGTGTCCCTCTCTTTACGTGCTGTAGTTAGGTCTTTATGTTGTTCACTAGTGGAGTAGCAAACTGACGTGAACTCTTGCAAGGCATTGCTCACCTCTGCACACATAGGGTTTGATAGTACCCATGTGAGTCTCTGATTCCTCCATCCCTCTACCTCTAGTAAGACCTCCTGTAGTTTTCAGGCTTCTCATGAGCACCTGCTCAATCACCAGGTCTGTTGACAACCCAGCCCAGTAACGGTCTGAACGTCGCACGACATGAAATCCATTCTCAAAATGTTGTTGAACATTAGGATCTTGCACTGGTAACTGAGTTAGTCGCTGGAGGTAGATATAGATTGATTTTGTGTATAAATTGTGACCAGAAGCTGCCAGGAAAGGAAGCATATCATACAAGGCCTGCAAGTGCAAATTCCAGTCTCCAGTACGTTCCGATTTGATGAATTTCCGAACAATGTCAATCATGTCCATGTACTGGAGCCAAAGTTGCGCTGTTCGGAGGTCTTTCATGGAACCCTTTTTTTCTTTCATTGCTCAGTCGATCTTCTGAAGGACGTCTGTTGAGAAAGCACTCTCCTCAGCTACTTCACCTGTTATCAAACCATCATACATGGCCTGTAACTCATGGAGGTCAATCACGTCGCCATTCCGGGGAAGCCTGGCAGTTACCTGTTCATCACCTGTATCACTCATTTGTTCACCCTCTGTGTCATCTACTTGTTCGCCATCTGCGTCACCCATTTGTTTGCCAACTATGTTGTCTTGTCCTACATCCGTATCGCCCATTTGTTTGCCATCTGTGTCACCCGTCCCATCGCCACCTTTTTCACCCTGTCTTTCACCATCTGTGTCATGCATTTGTTCTCCATCTTCAGTACTCATTTGTTCACTATCTTTGTTACCAAATGTCACATAATCTCTCTGTTCCATGTTGACTTCATCATCATTATTCGCTGATTCACTGGCATTGTGTGTACAAGGTACTAGAGTACCAAATATCTCTGCTGCAAGCATAGTGTTCAGAGCTGCGTCCACTAGAAGGTGTCTCCGTAAGGCCCTGGCATATGCCTTACCTGACATCATGTGTGACAGTGTTTTCAGAATACACAAGCTCAAGTACACGTTCTAGTCCTGATCCTGCCATAATGTGCCCAATAGATCCCAGGAAGCTCATGAGTGTATGAAATCCACCCAGACGAAGTACAATTCCATGCAAGTTACTGTCTTCCGGCTCACTTTCTACGATAGTCATAGCCTTCCACCAGATTGGTTTCATCGAATGTGATGATTGGTGTTGCATTGTAGCGTTTGGCATGGTCACACACAAACACCAATGTGGAATATATGCAGGACGTATCACCAGGGTTCATATCTATCAAGGGTAAAAAGAGAACTGATGACTGCCCTGGGTGCCGTCCCTTCTGCACTGCTTGCGTCATTCCGGACCATGCTGGAGGTGGAGAGTGTAGTGTTAGAGAGATCTTCCACAGTAGGTTGAAGTTTGAAGTGCTATCTTGCTCCTTCCTGTCTTCAAGTAATCCATATGTCAGTGAGGCTAATCCATTGCAAGGAGATGTGAGGTGTCGGATGGTGATGCGACCCACTGCTGCAACATCCTCCATTGTAACAGATATGCGTGGTAGTCTGCTTGTGGTCTGTGTCTTAGGGGTCACAGTGGCAATTATGCCCATGCCATGGAAGGTGTTCAGGCCATCTATTGTCCTAATGTTATGATCTACATTATCACCCATGTACTGGATGAATTGGCCTTCAGTGTAGTTTGGTATGTCTGTTCCTTGGGTAACTGCTGCACTGCGCTCAAATTTCTGAACTTCCTTATATGAGCTACAGAATCCATGTGCATGGAGAGAGTCGATGAGAAATTTAGGCCCAAAGTGGTGGTGCATTTGTACGCCTAAACCTATCTGTAAGGGAGCAATCAGAACTCTTGGTCGAATGCACTGCATAATGGCTTGGCCCAACGATGCTACTTTCCTATCGGTGTCCTTCCCAACTGCCAATATCTGAAGCATAAGTTTCAATGATTCGGGTAAGAACAACATTGCCTCATCAGTAGATGCCATTGTGCTTGCATCTGGGTAGAACTCATTTGTTTGTTCCAGTGATTTAACATCACTCTTAATCAGTTTGGCAGCAGTTTCAATGAGACTCATTTTCTCTGCAGTGCTGTTACTTTTCTTGGGTTGACTGTAGAAATCATGGAGTATATAAGCAGATGCTTTGTGGCGGAATGTAACCACATTTACTTTTCCATTGATCTCGGTGATCACTATGTTGTCGCCGAAGTGCTGTACAAGTTGATCTTTCATGTAAGTAAATCCAGAGGATTATTTGTCAGTGCCATCCAGATATTCATCCATTTTGTGCATTAGATCTCGTATTGTTACTTGTTCATCATCATTATCCTCAAGGTACTCAGCAACTTTGAGGAAAGCAGTTGCTCGTTCTGAATATTGGGGTCTGCCCTACTTTGGGCGTTTGGAAGGGATCGTTTCTTCTGCAACAAACTCATTTGGTATCTCCCTTCCTTTCTGAAGTTTGTGCTGCAGAGGTTATGATATACTGTATCTGCAGCATGTAGATCCTGTGCGTACTCAATTCTACCTCTAACAGTGTCTGACCATGAATCATTGCGTTCATTGCATACATGCAATATCGTTTTCTGGAAATCTATCGTTCTGACAGCGAAAAGTTTATGTGTTGGTTTGTTATATTTCTGTGCATCGGAAACACCACAAAATATGCAGTTGTCTTTGTAATTGAATGCCATATTTGTGGATCGACGTGCACATTGTGAACTACTTGGAGCTGCCGAGTCAAGACTTCGCTTTTTGTTGTCACTGGTTATGCTGTTTGGGCAACAAAAGTTCTTCCTACATTTGACATGCACAAGTTGGCCAGGCAGGTACTTATATTTCTGTTCCGCAACTCATTAGCTTTAGCAATGCCTTGACATCCTTTTGGGCGTAATGTGGAAGTTGCCTCTCCATTGGATAAAGGTTCTTCACAGAAAACGCACTTGTCCATGATGAGCTAGTTACTCTGTGAAAGAAAAGAAAAGAACACTTTAGAATTAAAGACAACAACTAAGCCAGTGTATCCAATGTATTTCATTCACTTTCATTACCTTTGAACCAATGATTCATAATATGAAGTACAAGTAATTGCTTATATTTGATTTTATCTCTAAATATATTAGTTTCATGGACGTTTTGAATTTTAAATATGTGACCAGTTTGAAAACATTTGTCAGAAATGGGTTTCTTGTTGCCAACAACATATACGTATGTGTTTCACATATATTTTTAGCACTATTACTTGCGTATATATGGCCCATTTTAAAATTTGTCAGTTTTGGAGGGAATTTTGGCAGCCATTTTGAATTTGAAATATGTGACCAGTTCAAAAATGTCAGAAATGGATTTCTTGTCACCAACAACATATGTCTAGGTGTTTCATATACATTTTTAGCACTTTTACTTGCGTATACAACAACAACAACAACAACAACAACATGTATTTTAAAGGCCATTTTGTGAGGCCATGAGGCCATTTTTAAAGGCCATGAGGCCATTTTAAAGGCCCTGCTAGAGCGTGGGTTAGCCTTGCGGTCCCCATGACAATCTTCTCCATTTTGCCCGATTTTCTGCATCTCTCCTTGTTAACCCCCTTGCCCGCATTTCTTCTTCCACCATCTTTAGTCAAGTCTTTCTCGGTCTTCCCCGTCTTCTACTAACTTCTACATTCATTTCCATCACTCTTCTCAACCAGTCACTTTCATCCTTCCTCAACACATGACCAAACCATCTCAACCTGTTCCTCTTCACAGCATCAATCACAGGCTCTATTCCCATCATCTTTCGCAATTCATCATTTGTCTTCCTCTCTCTCAACGATACTCCACACATCCGTCGAACCACTCGCATTTCCACCCTTTCCAACCTTCGTTGCTGCTCTACGTTCATTACCCATGTCTCGCTCCCATAAATCATAACACCTCTCACACAGGCAGCATACACCTTTCCCTTCAGCTTCAACGACACTCCCCTCATCATCAGCATGCCACTCAATTCCCGAAACTTCTTCCATGCACATCTCACTCGAGCAACCGTTGCCGAGTCTGATCCACCTTCTCCATTCAGCATGTCTCCGAGGTAGCAACATGTTTTCACACCTTCCAACTTCACGCCGTCTCCAAGATCCAACTCAACATTTCCTCCATCTGCAGCTCCCTCTGTGCACACCTTACATTTGAATGTAGCTGCCACACTGGTTAATGACCCTCTCAGACCACTACATTTTTGATGAACCCATTCAGCACACATTCTACACTGAATGGAGTTCACTCCGACACCCTTCCTACACACAGCACAGGGCCACTTCCCAGTTCTTTCCACCTCACCACATGCTTTACCACTTGCCATCACCTTCGTCTTTCCGATATTCACCTTCAGACCTTTTGTCTCCATACATTCTTTCCACGTGTTCATCTTTTCCTTCAGTCCATCCATACTTTCCGCAATCAACACCAGATCATCTGCATGCAACAACTCCCACGGTAAACCCTCCTTTACGTTCTGAGTCAGCACCTCCATAACAGCTACAAATAGTAGTGGACTTAGTACCGACCCCTGATGCACTCCCACCTTCACCTCAAACTCACCACTGTTCCCGTCCTTCGTCCTTACAGCTGTGCACGCTCTTTTGTACATTGCCATCACTACTCTGATCAACCATTCCTCCACTCCTAACTTCCTCAATGCCCATGTCAATACTTTGCGTGGAACCCGATCGAATGCTTTCTCCAGATCAACAAACCCAAGAAACAACTTCTTCCTCTTCTCCATGTACTTCTCCTGCAACTGCCTCACAATGAAAAGCGCGTCTGTCGTTCCTCTTCCTGGCATGAATCCAAACTGCATTTTGTCGATCTTCACTTTCTTCCTTATCCTCCTCTCCAACACCCTTTCCAATACCTTCATTCCATGCTCCAATAACTTTATTGCTCGGTACGAGCCACACTCCAGAGGGTCACCTTTCCCCTTGTATAGAGGGACGAGGGTACTCAGTTCCCAATCCACTGGAATGCGGCCTTCTTTCACCACCAGATTACAGATCTCTGTCATTCTCTTCACACCCCAACTTCCTGCTGCCTTCAACATATCTCCCACAACTCCCGTCGGCCCTCCCGCTTTTCTACCCTTCATTGCTTTTATCGCTTCCTCAACTTCCTTCTCAGTTATCTTCTCTGCCGGTCCTAAAACTGGGTTACTCTCTATGTTGCCATCCCATTCATTCTCTGTATTCAACAGCATTTCCATATATCTTTTCCATCTTCCTTTAATTCCATCTGGGTCGACAACGATTTGTCCCACTTCATCCTTCAAGCAACTCACCCCCATCACATCACACCTCTCGTTCGCTATCTGCTTTGCAATCCTGAATACTGCTTTCTGACCCTCTTCCGAATCCAAGCGTTCTCCGAACATTTTCCTACATGCCTCCTGCGCCTTTGCTACCTCTTTCTTTGCAGCCTTCCTGGCTGCCTTATAACTTTCATGCTCTGCTGTGATATAGGGCTTGCGTATATAGGGCCAATTTTTTAAAAAATCAGTTTTGGCGGGAATTTTGGCGGCCAACTTGAAAAATAAGCATGAGCCTGTACTTCGATTTCCCGAGACTTTTAGTATGTTATTCTATAGTATATTTGCAGTTGAAAAACACTTGAATGGTTTCTATTGCAATTAGTGGTGGGTATATCACTAAGTTCCCTGGTCTATTGGACCACTCTTCCGGAAGCATCAAAATCGTGCCATGAATTGATCGACTGTGGCTGCAAGAAAGGGTGCACTGGACGCTGCAAGTGTGCCAAAGCTGCATTCAAGTGCACTGCACTGTGCTTCTGTTCTGGAGACTGTTAGATTTTGGTCATTACCAATTTTCATCATTGCACTTGATTTAATGTAAGCTTTGGTGGACATACTTGGTTAACTACAGTTATTTTTTCAGAGGTTATTGCATCATTCCTTGCAGTGTCAACACTTTTTTTTCATCATTTCTGGTCTTTGAGTGTTCTGTACCTATCCCTGTACCTGAAAAAATAAAGTTTTAAAAGTTCAAATGAACTTTTTCCAATAGCAGTTCCAACTGCAGTATCATAACAATAGGTATTTAAGTTAACGTAATTTGACCTTGACCGTGACCTAAATGCATGTCCTTGAGTTCTGGCGATCTCAAAAGTATCACCAAATGAATGGGCATCCCCAATTTAGTTGGAAATGACACCTATAAGCGCGTTTGAACATGAGACCCGGTGGACTCGTGGCCATTTTGGATTTGACCTCTCACGGTCCTCAGAGGTCAAATCTGACTTCCCTCCACATCTGAAAATAAACCTTATGGTATATACTAACTATGCTAGAAATTTCATGCTTTTCTCAAAAAATGCACAATTTGTTAAAATATGAGAGCTCATCCGCTGTACTAAAAACATTGCCTCAAAAAGAGAACCATGACAATTACAACTACATATGGGCAGGGTACAGCCCGAAGTACCCCATGGGGGACCTCACTCCGTCTTGTCAAAACTCAATGTGGGGAACCCGATCGAAGCAAGGGTGGAAATCGCTCCATTTATGACGACGAAACATCTGATGCCCCGCATGGAGAACGGTTTCTGAGGTTTGGGACATGGAATGTAGGAACAATGACAGGGAGATCAGGAGAAGTGGTGGACATATGTTGTGTGCAGGAGACGTGATGGAAGGGAAGTGGTGTGAGAATGGTGAAGGGTAGGCAGGGACAGAAATACAAGTTTGTGTGGCAAGGGTGTCCAGAGGGCGTGAATGGTGTTGGTGTCCTGTTTTCTGAGGAGTTTGTAGACAGTGTGGTGAGTGTGACGAGAGTGAGTGAAAGGTTGATGATGGTGAAAATGATGATTGGAAAGCTCTTGGTGAAGGTCATCTCGGGATATGCTCTGCAGGTCGGTCGGAGCAATGAAGAGAAGGACAAGTTCTGGTGTGCGATAGAGAAGCTGATGGAAAACGTCAAAGATGAGGAAGTTGTTGTGGTAGGAGGAGACCTAAATGGACATGTAGGAAGGAGTATAGATGATTTTGAGAGAGTTCATGGGGGTTACGGATATGGTGTGAGGAATGGAGAAGGTGAAAGGATTTTGGAGCTGGTTTGTTGATTTGTAATACTCAGTCCCAGAAAGTGGATAATAAGCTTGCTACATACATGTCAGGTGGGTCGACGACAACCGTTGACGACCTGATGGTGCGTAGGCGAGATAGAGGGCACCTCCGGGACACAAAGGTGATCCTGGGGGAGGAGGCTGTTTCACATCACCACTTGGTTGTCTGCAATATAAGGGTAAAAGGTGCGAGGAGAGCCCAGTGGGTGAAGTACCAACCGAGATTGAAGGTTTTGTTTTTTTTGATGAGGAGGGAGGCATTAAAAGAGAGGCTGAGTATGGTGGAGGATGATGTGGTTGAGCTTGAAAGTGGTTGGATGTCAATGAAAGATCATCTGTTGGGAGCAGTTGGTAAAATATGTGGATGGACAACAGGACCACCAAGGGCACTCGGAAACATGGTGGTGGGATGATGAAGTTGGAAAGAGGATTGACGAGAGGAGGAAGATGTTCAAGGAGTGGCAGAAGGTGAAGGGTACAGGAGCAGAAAAGGCAGAGCATGAAAGTTATAAGACAGCCAAGAAGGCTGCAAAGAAAGAGGTAGCAAAGGCACAAGAGGCATGTATGCAAATGTTCAGAGAACGTTTGGATTCGGAAGATGGTCAGAGAGCAGTATTCAGGATTGCAAAGCAGATAGCAAAAGAGAGGTGTAATGTGATGGGGGTGAGTTGCTTGAAGGATGAAGCGGGACAAATCGTTGTGGACACAGATGGAATTAAAGGAAAATGGAAGAGATACATGGAAATGCAGAGAATGAATGGGACGGCAACATAGAGAGTAACCCAGTTTTAGGACCGGCAGAGAAGATAACTGAGAAGGAAGTTGAGGAAGCGATAAAAGCAATGAAGCGTAGAAAAGCAGAAGGGCCGACGGGAGTTGTGGGAAATATGTTGAAGGCAGCAAGAAGTTGGGGTGTGAAGAGAATGACAGAGATCTGTAATCTGGTGGTGAAAGAAGGCCGCATTCCAGTGGATTGGGAACTGAGTACCCTCGTCCCTCTATACAAGGGGAAAGGTGACCCTTTGGACTGTGGCTCATATCGAGCGATAGTTATTGGAGCATGGAATGAAGGTATTGGAAAGGGTGTTGGAGAGGACGACGAGGAAGAAAGTGAAGATCGACGAAATGCAGTTTAGATTTATGCCAGGAAGAGGAACGACAGACGTGCTTTTTATTGGAAGGCAGTTGCAGGAGAAGTACATGGAGAAGAGGAAGAAGTTAAGTTGTTTCTTGGGTTTGTTGATCTGGAGAAAGCATTCGATGGGGTTTGACACAAAGTAGTGACATGGGCATTGAGGAAGTTAGGAGCGGAGGAATGGTTTATCAGTCGTGATGGCAATATACGAGAGAGCGCGCACATCTGTCAGGACGAAGGACGGGAACAGTGGTGAGTTTGAGGTGAAGGTGGGAGTGCATCATGGGTCGGTACTAAGTCCACTACTATTTGTAGCTGTGATGGAGGTGCTGGCTCGGAATGTAAAGGAGGGTTTACCGTGGGAGTTGTTGGATGCAGATGTTCTGCTGTTGATTGCGGAAAGTATGGATGGAGTGAAGGAGAAGATGAACAAGTGGAAGGAATGTATGGAGACAAAAGGTCTGAAGGTGAATATCGGAAAGATGAAGGTGATGGCAAGTGGTAAAGCATGTGGTGAGGTGGAAAGAACTGGGAAGTGGCCGTGTGCTGTGTGCAGGAAGGGTGTCAGACGTCGGAGTGAACTCCATACAATGTACAATGTGCGCAGAGTGGGTTCATCAAAAATGTAGTGGTCTGAGAGGGTCATTAACCAGTGTGGCAGCTACATTCTAGTGTGAGATGTGCACAGAGTGAGCTGTGGATGGAGGAAATGTTGAGTTGGATCTTGGAGATGGCGTGAAGCTGGAAGGTGTGAAAACATTTTGCTACCTAGGAGACATGTTGAATGAAGAAGGTGGATCACATTCGGCAACGGTTGCTAGAGTGAGATGTGCATGGAAGAGGTTTCGGGAACTGAGTGAAGTGCTGATGAGGAGGGGGGGTGTCGTTGAAGCTGAAGGGAAAGGTGTATGCTGCATGTGTGAGAAGTGTTATGATTTATGGGAGCGAGACATGGGTAATGAACGTCCAGCAATGAAGGCTGGAAAGGGTGGAGGTCTGAATGGTTCGGTGGATGTGTGGAGTATCGTTGAGAGAGAGGAAGACAAATGATGAATTGCGAAAGATGATGGGAATCGAGCCTGTGATTGATGCTGTGAAAAGAAACAGGTTGAGATGGTTTGGTCACGTGTTGAGGAAGGATGAAAGTGACTGGTTGAGAAGAATGATGGTAATTAATGTAGAAGGAAGTAAAGGACGGGGAAGACCGAGAAAGATTTGGCTAAATGTGGTGGAAGAAGAAATGTGAACAAGGGGAGATGCAGAAAATAGGGCAAAATGGAGAAGATTGTCATGGGGCCCGCAAGGCTAACCCCCACTTGAGCAGGGAAAATTGCCTTAAAATGCCTGTTGATGTTGTTGTTGAGGATGCCGAATCCCAAAAAGGAAGCTTATAACGAGAATGCCTTTCCATACACAAAGGAGATATTCAAAACAAACTATGAAACAACATCAGGTTACATATTAAACATGATCAAACTAAAATATGCAGTTTTGTGCTTGTCTGACGATTTTTTACTGCAATACATTCGCTCGTCCCTTATCCAATCTCAACCAAACTTGACAGGAGGACGAAGGATCACACAATGAAGGTTGTAGTGATTTCATTTGACATCACCTAATCCACATCCAAAGTTGGTCATCACTTCATCCAGAAGGGATGATTTTCCATTGTGAAAAATCTCGGAAGGAAAATTCACGGACTTAGTCCGTCCCATGGCATCACCGAAGTCCGATGCAGAATTGTCATGGTATAGTGTACTTATCCAATTTTCACGAAATTTCCCTCAAGCGAGTGTTAAACATTTCTGGTGACTATAATTCGCGATGGGTGTATGCATCAAGTGTATGCATCAGTTGCAGGAGAAGTACATGGAGAAGAGGAAGAAGTTGTTTCTTTGGTTTGTTGATCTGGAGAAAGCATTCGATAAGGTTCCACGCAAAGTATTGGCATGGGCAATGAGGAAGTTAGGAGTGGAGGAATGGTTGATCAGAGTAGTGATGGCAATGTACAAAAGAGCGCGCACAGCTGGAAGGACGAAGGACGGGAACAGTGGTGAGTTTGAGGTGAAGGTGGGAGTGCATCAGGGGTCGGTACTAAGTCCAATACTATTTGTAGCTGTGATGGAGGTGCTGGCTCACAACGTAAAGGAGGGTTTCCCGTGCGAGTTGTTGTATGCAGATGACCTGGGGTTGATTGTGGAAAGTATGGATGGACTGAAGGAAAAGATGAACAAGTGGAAGGAATGTATGGAGACAAAAGGTCTGAAGGTGATGGGAAGTGGGAAAGCATATGGTGAGGTGGAAAGAACTGGTAAGTGGCCCTGTGCTGTGTGCAGGAAGGGTGTCAGAGTGAACTCCATTCAATGTACAATGTGCGCTGAGTGGGTTCATCAAAAATGTAGTGGTCTGAGAGGGTCATTAACCAGTGTGGCAGCTGCATTCAAATGTAAGGTGTGCACAGAGGGAGCTGCAGATGGAGGAAATGTTGAGTTGGATCTTGGAGACAGCGTGAAGCTGGAAGGTGTGAAAACATTTTGCTACCGCGGAGACATGCTGAATGGAGAAGGTGGATCAGACTCGGCAACGGTTGCGAGAGTGAGATGTGCATGGAAGAAGTTTCGCGAACTGAGTGGTGTGCTGATGAGGAGGGGAGTGTCGTTGAAGCTGAAGGGAAAGGTGTATGCTGCATGTGTAAGAAGTGTTATGATTTATGGGAGCAAGACATGGGTAATGAACGTAGAGCAGCAACGAAGGTTGGAAAGGGTGGAAATGCGAATGGTTCGATGGATGTGCGGAGTATCGTTGAGAGAGAGGAAGACAAATGATGAATTGCGAAAAATGATGGGAATAGAGCCTATGATTGATGCTGTGAAGAGGAACAGGTTGAGATGGTTTGGTCATGTGTGAGGAAGCATGAAAGTGACTGGTTTAGAAGAGTGATGGAAATGAATGCAGAAGGAAGTCGAGGACGGGGAAGACCGAGAAAGACTTGGCTAAAGATGGTGGAAGAAGAAATGTGGGCAAGGGGGTTAACAAGGAGAGATGCAGAAAATAGGGCAAGATGGAGAAGATTGTCATGGGGACCGCAAGTCTAACCCCCGCTCTAGCAGGGAAAATGGTCTTAAAATGCATGTTGTTGTTGTTGTTATTGTTGGTGTATGCATCAAATAAAGGTCACAATTTGGCTGTAAGGGTGCGTGAGGCAATATCACACTTAAAGCCATGCCCTGGAAAATGGCAGATGAGGCCCCAATAATTAAGTTGCAATTAAGTTGTTGTTATTAAGACAGTACACGTGTAATCTGATGGTGAAAAAAATCGGACAGGAAATGAGATACATCATTCATGCGTATAGACTTGTTTAAGCACCTTTATTAGCTAAGATTTATTTGTCTCCCAGCTCGCGGCGAGGATGGGGAGAGAGGAGTAGGTGTGATAACCATAGAATGCCTCAAGAACATCGGTTTCCTTCAAATTTCTTTGTCTCGTGTTAAACAACAGTAACGAGTGTTTTAAAAGGTAATCATACAGTCATGTGAAAAAGTAAGTACACCCCATGTAAAGTTTTGACTTTTTCAACATATTTCAACATACAGGTATTTGATCTTCATTTCAACAATATTGATAGATAAAGGTGATATAATATAACAAATATGAAACATTTACATTTTGTAGTCCATTGTATAATTTAAATAAACATGATTGCAAATTTCGCATGTGGAAAAAGTAAGTACACCCTTGGCTCTAATAGGTGGTATTGCCCCACTTACCACCCTTGAAGGTGGTATTGGTGGTACAACTGTCTACCAGTCTCTGACATCGACTGGGAGAAATTTTTGCTCACTCCTCCATGCAGAATGATTTCAGCTGTGCGATGTTTGTGGGGTTTCTTGCATGCAAAGCTCGTTTCAAATCCCCCCACAACATCTCGATGGGATTTAGATCTGGGCTTTGACTTGGCCATTCCAGAACCCTCCAATTCTTTCTTTTTAGCCATTCCTTGGTGGATTTACTGGTATGTTTAGGGTCATTATCATGTTGCAAGGTCCACCTTCGGTTGAGCTTCAACTTCCGACAGATGGCCTCACATTATCCTCAAGCACCCTCTGGTACAATGAAGAATTCATAGTGGATTCTATGATGGTGAGCTGCCCAGGCCCTGATGCAGCAAAGCTGCCCCAAACCATAATATTTCCACCACCATGCTCTACAGTTGGTATCAGGTTTTTGTGGTCAAATGCTGTCTTTGGTTTTCGCCAAACATGTCTTCTGGTACTTTGGCCAAATAGCTCTACCTTTGACTCATCTGTCCAGAGCACATTGTTCCAGAAGTGCTGGTCTTTGCCTGGGTGTTCATTGGTAAACTTTACTCTTGCCCTGATGTTCTTTCTGGACAGCAAAGGTTTCCTCCTGGCACACCTCCCATGTAGATCAAATTTGTGCAGCCTCTTTCTAATGGTAGACTCATGCACTTTGACATCAACAGTGGCAAGGGCTACGTGTCGGTACGGTGATGACATTCTGGGGTTCTTAGAGACTTCTTTTCGCATCTTGCGGTCTGCTCTCGGGCTGAACTTGCTGGGGCGGCCTGGCCTGAACAAGTTGGCAGTTGTTTGGAATCTTCTCCACTTGTAGATGATCTTCTGCACAGTCGAAAGATTGATTTCAAATTGTTTGAGATCTTTTTAAATCCCTTCCCAGACTCGTAGGCATCGATAACCTTTCTGAAGGCCTCAAAGAGCTCTTTTGATCTAGGCATGGTGACGCCACTCACTTCAACAACAAAGAGCAAACCAAACTAAGTGTCTGAGGTTTAAATAAGACAGGTTCCTCCAAGATCCTTTCTGCCGATGTTCTCATCATTTGCACCTGAGCTGGTGCACCTGATTCTAATTTAAGGTGTTTGAAGTAGTGATAAATGTAGGGGTGTACTTACTTTTCCACATGCGAAATTTGCATTCATGTTTATTTAAATTATACAATGGAGTGCAAAATGTAAATGTTTCATGATATTTGTTATATTATATCACCTTTATCTATCACTAGGGCATTGCCCGTACGTGGGTGCCCGTTCCTTGCCAAAAAAAAAAAAAAACGCTACCCGTACGCTCTACCCCGCCCGTACGCCCGTAAACAAAAAAAACAACGCTCTTCGCTTCCGCCCTTCGCTCTGACTGAATTGGGAGAAATAATGCGCATAAGAAATCGAATTACGTACCGTAATGGCGGTCAGCTCGTAACGCGCTCAGCTCCGCTCGTCTCACATCGGCCACGCCTACGCAACAAAGCGTTCTGTGATTGGCTGCCGGAAGTGAAGTCTTCACTGTCCGGAAGTTCGCAAATCGCAGTTACGATGAATCGTTTTAATTTAATCGCAGTTTGAATTCGTTTTAAAACATAGTTTAACGGCAACATAGTTTTCCAACGTGAAATAAATGAATACGCTGTCAAATGTGCCGTCCGAGGCAGAGTCTGATCGCCACGTTCGGCACACGTGATAGCTCGCTGCTCTCTGATTGGTTGAAGCGTTTTTTGGACATAGCTCGGTAAGTACTTCTCCGATTAATTTAAAACCTTGAAAAGGCACATCCTCGGGTCCCCAGCAATATACCTGGCAAGTTTCAAGTATATCGGACCCGTGGTTGTCGAGAAACAGCGGTCACAGACACACAGACACACAGACACACAGAGATTGCTGGAATTATAGATAGATTATTGTTGAAATGAAGATCAAATAGCTGTATGTTGAAATATGTTGAAAAAGTGAAAACTTTACATGGGGTTTACTTACTTTTTCACGTGACTGTATGTTGGATGGAATTGACTGAATAGTTTGTTGTTGGAATATTTTTTACTTCCGGAAGATGTACCCCACAAAGCGCCACCACATTCTATTGATACACATTCACACTGGTTGTCCAAAGCGGAAAACCCCTTGGGGCAAATGAAGTCGTTACAACCTCCATAATAGGACCCTTAGTCCCCCTGGCAGGTTTGTTTGAGATTGGATAAGTAAGGACTGAATGCTTTGCGGTCACACAGACAGAAGAAGAAGAAGAAACCGGAAGTCATGATCACATGATCCTGCTCACTCCTGTGGTTCAAATTCGGGTAATGAGAATTGGCAATTAATGGACAGTTAACCCCTGTGCGCACGTGTTCCACCAAGACTCCGACATGTGAAAATTAAAATGTACCGTTGAGATTGTAAAGTGAGTATCTTTTGATAATATATTGTGATAAAAGCTTTCGATTAAGTTTTTATTGAAACTTTTATCGTTTGGTTTAAATGGATTGTTCTTGTTTCAGATTTTATTGTGAGAGTGAAGATGAAGTCTAAGTTCATGGATGATTCGTTCCCTCAAGATGAAGGTTTGAACCACAAACACATTGTTGATATTGTTGTTTTATTGTTTCTGATTAATCTACCATATAAAACACAATGTCAGTTTGTGTGGTTGTGCAGATCTCTGTCCTCCTCCATAAGGGTAGGTTTGAAGGCCAATTTTTAAAGTCAAATGTGTGTTCACTATGGTCTATTTTTGAGGATAAAGCAAAATCGGGAAACATTTAACAAAGACAAGCAATTATGTCTCTTTAATTGGAATTGTAGATGGTGGCTTGCAGACCGAGCCTCAAGGGCGGTGTGCAGAAGCGTTTTTTAAAAATAACAAATAATACAAGGCACATGGAGGTGAAATTCACTGCACAATGATGTGCCACAGAGTAAAACGAGTGTTCATTTACATCCATAGGATGTCTGAAAAATAAAGAAGAGAAAAGCGCATCTGCCACTCGGACGACTTTGGCTTCAGACTTTGGCACACTCATGAGGCTGCACCGTCCAATAAACTGTTCCAACCCGTCATATTTGACGGGCTTCTTCATGGTAATGTTATCATGAAGAGTAAAACTTACCACTGTATATCCGGTCCTTGTTATTTCTCACAAGGTATAAATGTCCATCAATTTTTGGAATGAAATCATGAGACATACTGTAGAAAGCTAGAGCAATGCGACTGTGTCACCAATATGCCTCCATGTAATCCCTATGCATGACAACGGGTATATGCCCTCATTTACTGTCCTAAAAATTAACAAGTTTGATTTTAATCACTTCAGCTGTTTTCAAGTATCACATTTTTACCAGACACGGCAGGTTTCACATCCATCGGTGAAGCTGTTTCGGAGAAGGGTTTTTTTTTTGAAAAATATCGGCTTTCAAGCCAATATGGCTGCCAAACCACGTGACATATGACATTAAAAATGTGCACTCTGCAAATGTATGGGTAGGGGATCACGTTTGTGAAGTTTCGTGTTGATCGGATAAGGTTTGTTTTTCAATCCAAGATTGCTGCCAAACCACGTAACCGAGACGTCATCATTTTCAAACCACATGCAACAATGGTGTTAGAGGACATTTGTAAAATTTTGCAGCTATCGGGTACCGGTAATTCTAAATTAGTTTTTGATAAATTCCCGTAATGTTGGCAATTGTGTTTTTAGGAGATTTCGTCAGGAAAGTAAGTGTGTGTCTGTGTCTGTGTCTGTGTCTGTGTCTGTGTCTGTGTGTGTGTGTGTGTGTGTGTGTGTGTGTGTGTGTGTGTGTGTGTGTGTGTGTGTGTGTGTGTTTAATTCCACATCCCTACCACTAATCACGATAGCAATGACAAAACCGAAGTCTAGTTTGTGTTTTCAATCTCCGGCAGAAAAAAAACAAACAAATTGGTTTGAGACGCACAGCAGTACGACGCAGTTCTCTAACAAAACCAAAATGATGCACAACGCATGGCCGCAGATCATGATGCCAATGGACCTGAATTTGACAATCCAACTGCGCAACTCGACATAGGCCCTATGTCAGTAATATGTCAATTCACCGCATCCTCAATTCTGCTCCTTTGGAAAGGTCAACTTCAATTTGCTCAACCCATAACAAATATTTCTCTGCGTTTAATCATAAATGTGCCTGTTTTAAAAGCTCTTCTCTCCAGGATTGAGGAAGAAGATGCGGGAATGAGAGCTTGATGTAGTGGTTCTTACAGTAACATTTTTTATTCCAAGACAGCAGGAACCTTGAGAAGGACAGTTGAGCACACAAAATTGTAAATACTAATACTTATTTGCAGTAAAAGTCTAAAAATATATGAGGGTAAACAGAAGGAGCGTACAATCAACAACGACAGCCACAACAACCGAACGGAGTTCCTCAAGGCTCACTCCTCTCCCCCACACACTTGAATCTTTTCATGCACAACAATCCACAACCAGCCGAGAACATACAAATAGCTCCATAACATCACATCAACACAATAGCAACATCAACACAATAGCAACATCAACACAACAACAGCACAACTTAAACCTTTCCTCAGCACCTGAGGGAAAGGTTTAAAACGTGATAATTTTACCATACCTCCAAAATTGATCTGTAACAGCTCCATGATGCAATGAATGGCTCTGTGGAGATGCTGTGTGCGTCTTTAGTGTGTGGGCCCATCTGCTAAGTTCTGTTTATCTGTTTTATCAAAATGTCGAAAATGAAACTCTTAATAGTAATATTGAGTACTGCGAGACGTGGGCTTGGAACATAATGAGCACCTCTCGAGTTTTATGTCATTTGCAATTTATTTTTAACGGTTTTCTTCAGATAAATGTAAGTCTTTTGATTTAGTCATGCTATTGTTTAGTTTTATTGAGTGGGTTTTTTTGTTTCAGGTTTTATTGTTGAGGTGAAGGTGAAATCTGAGTATGTTGAATCATACTTTCAAGACAAAGGTCTGAACCACAACATTCTGCTTTTCATATTGATGAGAGTACATTGTGCTGGAGCTTGTTCTCTCTCTCTCTATCTCCATCTCTCTCTCTCTCTCAATCTTAATCTCTCTCACTCTCACTCTCTCACTCTCACTCTCACTCTCACTCTCACACACACACACACACACACACACACACACACACACACACACACACACACACACACACACTCCCCCATATGTCAATCTCTCCCTCTCTCTTTCAATCTCTCCCTCTCTCTTTCATTCTCTCCCTCGCTCTTTCAATCTATCTCTATCTGTCTGTCTGTCCCTCCCTCATAGTTGTTGGACTTTCCTCGAGGCCATGCGACAACGTAAAACCAGCTCCTTAACAGAGTAAATTTGATCAACACATTGAAATGTCGAGATATATGTGGGTATGATGGTTATGAGAAAATCAGTCGGTAACCAACTTGCAATATCAGTGATTGAGATAACATCAAGATACAATGGAATCGCTTTCATGTTACAGATGCTGATGGGAAGCTGATGGTTGATCCTGAACTCGTGCAACGTCCCCTGAGAGGTAACTAAGTCTTCCTACTTTCACTCTCCATGTAATTAGGTGTGCCAATATCCTTGAGGTGAGATGTGCTACTTTTTTTTCTTCTTTTTTCCCTCATGGGAAACAACTCGACTTGCTGTTTGTTAACGGACAGAAACTTGATCATGACATGAGCTCAAGGAAGCCTTCATCCAAATCGACTAAACGTAACATGCAAGCACACACTTTCATTAAAGTATAAGGTCACAGTTACCTTTGGCAGCGTTAGTCATTTGTGGGCCCACACAAAATGCAAGAAGAAGAAAAAGACATTAAAATGTCATAGTCCCCATTGTGGTTTTTGTAATTTTGCTGTACAGATTTAAAGGCTGTCAGTCGCCATCTTAGGTTGGATGACAAAATAAAATCTTCTCCAAATGTACACTCTCCATTATTGTCTTCGTGCCAAGTTTGAAGAGAATCGAGCCATGCATGTCCGTGAAATAGATAGGGACACGTTTACATTACAAAATAGCCACCAGTCAGGCATATTGGACCTGATCTCGAAAAGAAATGATGTGCATATGTAAGCAATAATTTATTATCTGTCTGCCAAGTTTGAAGAAGATCGGTAAATGCATGTCCGAGAAATGGTTGAGGACGCGTTATACTTGCGGACGGACGAACGAGACCAAATCCATAAACCCCTGTTTCAGACGAAGTCCAATGGGGGTTAATAATGACCCAGTGGGCCCTGTGAGCCCGGTTAATCTGTCATTACACTAAAATACACAATGTGGTGTCTGTCGACAGTCTGTCTGATGTCATGTTAAAACTTGATGTGATGACAGATCTGGCGATGACGTCACGGCTGACATTTTTGCAGAGCTCTGGCACCTCAAAGTGTTCAAAATTTGGCACTACACCACTGGTCATAAGGCAGAGGTTGTCGAGACTTCATTCCTCACCCCACCTCCCACCTGCCCCCTTCACCGGGAGTTCCGAAGGTGGGACGATGCAAGGTATCTTTGTAAACGTGTAGCACCGTTCCCAGTCATGGGTTTGGTGGGAGAGGGTATGATGAGTGACACTTAAGAACCCTTAATTGTATCACCGATTCACGAGTAAGAGGACACTATAATTTTCACACTCACTTAGCCGATGTTGCTTTGCACGTGTACAAAGATAATTTGCATCGCTCCACCTTCGGAACTCCAAGTGAGGGGAGCATATGAAGTCGCCACAACCTTTTCCATATGACCCATCATCCCATTGGCAAGTTCAGTTGGTTGAGATGGTACACACTGACAAGTAAAGAGTACATACTGATACATACAGTACATACTGTAAAGAGCACATACCTTGACAAGTACATACTGAAAAATAAAGACCGAATACATCCATGAAGAAGGCGTGTCAAAGAATTGGACACAAGTGGCCACATGAGCCACCCAGGGCCAGGTTTTGGTGGCATCTTGCACCCGGGCTTCCGCTTATTTTGATCCCCGCTATCATGATTACTCCTCTTATCTGTTATTTGGCTTTTGAATAAATCCTATGAATCAGTCAATCAAAATAACATCAATATAACAACATGTCGAAGACAACATTTAGCTCAACCTAACTTATTTTCCTTCATCAACTTTTGCACAAATGAAAACTCACAATAAATAAGAAAAATATCTGCTAATAGACGGTTACGGTTTCCTCCCATTGGAATAGCTTTTATTTGTTTAAAGATTTTCCCACAAAAATATACAAAAGTGTTAAAGAACATGATCAACAGCCTCTTGCAAAAAAATTTTGTGAAAACAATTAAAACCCATATACCTTTTCTTAGAAAAGAAAGCCTTATCAAACCTGGTACATAAAATCTATTATGCAAGCAAAAAACTTTGTCAGTAACACGAAAGAATGCATCCGAAACCAGTGCAAAATCCAAATTTGTGAACAAGGTCGAAAAATCAAGAACATCAACAGTTTTTTATTGAGGAATCTCATCCTATCTCAGAACGCAAAAGTGAAACGAATACTCCAGAAAGTGTTCATACCAGAATTCTTCCTAATTGCTAAAATTATTTCCTAAATTGCTCCCCACACATCCATAACCCTGAATTAACCAGAACTGACAATTGATACAAAGTACATTGTCGAGCTCCTGCAATAAACCTGAACTTATATGGGTTTTTATGAAGCTTTGGGATACAGAAAAAATGGGGAATACATAAATTAACCTCTTTACATGTAATGTTAAAATCATTCCCGAAAAGTTCCTGATGTTCCGCTGCAATTTACTTGGAAAGGCTTTTGGCCAGGAACATATGTGCTATTTCCCATACTAGTGAAAGTAATGCTATCAATACCAAACTCCGTTCATATAACCTTGATGTGAAACTTTTTATAAACCACCACAAAACTATTAGCTGCTTTACCTGCCGCAGCTATAACATACTTATCGTGCTAACTAAGTGTATTTATTTAAGCAATGCTGTCATCCGTCATTCTGCACTGTCGTCTTAATTCAAACCTCCACCGGACAGGGTGCTGCTGGGGCCTTCGATACTTGTAGGAAACCCGAAGATTTGAAGCATCTGTTTTCAAAAACTTCCTTAATATGACGGACCCAGATTGAGTCCATTTCAGAGTACTAGGGCATGCCCGTACTATATCTATATCTAAAATTATATCCCCCCCTCTATTTACATGAAATGGTTTGGTTCATGAAATGTTTTGGTCCATTCGCAACGCCAAAGCGAACGGCGAACGCTTTACATGAAATGGTTTGGTGCATGAAATGTTTTGGTTCATTCGCAACGCCAAAGCGAACGGCGAACGGCTTGCGAGTACAGTGACAATCCCCCCGGGGTTTTAATTAGTTTTAAAACATCGTTTAACGCCAACATAGCGCCAACATAGTTTGCCGACGGGAAATAAATGAATACGCTCTCAAATGTGCCATCCGAGGCAGAGTGTGTTCGCCACGTTCGGCACACGCGATAGCTCGCTGCTCTCTGATTGGTTGAATCGTTTTTTGGACATAGCTCGGTAAGTAATTGTCCGATTAATATGAAACCTTGAAAAGGCACATCCTCGGGTCCCCAGCAATATACCTGGCAAGTTTAAAGTATATCGGACCCGTGGTTGTCGAGAAACAGCGGTCACAGACAAACAAACGTACAAACGTACAAACAAACACACAGAGATTACTGGAATTATAGATAGATGAAAGAGATCCATTGGCATTTCGGATCTACCGAGCATTTTCGGCCATTTTAACCAAGAAGCAATCCCTACTCTGCAAGATGGTTCTGAGATTTTGAAAGGGGAGTGGTAAATCCATGTAGTATGATGGATCACCGAAAGGCTCCTTCATTTACACCATACAACTTAAAAAGAAGATCACTCCTTTAATTGATATCAAATGTAACAGTGAGTTGACAGCTGACATGAGCAAAGGCATATCCATTGGTGTGTTCATAACAAATTCTATTTTTCTACTTTGCTGTTTTTATCATGAAGATGAGTTTTAATTTCTGGTGTTTATAGAATGATTCCGATGTTGCTTCTGCTTTGTGAGAGATGAGTGCAGACATGGGGCGAATTTAAGATAAAAATGGAGTCCATTATGCTTTTTTTTGTTTTATATTTCTCAGCAATAATAATTTGTTGATGCTTTTCTGAATTGTTTTACAGGGAATCAAATGAAAATGGTTTCTTGTTCCAAGTCAAGTTCTCACTTGTTTGACAGCAAAGTTTCTTTCCATCAGAACATGACACAGAATTCTTGTCAGGAAGTCAACAAATGTAGTCGTGTTCCAATGAAGAAGAACAATTGTATTACGACATTCAAGAAAACTAAAAGGAAGGAGAAGCCGCACATGTGTTCTGTTTGCAAGAAAACGTTCAGTTCATTAAAGTCTTTAAAAATATGTCAAAGATTACACAAAGGTGAGATGCGACACAAATGTAATGTGTGCAGCAAGGAATTTTGGAATTCATCATCGATGAAACATCATCAAGTAAAACACACAGGAGAGAAGCCTTTTCAATGTCCTGTGTGCAGCAAGACTTTTGCTTTTTTATCGTCTTTCAATCGACATCATAAAATACATTTCCGAGAGAATAAGAGGCCATTTCAGTGTTCTGTTTGCAATCATAATTTTGTCAGTATCTGGAAATTGAGAATACACCAAATAAAACACACGGGAGAGAAACCTTACAGGTGTACACAATGCAGCAAATCATTTGGTGACTCATCAACTTTTTGGAAACATCACAGAACACACACAGGAGAGAAACCATACAAGTGTTCACAATGTGGCAAATTATTCAATGAGTCATCAACTTTACGTAAACATCACAGAACACACACAGGAGAGAAACCATACAAGTGTTCACAATGTGACAAATTTTTCAATGAGTCATCAACTTTACATAAACATCACAGAACACACACAGGAGAGAAACCTTACAAGTGTCCTTTGTGCAGCAAGACATTTGCATATGCTTCTTCTCAAAATGTACATAAAAGAATACACACGGGAGAGAAGCCGTACAAGTGTCCTGTGTGCAGCAAGGCATTCAATATTTTATCAAGTTTGGAAAGCCATGAACGAATACACACCGGTGTGAAACCCTACAAGTGTACTGCATGCAACAAGGCATTTATTACTTCATCAACTTTACAAAAACATGGCCGAATACACACCGGTGTGAAACCCTACACGTGTTCTGTGTGTAACAAGGCATTTACTGTTTCATCGAGTTTAAAAAGCCATGAACGAATACACACCCATGTGAAACCCTACAAGTGTTCTGTGTGCAACAATGCGTTTACCCAATCATCAACATTACGACAACATCAACGAGTACACACCGGTGTGAAACCCTACAAGTGTTCTGTGTGCAACAAGGCATTTAATGCTTCATCAAGTTTACAAAGACATGAACGAATACACAACCGTGTGTAACAAGTTTTGTTACACACAACTGTGTGTAACAGCACGATGTGAGTTTTGCAGCAGCACTGTATGTCCAAGAGAAAATAACAGGAAAAACGATAGATCTGATCATCTGAACAGAAGCAAAACGCCACCATGGAAACAGAGATTGAATAAGCAGAGACCAACTGAGGAAAGGAAACGGGACAAATAGAACAATTCAGGGGGGGAAACAGAAGTCTAAAGCTCAAGAAAAGAATCAGACAAGTAAAAAAGAAATACAATATTTAAAACAATGGGCGAGAACCATAAGCTGTCCATAATAAGCTCCAAATAGAACATATGGCAGCGAAAATTTTAGAAAAACTGCGGCATTCAACAGAAGAAAGCAAAATCAACAGTTTGAAAACAACTCAAAAAAGTTCTACAGAGAACTCGGGGAAACGGAAACAAAATGTGGCAACTCCCCTTAAAAAAGGGGGATCTTGAAAAATTCTGCAAATGGATAAATGAAGACAAAAGAGAACACAACAAGGAAGCAGATTGGACATGACACTTCAAAAAGAAAAAGCATCATCTACAGGAAATGCACCCAATGATAATTGATGGAGAAAAAAAATCAGAAATCATCTCGAAAAGTGCCAAATTTCAAATGCCCAGGCACAGATGGGATTCCAAACTTCTGGCTACAGCAACTGTATGCTTTGCACCCTCACCATGCTCGAGCATTGAATAACTCATCCAAAGGGAACAGTCAATGGATGAATGGTTCACTGAAGGTGACACTCTTCTCATCCCAAAATCCAATGAAACCCATCCACTTCACAAATATAAACCGACAACATGCCTAGCAACAGCACACAAACTTGAAACAGGATTAATTACCGATGAAATTTATGAACACCTTACTCAATGAGAGCTTTGGAGGCAGAACAGAAAGGATGAAAGAGAGGATGTTATGGAACGATAGACCAGTTGTTATTAAACAAAACCACACTAGAAAATTGCAAGCTTCGACAAACCAACATCCACAACCTGGATAGATCACATAAAAGCCTTTGACAGTGTCCCACATTCATGGATTATAAAATGCATGCAAGTTTACAAAGTTAACCCCCAAATAGTCACACTGATTGAGAAAGCAATGACGGTCTGGAATATTACGCTGATGCTACCTCCTCACTTGGAAGGAAAGATTGAAACCCCAGGAGCAAAGATACGACGTATCTTACAAGGTGACAACCTTCCCCCCCCCTGTTTTGTCTGGCTCTGGAGAAACTGAGTATCCTCATCAATGAACAAGGACACGGATACAATCTAACGTGCAACAGAAAAATGACCAAATAACCTAGACAAGTAACACATTTACTGTACATGGTTGATCTGAAGCTCTTCGCATAGAATGATGACAAATTGGCAGATCAACTCAAATTAGTAAAGCGCTACTCAAAGGACATTCAAATGGAATTTGGTCTTGACAATTGTGCCAAATGCACATTTCTATATGGTAAAACAAAATACCACAATATCTCAATCGATCAAAGTACAACCATGCAGGAACTAGAAAAGGAAGCATCCCACAAATATCCCGGAATAGAAGAAGGCCCATGGGTACAACAAAACAAATATGACCGGGGGTCCGAAAACTCACCTGGATCAGGAGCAACAGTCATTCAAACCTCTCATAGACCCCTCAGACCCTGATATTGTAAATTCCGTGAACACACTTTGGTACATCACGGGTGATGAAGGTTGTCAGCAAGTTCCATTAAAATTGTGTATGTAATTTCGGAGAAGAGAGC
Source organism: Myxine glutinosa (assembly GCF_964187855.1). NCBI lineage: Eukaryota > Metazoa > Chordata > Myxini > Myxiniformes > Myxinidae > Myxine > Myxine glutinosa. The sequence goes on from NC_136265.1 coordinate 60,590,975, forward strand.
AAATACCTATTTTGGGGGGTCAAAACACCCCTGTAGTTCCCCTTAATGAGTGCAGATTTTGATTTACCTCAGCAAAGACTACCTCCACAGAACAACACTAATTATGAAGTTATCCCTCTCTCCAATTAACAAAATCAAAGCTGTAAACCAACTTGCAGTGCCAGTATTCCAGTATAGTTGTGCAATTGTAAACTGGCCACAATCGGAGATCAACAACTTCGACACCAAGACAAGGAAACTTCCAACTATTCACAAGATATTCTACAAAAACCAATGCATTCCGAGGGTTTCCTTGACGAGAGAAGAAGGAGGAGGCAGATTGATGAAGCTGAAACGAGTGCACAAAACAACGTATGTAGGAACTAGCAGAGTATGTGAAAAACTCAACGGACTATCGAATGAGATTTGTACATGAGCAAGAAAACAACAAATCAAAAAAGGTATTCTTAATCCATTTCGCAACAAACTTCCAAAAACAGGTGCAACTACAGGATACTACACAGGAAAACTAAACACAAAGAAATACAGCCCCAATGATCGTAAAAAAGGAAAAATGCAAAAAATTATCAGCAGATATAATCTCAAAAATGGAAGAATGACAAAAGAGCAGGAAGATTCCAAAAAGAGCTTCACTGAACTGAGATTGACACGGAAGGCTCATTGGAATGGCTAAGAAGAGATAAAATGAATTGTGACTCATCAACTTTATGAAACCATAAACAGAATACACACAGGAGAGAAACCTTACAAGTGTTCACAATGTGGCAAATTATTCAATGATTCATTTTTGAGCGAGTCATCATGATGGAGAGCGAGTCATCATAAATGCCCAAGACCAAGGACACTATAATAATGGCTTCAAGAAAATGGTGGGATTGAACCAATCAGACAAATGCAGGTTTTGTGGGATGAGAACAAAGTGGCATTCACCTCCTTTCGGGTTGAAAAAAAAAAACATGTCAGAACAGTTGTGCACAGAAAGACCTGACAGCATCTGCAGCGTAATCCACTGGCACATCTGTAAACATTTCAACATTCTGGTTCCAGAACAATCATGGAAACACAAACCAAATCCGATCCTTGAAAATGAACGTGTGGTGCTCATGCATGACAAGATGATCCCATTTTGTGTGGACATTGCAAACAAAGCATTGCGTCTGGACGTAGTGCTCAAAAAGAAAAAGACGGCACTGTTGATTGAGGTTTCAGTTCCCAATGACTGGTGTAAATACTGCAGAAACCAGGAAAATGCTCAAATACGAGGATCTGAAAATGAGGTCACGAGTATTTGGAAATGAAGAAAGCTGAAATTATACCAGTGATAGTCTGAGCAACAGGGATGATCAAGAAAACCCTCACTGAGCACTAAAAGCATTCTGGGAAATATCATGACAAACGAGCTGCAAACGGTCAGAGGTTCAGTGAGGAGGATTTTGAAAAGATCCCTTGGAACAAAGCTATGAGAAGGAAGTTTCACAATCTGCTTCATGAATTATGATCCTTTCCCGAAAAAGGAGGTGAAGATCTTGAGTTCTGGGAGAACTTCCTCCCACCTCCGAATAAACCCACAAATGGAGATAACAACCAACGAGAGAGAGAATGAGAAGGAGCAACAGGGGGAATCTCTCGTTTAGATTGGAAAAGGAGGGGGGGGGGGTAACATTAGCTTTAAAGGGGGAGATGGGATTGGTATTTTTTTTTTTGATTTTTGATTGATTTTTACTCATAAGAAACACAAATATTATACACACACACACACACACACACACACACACACACACACACACACACACACACACACACACACACACACACACACACACACACACACACACACACACACACACACACACACACACACACACACACACACACACACACACACACACACACACACACACACACACACGAAGGTGGATACTTTGAGACCTGAGAGGGCTTCGTTCCTCCTCTCTGAATCCAGCATATGGAGATGACGACCAATGAGAGTGGCCTCATGTGCATCCCAACAGGCATTGCATTGTCAATCATATTTATCTCGCCATCAAAAAAGACATGCAGAAGAGAATTGAACGAGGGCAAATGAGTCGATAATAAATGTCCAAGACCCAGAAAGGCACTCGGTGGAGCGCATACAACCGTCAGGCTGAACAGTTTATGTTTTGTATCCCATTGATAGGCCAGGTCTGGATCTGGACCAAATTTGAATTGGCTTGTTGCCGAGACAACTCATCCACTTAGTTTTGTCACAAGTCGTCCACAACTTTTTGACATATCATGCTAAATGTCGTCTTTGGCCCGATCTCTCAATGGTGAATAATCGCTAAAAAAATTCTTGGACGCAGATCGGAATCTGGATCTTCATCAAAACCTAATCATTTCGTCCTTGTTACATACACAAACCGCTCTTTGTCTGAATCTGTCCACAACTTTTTTGAGATATCCTGTTCATTCACAAACAGATGGACAAACAGACAGGGGTGAAAACATTCCCTTCATCCACCTTCGGTGGTGGAGGTGACAAGGATATTATAACTGATCGTAGCCAAGCATATGCTACTGTGTGGATTTTGCAGGTCACGATGGATTGATTTACAGAAGCTTTATTCACAAGAGTTGACAAGAAACAGGACGTTTGTTCCTCTTTAACTCCACAAAATTGCAAAGCTCTAAAAGCTCCTGTCTGGAATAGAAGAACGAATGGCAGTTGAGGTTTTCGGCCAACAAACGAAAGTTACGAAAACAAAACCACATCAACTTCATATCCAAGTTGCCAACGATCGAGTGAACAAGTTGCTGAGAAATTGACAGATCACAGATTTTCCACTTGTATGTTATCAAATTAAATCACAAAATACATCGAACAATGAACAAACTATGACGCACCACCATGGGTCCACTTGATCGCAAACAAGACAGAAGATGGAAAGCTACTGCTTTTACCACGCTTCTCCCGTGTTTCATGTCGACTTCTGCTCTCATTTCCACTTGCAACTAAAACAACATGGGTGCGGATCTGTCATCTAACAGCAAGAGGTGCAACACCATTGGCTTTTAGAATATATCAGGATTGAGTCAACTGGACACTTGTAGGTTCAGCAAGGAACAAACAGAAAGCAGAATCGCCTTTGATTGGGATGTAAAATGCTCATGCCAGAACAGCTGGACACACAATTTTCCCATAATGTCTGTGAAATAATATCCTGGGACATCTGTAAAAACTTTAATATCCCGGTCTCAGAAAAATTATGGGAGCATGAACCAAAAGTGAGAGTTGAAAACGTAGTGCTCATGTATTACCAGACCATCCCATCAAGCATGAAAATAGAAAACAAAGCATTGTGACCAGACATGGAAGAGGCGACCGAAAGCAAGACAGCAGTGAAGTGACGCTTGGGACGATTTTAATTGATGCTTGTTGGATAATACAGTATTGCTACCGACATACACATTTATTAAATGTTGCATGGGGAACACGTGCTTCCGAATGAAGGAGGAATAAAATTATTCTTGTATAAAATTAATTTGATTCTCATTGAGTGTTTTGTTGTGAATGTGTGCATTAAATGTTTGGAAACTTTCTGAGAATGGTGAAATTGTGAAATATGGGTGCGAAACAACAAGGAGAATATTCTGGATGTACAAGGAGAATGTTATCCAACAAAAAGGGGATGGGGGGACTGCAGTCACCACTCTTCCACAGCATGATCCATCCCGGTGGACACACACACCTACCCCACCCACAAAATCCCAAATGTCATTTCCTCCCCCGCTGCCATTCAATTATCAGCCACTGTAATGCGAATATGGTGATTGTGTTCCAACACTGCCATGGCCTGCATCCATGTTATAATCCACACTCGCATTCCAAACACAACGCAACTCTTTTACACGTAACAGACATCAACACAACACAAAACCCTTTACACATAACAGACACCATCCACAAGACACTTTGTGGCATTCAAACCGATCTACTTACCGACCATTGAGTCACTTTCGCCTGCCCCCATTCCAATTAATCCATGTCCAAATTTCTGAGCAAGAACCTACAACTGGGAACAGTAAACATCAAGGCACCTTACCTTAAGTGCAGGTCGTCGCGGATTGGTCGGGTCCAAGAGTGTCATCCGCCACTCCTAATTTCCCTTTATCCCATGGGCCCAATCAATTTCCCCCAATGTTCGGTTGTACTGGCAGGCATGTGGATCCTCCTCCTCCGGTGACCTCTACTATACTGGTCCAAGGGTGCGACCCACCATCAATCCTCCAGCCCACTGTGAGGACCACGGCTCCACTAGCCCAAGCTGGCCAATGTGGTGAGCACCTGCTGCCAACTCCGCCATTCCCACGGCGCGTGGCATCCCACAGCCACCTCCCCTGCGCCTCCACGTCATCCACCATTCCGACCAATTGCAGCCTCCCAGTGCCCAACCACATATGACCTCACCCAAGGTCAAGTTGACAATTGTGTTCCACCAGGAGACTCAATCCCAGAAGACATTGGTCGCACACCTTGGCCACCCATACCACCACATTGACCTCCAGACTGCCCGACGCCATCCCTACAACTCCGTGGCCCAATATTGGAGCCGTCGCCCCCATAGCCAGTTGAAGACTGTGTCCTGCTAACCTCTCAATTTTTCTCCCAGCCTCCAACACTTTGGTCGAACACACTTGGATTAATAATGGTGCCACGGGCCCCAGTATCCACCATGGCTTCACAAAATTTCATCAGAGATGCCACTCAACCAGACTCCCCATGGGGCCCAGGTCGTACCACAACACTAGTGGTCAGACTCCACATCCCAATATTGCCAACTTAGCTCCCCAGCTGCCTGGCACAATCTAAATTAATGGGGGGGGCAATTTTCCACGAGGCCGACTTCATTGACCTCCCCTTGTCAAAATTCCTCAGCCCGGGGACCAACTCCCTCCAAGGCTGCGCCAAATTAAACTCCCATTTAAAATTTGAGTTTAATTTTGAATTTAATTTTAGCCTCGGGTGTCCAACCGCAGCTGCAGTTTACAACCCCTTTTTGGGGTTTTTCTGCCCCTCCCTGCAGCCGTTCCAATTTTACTATGGGGATCACCTTTCCCGAGGTTCTACTCCCTGACTCCCCCCTGTCCAAATCCAGCTCGGGGCCGAAACACCCCCATCCCCTCCCCGAGCTGGGTAGGTACTCTATTTTGGGGCCTCTTGTGCCAAATTGTGGCTCGTGGTGAGGATCCCCTGGGTCTCCTTGATCTCATCCTGGAGATGCTTAACGGATCAACTCACCTCATCTCGCTGACTCTGTTGGACTCGAGCACCTCCCCCTTGATGGTATTGTCCAAAGTGTTCAGCCGCTCCTGTAATGTTTCATCCATCCTTTCCCTAGTCAATTGTGGCCCCCACAGGCCTCTATCAATAAACACCCACTCTTGTTCTGCAATATGGGACTCCAATTCCTTCACCTCTTCTGCCAATTCACCACCTTGGTGCTTCAACAATCCCCATTCCTCTGCCTGCTGTTGCATTCTGGCATCCACACAGGTGTGATAGCCCTTCAGGTCAACTTTTTCCTCATTCGGACAGCCTGGGTTTTACACTCTTCTATTTTTAATGCCATTTCCTCTCGTTTTAATTCAAATTCTGCTGCCATTGTTTTTCTCCATTTCCCCAATTTGAGTGGTCAATTTTGTCTCAAATTCTCCCAGTCTGTCTTGAACTTGGTTTTCCATTCTTGCCTCTCTTCCATCAATTCGTTCCCCCAGTTCTTGTGTTATTCCCTCTTTAATTTCGTTCATTTGATCAGTTATATCCTTTATTTTCCCCTCCAATTGTTCATTCATCTCCCTCATTTCATTCCTTTTCACTCATTTGTTCATTCATTCCCTCAATTTTTCCCTCCAATCCGTCCTTTCATTCACTCATTCCCTTCATTTCATTCGTTTGGGCATTAATTTTGTTTTCCAATTGTTCAATTCCTTTCCTTCATATTATTCTCCATTCGTTCACTCTGCTCATTCTGAGCATTCAGTTGTTCAATTATTAATTGCAACATGACCTGGCTGGACATCGTACCTGTTCCCTGCATTTCGTTTTCCGCTATTGTGGAGGAGGTGGGACTGACGCTTGGGACTGGGGAGGTTCCAATCCTATCCTCATCAACATCTATCCACGACTCGGTCCCTTCGAGCTGCTCCGCCATTCCGTGCATGTCCGCCATTATGTGACGAGAAGCTTTCCCTGCGTATGATTATATTTACCGAAGAAAAAAAAAATCCTTTAAATTTGACAACGTTCTGTCTTGCGTTATATCCTGACACCAATCCACTATAAATTTGGACACCCCGGTCTAAAAACGACAATCCCCTCCCTCCGTGAGAGAGACGATCGTTTAAATTTGGATTTCAAAATTTTCTAGCTCAGCTCGCTTGGATCGTGGCTTTCCTGATGGATTCAAATCCTCACTCGTCACCAAATGTCGTGTCACCCGCAATTAGCACCGCAGGATGGCGGAAGGCCTTAATGGTCCTTAACTCCGAGGCACGTTGCCGAAACTGGTGGGTGGTCTGTCGTGCGTGGGGGAAGGAGTGGGATGCTTACCTGCACTGAGCTCACGGGTTTTATCTGAAACCCACAGACACAGAAACACGACAACAAATGAAATGTACAATAATGAATTTAATTTTACAATAACTTTATAATAATAATGTATAATAATAATAATAATGTTCAATAATTTTCATTAATGAAATTAATGCACAGAGCAAAAATGAACGGTGAGGTAAATCTATAATCCTAATCGACGTACCTCCACATGCAGACTCAAACACAGACAGGGGCATGATAAAAGAAAATCCCCCGATTTCTGCCAGCACTCAGCTTTGGTCTCGATGAGGTGTTCGAATGAAGTCGCGGCCCAAAGCCGCTCGTGCGGGAAACGCACAAGATGGCGCGAAGTCCCTCTCCGCATCGCCACAAACGTGAGGGGGTTTGGGAGGCCGGTCCTCCTACGCTCTTGTCTCCCTCCGAAAAACACCACCGGCAAACACCCCTGGCTCCAACATGCAAAGGTTCTCTGAGCTCCGAACAGTCCTCCCCAAAAGGCGCACACGAGCCAGCCGCAGCCAAGAGCCAGAGACAAAAGCGTCCACCACTCCACCCCAGTGCGATAGCCAGACCGCGAGAGAGATTCTTCCTCCTCTCGATGACGTAACCCTGACCAATCCTGAAACTTGGGGCGTGGCCTCATGGCCCCGTCCTTTCTAGAGGCGGGGCTTAGTTGCTGATGACGATTCCTTTGAGGCAGGGTTAATTTGTCGATCATAATGTTGGGATCACTGAACTATAACACTACGTGGAACGGACAGTCTGCGAACACACACACAAAAGGCCCATAGGCAGTGAGTTTTACATGAAGCCACGGGATCGCAATGCATTATGGGATTTAGTCACGCAAAAAGCGTATTGCTTTTGTATCGCTGTGATTGAACGACGTACACATCTTGCAAGATTTATATAGAGATTTCTTTCATAATTGCACATTTGTTCTTAGTTGTTTCACTTCGGTGACATGATACTAGAGTAAAACAGAATGCCATCCTGTTCTGCAATCAACTGCACGAATCGAGATGTTCGTGAAAATCGCGAGAAAGGGTTGACATTTCACAGGTAAGGAAACGCCAATTTTTTTCCATTTTTTTCCCTTGTCACCCTTTTGTCACTTACATGTAATCACTTTTTTTTTCAGGTTTCCACGATGCAACCCAGATCGGTTGAGGCAATGGCTGATAAACATGCGGAGGGACAGATGGATGCCAACAGCCAGGTCTGTGCTATGCTCCAAGCACTTCACAGCACAAAGCTTCCACACGTTTGGACTGCGTGTAAAGCTCCGTGATTCTGCTGTGCCAACAATATTTGACCTCCCTCGTCATCTCCAAAAGGTATGTTGTATTCACATCTGTACATTTAAATCCAAGTTGCTCTGAGTGTACACTGTTCTATTATTAATAATTATATCAAACTTAGACTAAGAAATACAGGTAGAGTACATTGTGACATGTACAGTATATATGTCACATGTGATTCCATCTTTGATATTGTGTGTCTTGATCAGGTTTTGAGGTACTAAGACAATCCTTCACATCAGAAATAATTGATGCAATTGGTGAGGTGTAAAACAAAATTAAATTTCATAATGAATTTTAGTAACACTTTGGAATAAAGCCATTGTTTAAGGGATGACAATTTTCACCAAAAGAGGCACCTGTCATTAGACGGCTGCAATAAAATAGTTTTAAAGAATTTATCTTTATATCTGATGACATTGTCTATTTGATTGTCTTAGTCTCTTAGACAACTAATGTATTGAAAGAGATCACATTTTGGGAACATTTATGTTACCTGCTAATGCACACTGGCAGAAATTCTGATTTTGTTTGTGTGCACACAAATGGGCAACCAATGTAAGACCTTCTGGTACTTTGTGATTAAAATACTAATTTATGAAATTTACTAGTTCCTATAGTGATTACAGCAATTTTAATTATTAGCTTCTGCAATGTACATCACTGTTTGCATGGAATTACCCTTTGAAATTTTGTTTTTTGTTTTTTGTTTCAGAAAGTGAACAACCGGAAATGCCCAGCAGTCCGCATTTCTACACCACCTTTAAGGGAACCAGATCTTCATTCTTGCCCATTGCCACAGCAAAATGCCCCTGTTGACCCGCTGGCTGAGCACAATTATGCTACAATGGACTCTCCGAGGAAATTGAAGCACAAGTTAGATAAGTCCATAGAGAGACTGGAAATATGTCAAAAGAAAATGAAAGTAGTGCATCAACGAACACGCCGTTTTAAGCGGAAGGTAGAGACCCTGAGAGGTGTCATCAATGAGCTACGGAATGAAAACCTGATTTCCACCAATTGCGCGGACTTGCTTGATGGCACCATTGATGGCATACCTAAAGATTTGATGACAAGAATCGTTGAATGCAAAAAGGGAAAGGGATCATCTGCTTATCCTGAGGAGCTGAAGTCCTTTGCACTCACACTACAATTCTACTCGGCAAAGGCTTATGAATATGTCAGAAAAACTTTTGACTTGAGCATACCCCACCCACGCCAACTTCGGAGATGGTACAGTAGGATTGATGGTGATCCAGGTTTCACGAAACAGGCATTCTCCTCACTAGCAGGAAAAGTGACCAGAAACAGAGAAACTGGAAAGGAGACTATCATCGCCTTGATGTTGGACGAGATGTCTATTCACAAGCATGTGGAATTTGCTGAAGGCAAATATCATGGCTATGTAGATGTTGGAAATGGTGCAACAGATGATGCCACCCCATTAGCTAAAGATGCCCTTGTTCTCATGGCAGTCTCAGTGAATGAATCTTGGAAAATACCATTAGCATATTTCCTCATAGATGGAATGACGGGAGCAGAAAGGGCAAATTTGGTTCTGGAATGTCTGTTGCGACTGAATAACATTGGTGTACGTGCTGTGTCATTAACGTGCGATGGGCCATCCTGCCATATTGCAATGATGAAGGTACTAGGAGCAAACGTGAACATCAATGGAATGGATCCTTCATTTCCACACCCAGCTGACCCTTCCGTGCGCGTATATGTGATACTTGACGTCTGCCATATGCTGAAACTACTTCGCAATTCATTTGCAGATGGTGGGATTTTTAGAACGCAGGATGGTCAAAGTGTGAAATGGACATACATTGAAGAGCTTCACAAACTTCAAGGATCTGAAGGACTCCGACTTGGGAACAAGGTAAAAAATGCCCACATTCAGTGGAGAACGCAGAAAATGAAAGTGAACCTGGCAGCACAAATATTCAGTGCCAGTGTTGCTGATGCTCTGCAATATTGCGAAGAAAAACTTCAACTTCCACAATTCCAGGGCTGCAGTGCAACTATAGAGTTTCTTCGGCATGTTGATTCAGCCTTCGATGCTTTAAACAGCAGAAATCCGTTTGGAAGGGGGCTGAAAGCACCATTGAAAGGGGACAACCATGCATCCATTCAACAACGATTGCATGATGCTGAAGTCTTCCTTCTCGGTCTCAAAGATGGATCTGGTAGGAAAATGTGTGAAGGACCAAGAAAGACTGGTTTTGTTGGCTTCGTTGTTAGCATCAGAAGCATTTTAAACATGTATCAAGAACTTGTCGCACCAACCGATGCCCCACTCAAATACCTACTAACGTATAAATTCTCTCAGGATCACATTGAATTGTTCTTTTCCGCCCTCAGAGCACGTGGAGGATTCAACAACAACCCCACTGCAAGACAGTTCAAAGCTGCATACAAACGCCTGTTGATGAGACATCACATAAAAAATGGCACTGGGAACTGTATTCTTCGTGATGACACAGCCATTCTTCACACTGAGAGCGTCAATGATGTCACAACTATGAACATTACTCGAAAGTATGATCTCATTCCCAGACAACCCAGCAAGACAGATCATGACTACAGTGACATGCCACATATTGAGCCCTTATCAGAATATAAGGATGCGGCTGTCAACTACATCAGTGGATACATTGTGAAATCTCTTAGGCTGCATATGGACTGTATGGAATGTGCCAATGCAATGTCATCTTCTGATGGCAATGCTCATGACTTTGTCACCATGAAAGATCGCGGGAGGCTGCAGAGGCCATCAGCTAGCGTAGTATCTGTATGTAGAGAAACAGAGAAATGTTTCCAGCGACTTCTAAGAATAACTCAAGGAAAGCTTCCTCAAGGCCGTGGAGTGACATCTGCTATCTCTTCCTCAGTTCTGGAGAACACAAGCCACATGAACTTATTTCCTCAGTTGCACCGTCACCAGTTTGATACTACAATTGACAACAACCACATTCACAGCCTGATCAAGAAAATTGCATCACGGTATGGACAGATCAAGCTCTACCACTTAGGAAGGGTAAAAACAGATGCTGCTACCGGGCCCAAAGTAAGGAAGCTCCTAGCCAAAACAATTTTGTTTCGTCATCAGTAGACATGGACTTTATATTATGTAGAAAATGATAATAAATTGGATTTTTTTTTTTATTAGCATACAACATCCAGATATTTCAAAGACATGTATGATCTTAATGATAGTGAAAATTATTGTCACTGGTAATTTTTTTAATAGTATGAAGCTTTGACACTTGACTGTGTACAGTAATTTGCCTTGTTATTTGTATAACTACAGTTGAAAGTTCTTGCCTCACTCTCATCAGCTCATTTCTGAAATGCAACATATTTGTTACTGTATACACTGTACAGAAAATGTTCATGTACCTATCATGGACATTTATGCATGTTTACTCACTATTATATCTATGTATGTGTACATGTATGAAGTATATGATGCAATTTAAGCGCTTTGTTGTGCTACACTTCCTTTAATTTTTTTTGACATGTTTATTGTAATTTGCTTTGTGTGTGAATTATGGACAGTATGCCACAAAATTACCTAAACTCGACCTTGATAGCCATGTTTTGCCTTGTATTTTGTGCAAGTACAGTGTACATTACAGTATTAGTCATGTGTGTAACATTGATAATCATGGATTCAATATTTTTAGTACGTTCTTGCGATGAAAATAATGGCAAAATTTATCTTGGAAAACTTACACCTACCCACAAAGGCTATGGGGGCATTCATTTTTCTGGGTGCATACGATAGGGGGCGCCATACATGTCGGTGGCTTCAGCGGATCACGGGCACCGTCCGTTCCACGTAGTGTTATAGTTCAGTGGTTGGGATCCTGTCGGCAGGGGTGGGGCAGGGTTTAGCCCGATCGGGAATGTTTGGGTTTCTGTCGGCATTTATGCCGGCGGTTGTTGTTGTTGGTTAAAGACGTGCAGTTGATCGATTAAAGACGTGCAGTCGATCGATTAAAGACGTGCAGTTGCCTGCAATAAAATAGCAGTTGATCATCCCCACCTGCTTCCTTTTTGAAGTATTTATTATTTTGTCAAACATCCCGAAAAAAATTCATATCTCCGTGTACGACTCTTGCACCATTCTTTGAATCGATCATTTTCCCAATGTCGGTGGTGAGTTTTTATAGGTTCTTTCAAGCGACAGCACCAAGAGCAAACAGATGCTTTCCGTTCACTATCTTAACATGTGGTATGCCCGATATGCGAGCAATACTGATCTGTGTACATGTGTGTATATGGAAGTTCTACCGCAGCTGCTGCAGTAAAATTCAGTGCACGCTTCCAATTAAAATGATGCAAAATATTACTGGTTTTAAAATTGGCAAATTGCGTGGCAATGTCGAGCTGCTCCCTTTTTCCCGCAGTTCCGAGACCTTTAAATCAGACATTTAAAAGGGGGTCTTCATTTTCATGAATGAGCTTCATTTTTGAAGATGGCTTTCATCTGTTTGCAAATTCCAACAGGAACTAAAGTCCTGAAGCAGTGGTATGTCGTGTAGTTTTTTGTGTTGTGCCATACATTTGTATTTGTAATTAGAACTGTGGATTTTATTTTTAATAGGCCCAGTGAGTGGGTAGGTGATGTGTCGGGTATACGGCCCACGACAAAATATTTGTTTGGGGGTAGAAAACTGACCAGTCTGGTACATGACCCGTGTCGTATTTTGAGGGGTGGGAAGGTTAAAAAAAAAATGGCATGTCAGGTCCATGGTTTGTGTTTTTTGAAGGGAGGGGAGAGGAGGTTAAAAAAGGGCATGACATTTACATGGTGGCCGTTTTGAATAAAATAAAATAAATTTGGCCTCCTTCCTTTAAAAAAAAAAGTCCAGATGATCGACTGGTATTTTTTTTACTTGGCCTCACCTAAAGATGGTACCACAGTCACATTTTCATATTCTGCCATTTTTATTTCTTCACCGAATAATCCAGCATGATGATGTTGGTCAGATTCTCAGTTAAATCCTCCCTGGTGTCTGAGTAGGTTGAACGATGTATGTTCCAAGTTTCAGCTAGTTTCAATGTATAGCCTTTGAGATGAGAGCGCCAACACATTTTTGGTGGACGGACGGACTGACTGACAGACACCAACGTGAATTTGAGGGTTTTCTAAATAAAACTCAAGAATGCCGAAACGGGCGTTGCTGAAATTTGGAACATATTACCTCGACGGACAAAGCATTTACTTCTGAGATTTTCAGCCGATTACATTCAGTCGAAGCCGAGAAACGTATTGTCGTGTCCCCGGGGTTAAGACCCCAAGAGGACGAATGACCAAAACGAGCTTGAGCTCCGAGGCGTATTCCGAACCTTGGCGGGATTGTTTTTGGCGCGCAAAGGAAGCCGGGACACACACAGGGGTTATCACACATCACAGGACACACAGGTTATCACAGGACAAATAAGAGGGAGCCCTTACCTGAACGGGAACACACACGGGATATCCAAACCCACAAACACAAAGACGGGACAGCAAAATCCACAATACAAGAAAAGTAAGATTCGACAAATAATGATTTAATGAAAATAAATGCAAATGACAATGTAAGGTGAGGTAAAAACTAAAATTACGAAATGAAACGTCTCCACTCACTCGCATACAAACAAGGGGAAGAAGAAAGTAAAAGAAAATAAATAATGCTTTGCTAATCGGCCGGCACTGAGCTTTGCGTCCCCAAATGGCCGGTAAGGCTTGCTGGTTGATCGTCGCCTCCAAACCATCGCGTGGAAACGCACAAAATGGCGTTTTGTGCGTTTGCCCAGTGCTCAGTCCACCGCCGACATCGATCCTGTGCCTTGTAGTTCCGACTGTCTTGAACCGCTGTTTCTCACCAGCCCTTTCCCAAGAGCGCACATGAACCAAAGACCACACGCCCGTGACCAAGCCGGAACAAGGAGGAAATGTGACTGCCCACTATCAAAGCCAGGACCAGAAGAAGAGCGAGATGGCACGACTGCGTTCTTTTTCCTGCTCTAGAATGTTCCACGATGATGTCACGTTCTGTCCAATCACTGAGCGCTATCCCATCATCCATCGTGCCTCCACCAATCACGGAGGCCGTGGTGTGGCCCTTTTGTTATAAGTCGTCGGGAGGCGGAGTCTCGTCATCCTTCGGGAATGTTCAGCTGGGCAGGGTTCCTTTGCCAATCAGCATGTCCTGTCATGCTGTCGGCGATTAGGGTTGTTGTAATGGCGGCCCTTTTTGATGCAATAACGACAAAGGGAAAAATCACAGGGCAATTACACACTGGGGGTTATCATTAAGCCCTACCTAATTAGCATAGCTCCACCCCTCACATGGAGACACATATACACTTAACTGGACATTCGACACTACGTGTCGAAGTCGTCGGGAGGCGGAGTCTCGTCGTCCTGTGCTTCGTCATGGGCCTCGGCCAGGCCTTGCAGGCCCGAAGGAGGAGCTAAAGGGCGTGGCCAATGAGCAGCGAGCAGCCAATGGGAGCTGAAGGGAGTGGCCGAGGGTGACCAATAAGGGGCTGTCACGACACGTGACCCCAGGCGGCCAATGGAGGCCCGTGGAACGTTCGAGTGGGGTTTCGGGGGGCTATAAAACCCGGCCCGGACTCCCCGCTCTCTCTCTCTCTGCCTCGCTCTCTCTGCCTCGCGCTCTCTACATCGCTGACCCTGAGATACTGAGCTTCTTCTTGCCGGGTTCCTGCTAGCCTCTCCCTCTGACGCGAGCTTTTGCCAGAACGCTATACTCTCCCTCGCTCGCTTGGCTCCTGCAGGCTGAGATACACTCCTCGGGTTCCTGCTACGTGCACGTCCTTGATCAACGCCCCGGCCGCGAACATCTCCGGCTGGGGTGGAGCGATCCTTGGGGGTTTCCATCCAATGAGCCCATCCAGGCAAGCTGCACGAAGTGGCCGCGCTTTGTGCGCATTACCCTCTTCCTTCCATTCCCTGAACGAATGAGGGCCCTTGTCTGGGGACCTAGGTAAGGCTGCTAAGATTCTTCGCTTTGTCCCGTTTCTGTGAATACTGTGCATTGTGAATAAATCCTGTGTTTGGTGTCCAACCTGGCCATCATCGTCCTTTCCACATTGGCCTAGCATCGCTCCAAATTAAAACCGCTCTATCGGGTTCGATAGTGTTAACGGCACGAGTTACACGACGCACAACCGCTCGGGCGTCCAGTATCAGCGTGACTCGTGCGGGGTTCAGGTCCCGTTCTCACAGCTGTGTGTGTCGAAGGTACTCGGATCGTGACCGTTAACCCATCCGCGCGCGCAGCTGTGGGGTCGGTGGCTGGAATTGCTTCGCAATCCGTCCACCACGAGTGCAGTGTGGTTGGCGGCCTCGTGGACTCGTAGTTCGAGGAGGAGCAGGGCTTAACCCCCCCTTAGTACGTCGACGAACCCGGGATCCGCAACAATATATTTCAGACAACCCTGTATTTCAGGGCACCCTATGTTTCATGCACCCTATGTTTCAGGACACCCTATATTTCATGCACCCTATATTTCATGCACCCAATGTTTCAGGTCACCCGATATTTTATGCACCCGATTTTCATGCACCCTATGTTTCATGCACCCTATGTTTCATGCACCCTATGTTTCAGGTCACCCTATGTTTCAGGTCACCCTAGATTTCAGGTCACCCGATATTTCATGCACCCTATATTTCAGGACACATTATATTTCATGCCACCCTATGTTTCAGGGCACCATATATTTCAGGCCACCCTACAATACAGGACACCCTATATTTCACAGCACCCCATATTTCAGGCCACCCAATGTTTCAGGGAACCCTATATTTCAGGGAACCCTATATTTCAGGGCACCCTTTGTTTCATGCACCCTATGTTTCAGGTCACCCGATGTTTCAGATCACCCTATGTTTCAGATCACCCTATGTTTCAGGTCACCCTGTTTCAGGTCACCCTATGTTTCAGGTCACCCTATATTTCAGGTCACCTGATGTTTCATGCACCCTATATTTCAGGGCACACTATATTTCATGCCACCCTATGTTTCAGGGCACCATATATTTCAGGCCACCCTAAGTTTCAGGGCACCATATATTTCAGGCCACCCTACAATACAGGACACCCTATATTTCACAGCACCCTACATTTCAGGCCACCCTATATTACAGGGCACCCAATGTTTCAGGGCACCCAATGTTTCAGGGCACCCCATATTTCAGAGCGCCCCATATTTCAGGCCGCCCCATATTTCAGGCCGCCACCTATTTCAGGCCCCCCCGTATTTCAGAACGCCCCATATTTCAGAACGCCCCTTATTTCAGAACGCCCCAGATTTCAGAACGCCCCATATTTCAGAACGCCCCATATTTCAGAACGCCCCATATTTCAGAACGCCCCATATTTCAGGCCGCCCCATATTGCAGAGTGCCCCATATTTCAGGCTGCCCCATATTTCAGGCCGCCCCATATTTCAGGCCGCCGCATATTTCAGGCCGCCCCATATTTCAGAACGCCCCATATTTCAGAACGTCCCATATTTCAGAACGCCCCAGATTTCAGAACGCCCCAGATTTCAGAACGCCCCAGATTTCAGAACGCCCCAGATTTCAGAACGCCCCAGATTTCAGAACGCCCCAGATTTCAGAACGCCCCAGATTTCAGAACGCCCCAGATTTCAGAACGCCCCAGATTTCAGAACGCCCCAGATTTCAGAACGCCCCATATTTCAGGTCGCCCCATATTTCAGGTCACCCCATATTTCAGGTCACCCCATATTTCAGGTCACCCCATATTTCAGATCATCCAAAATGGAAATCTTTTAAATTATATCTGCTGAAAAAGTAATTTATCCACAGAATAGCGCTTATCCAAGGTTTGCAAGCAACCAGGTGCAGTTTCACATGCAGTACGTGTATATTTATATTGTTGCAGTTTTTAGAAGCTTCACATGTAAATTTAGTAGTAAATTCCCTTATGAATAACTCCTGTGTACATTTCCCCTTAATTGGCTGTTAATTGAAATAACTGCACCTTAGTTAATCCACATTGCAACATGTCGGACACCATAGGACCTCTCAATAGTTATGTCATTAGTATGTGTTTCAGTTAAGGACCTGTTCCCCATAGTTGACTCTGCGTTGCATCAAATCAAATAAGATAGTTCCCCTTTTCAATTTCCCCAAAGCGCCTCTGCCAGCCGCAGCCGCCTTCGCGCTCGCTCCAAACCTCCATTGCCCACGAGGCCAGGATCGGAGAAGAAGGGCGTGGCCCCACCTCGTCATACAAGGTGGGGCCAGGGAGCCCTCGTCATCAAAGGTGGAGTCAGCGAGCCCTTGCCGACCAACCAGGGCTCAGTGGGCATGGCTTGAGAGGGCGGGGGCAGAAGGTTCGAGAGGGTTCCACGGGGGTGGCGACATAACACGTCACGCGAAGTCCCCACCGCAGTTCTGTGGAGGGAGGCGCTTGAACAAGTTTGCAGTTCTGTGGAGGGAGGAGCTTGAACAAGTTTGCAGTTCTGTGGAGGGAGGCGCTTGAACAAGTTCGAAGTTCTGTGGAGTGGTGAGCATGCAAGTGTTTATGAAAACGGCGCTTGAGTGTTGAGCAAGTTACAAGGCCTGAGAGAGACGCGCAACCTGGAGAGGTACGAAAGAGGGAAGAGAGAGCTTCAGAGACGCATGAGAGAGCTTCTTCAGAGACGCGAGAGGGAGCTTCAGAGACGCGCGTGCAGATGAGCCTGAGAGTGCTCGCGATACCAACCAGCAATGACGGCAACTGCCGGAACCAACCTCCAAAGAACAAGTGCGTGCACGCGGACCTCGACGTCGTGCCGCGATCCTCGGACCTCCCTGTCGCCCGTTCTGTGGACCGACTGCTCTTCTCTTCCCTCCATTCAATTCCTGCCTGCAATTCCCTATTCGTGTTAGTCTGTTTGTGTTGTCCTGTGGGAATACGTTAAGCTTGTATAAGGATTGCCCTGTGTATCTTCTTCTTCCTTTTTCTGTAAATTACCTTCGTTTCTTCTTCTTCTTCTTCATCTTCGTCGTCTTGAAGTCACATTTGGTATAACTGGTACTCCCCTTTCTTGGCTGATGTCCTATCTTACTGATAGAGTGCAAACAGTTGTTATCAATGGCCAGAAATCAGCCCCTTCTCCGCTTTCCTTTGGCGTTCCCCAGGGCTCAGTCCTGGGACCTATCCTCTTTCTTTTGTACACTCAGCCTCTATTTGATCTTGTTGCCAGACATTCAGTTGATCACCACGCCTTTGCGGACGACAATCAGCTGTACAAAGGAAGCACGATTCGACAAATCGTGCCCACTGTTGAAGTGTTAGAAGGCTGTATTGCCGACGTGAAGGCGTGGATGACCCAAAACAAACTTCAGCTGAACGATGCTAAAACAGAGTCTATGATTGTAAGATCGCACAGATGTCCTCTACAATGTTCACTTTCTACCACTATTCATGTTGGTGAAACCGATGTAAACTTTGTTTCGTCGGCCAAGAACCTTGGTGTGGTTTTCGACTGTAATATGACATTTTCCAAGCAAGTACTTCAAACTTGCAAATCAGCATACTTTCAGCTGCGAAAGATCGCATCCATTCGCCACTTTCTTACTCCTCAGGCTGCTCTAACTCTGGTCTGTGCCCTTGTCCTCTCAAGGCTAGACTATTGTAATTCTTTGTATGCTGGTTGCCCTCAGTTTCTCTTGGATAAGTTACAAAAGGTTCAAAACTCTGCGGCTCGTCTTGTTTGTAAGGCGAAGAAGTCTGACAATGTTACTCCGCCTCTTGAATCTTTACACTGGCTGCCTGTCTCTGCTCGTGTGCAATACAAAATTTGCACACTATGTTATAAATCATTGTGTGGAACGGGACCTCACTATCTCTCCGATTTGCTCACTCTCTATGAACCTCGGCGACGGCTTCGTTCAAGCGACGACTCTGAGCTTAGAGCCGCCGCGCACCAGCACCAAGTCGTTTGGCAAGAAATCCTTTTCCTTTGCTGCACCTCTGCTCTGGAATGACTTGCCTTCCTCTGTTCGACATGTTGACTCTCTTCCTGCCTTTAAAACCTCCCTCAAAACCTATCTGTTTCACAAGTCTTTCAAAGTCTAAGTCCTGTTTTCCCTTTGGTTTGAGGTGGGACAGAGATCGAGAGTATGTCTGTGTACATGTGCAGGGGAGGGAGTGGAGGAGGAGGGGGAGTACACATCTGTGGGTTTTGAATGGGGAGGGAGAGGAATAGGGCAAGAGTGAAGGTGTGTCTGTGTGTGTGTGCGGTGTGTGTGCGTTCGAATGATAATGTAAAGCGCCATGAGAGTCGTTTACTCTGCTTGATGGGGCTATATAAGACGCCGTTATTATTATTATTATTATTATTCTTTGGTTTTTGTACAGTAATAATAAATACCTGTTCCTCCGTACTCTTCTGGTTTTCATTCTCGTCCGATCGTCTTCGTGATTTCCCTATTGAATACCTGTGGCACGATTTTGGCCGAACCGTTTCACATTCGGGTTTAGTCAATTGCTAACGGCTCGGATTCCGGATTGCTAAACCGCCCGGCAAATACCATCTTGTCCAGAGTTCGAGCGGTACTTGTCTCCCTGTTCTACAGAGGGACTGATAAAGGTATTCGGGATAAACCCTGGACCAATAACCCTGATCAGTCCCCTCCGCAGAGGAGTGTTACAGGTACCAGGAACGGAGACGGCCGGCTTAACAAGACAAGGGGTTAACCCCCCCTTGCTATGGGGAGTGCCGTCGCCCGATTCCGCAACAATTGGTGTCTGGGCGTGGGATTTGACCCAAAGTGCGCTTAACGCACTCAAAATTTGGAGCGGCCGAAATTTTATTATAATATTCCAAATTAAAATCGTGCCATGGATGATCAAGGCGATCGGATGCCGGTGGGGGTAGAAGAAGAGGGTTTGGAGGTAACCCAGGACCCCAGGGAGGAATTGGGAGAGAGAGAGGAGGAGTGCAATACGAATGCGGTAGCGGAGATTTCAGCCGCACAAGATGGCGGCGTCACGCACGAGGTTAGAGGGGCACAAGGCGGCGCCTCGCACATGGCTGCGGCAGCCACGCCCGCGCCGCCGATGGACTGGGGCCTATTCTGGGAGCAAATGAGGGCCTTCATGGTCAAAACGGGAGAAGACATGAGAATGCAGAGGGACGAGGCAAGGGGTATCAGTGAGCAATTGGGAGGCCAAATTGGGGCAATGAGAAACGAGATGGGAAACCAAATTGGAGGATTGGGAAATCGAATCGGGGGGCTCGGAGCCAAATTTGAGGGTTTAGACAACAAATGTGAGGGATTAAACAGCAAATTGGGAGGAGTAGGAAACAAGTTAGGAAGCAAATTGGAGGAATTCGGAAGCAGATTAGGGGACAAACTGGGGGGAATAATTGGCCAAGCCAAATAAATTAATGAGGGGTTGGCGAGGGGGCAAGCCGCATATGAGGTAAGGGAAGCCAAGAGGGAGGTTGACCGCAGGTTGAGCGAAGAGGTTGCGGGGGTACGCGATGAGAACGTGAGTCGAGGAGCGCGGATTGAGCAAGTCGGAGCAAGGCGCAGGTAACTGGACCGGGGTAGAAATTGCGACCCGGGGTGTGGGGAAGCCGGCGACCGCTGAGGTGGAAGAGGGAATTTTAATAAAGCCAGCGGTCGTCGAGGTGAATAAAGAAAAAGGAAATAGTTGAAATCGGGCTGGTAGAGACGGCAGAATTAGAAGAGCACCAGCGGAAGGAAAAGATGGATAATGTGCAAAGTCCGTGCTCACATCACGATGCTGTGCTTAATAACCCCAATAAAGATTTGCAGGTGTTGGAGCGAGGAGGAAGAAGAATCCCCCAGGTGAGTCGGCCTGTATATTGTGCGGGGAGATTTTGGAGGAGGATGTTTGGCGCGAAAATTCTTTTCGCGCGCTTGGGATCCCAGCGTACCGCGGGCGTTTGTGGGAGGTCCGTTGGGCGCTGTGTGAGAGAAAATGGCACGCGTGTAAGAAAAAAGTGTGCGTCGAAGAGTGAGTGTGTTACAAAGTGTGGGAGTGATACCGAGTGCGAGAGCGAAGGCACGTCGGAGGGTATGTGTGAAATGGAGTGTGAGAGTGAGTTGGTGGTGGAGCGGGTGCGAGAATGCACACTTGGTATGGTTGAGCGTGTGCGAGGAGGCACACCTGAGTTGGTGGTGGCACGGGTGCGGGTGGGCACATCGGAGCACGTGAGTGGGTGGATGCAAGAGTGCACCCCCATGAGTGGTACGGAGTACGTACCGAGGGAGAGTGCGCAAGATGGTGCGTGAGGAGGTGTGTTAAAGAAGTGTGTGAACGTCGAGTGTGTGCAAGAAGGTGTGCGAGAGGTGTGGTGTGTAACAGGGAGTACGGTGGTGGAATTGACAAAGTGCATGGGATGTACGAATAAGGAACGGAACGCGTGGTGTGAGCATGCAAGTGAAGCATCGACATTAAACGGAGCAGCAGTTAGACCAACGTTTAGCCGATGCGAGCCCTCGGTCCGTGCCGGGCTGTGGGTATTGCGGGAGCCGGCGGGGATCGGTGCAGCATCGCTTCTCTTCAGAGCGTCGTGCATGATCCGGGCCTGGCCCCGCCCCGCACGGTCGAGTCCGGGCTTTGCCGGGCAAGGCGACCGGTCCGGTGTGGGGGAAGGGAGGAAGGGTCGGGATGGCGCCCCCTGGTGGTCGCGGCGTTCCGGCCGGGCGAGATTGAGCCATCGGGCCGGAGACCGAAAACCTCCGGGCCGAGATGGTGCGTGGAATCTCGGCCCGAGTAAACCCCCTCCCCTGCATCGAGTGCCGGACGGACTCGACCTGCAGGCGACCAAACCACTCTAATTCATTGCTCGGCTTTGCGAAGCCGAGTATTAATGATGTAACAACGTACCGAGAGGCTCAAGTTTAATGGACTGTGAAGATGATAGTGTTTCGATTCGAAATTGGGAATAGTGGATAGGATTGGCAGTAATGACTGGCAAATTTTATGGGTAAAAATGATTGGCAGTAAAGATTGGCAAATTTTGAGTGGCAAAAATTGGATGGGCAAAATTGATAAGGGGAGATGCCCGATGTGGAGGAATGGCAACTCTGCCATCCCTCACATCCCCCCGGGCACATGAGCTATAGTTTATGGGGTTTGGCAGTGTCAGCTCGCCGAGGGAGGGTTTGGATAATGGATTAGGGATCTGGAGAAATGACAATAGGTAACGGTAGGGTTAAGTAGCGACATGGTACCTGTAGTAGGGGACGTAGGTAGATTAGTTGGTTGATAACGACGAGGGAGCGCAATAATATAAGGGGCGACTGGGAAGCACGAGTTTTAGAAGGGCACCAGGTAGATCAGATGATGCCGTGTGTGTGAGAATCTTTGTGTTGAGCAAATGAGGCAATGCTCGTGAATGGTGCCACGTGTGTGAAGGAGGTGATGGAGCAGCATATTGTGAAAAGTGTGAGGTGATTGTGCATTGTATTGAGCGAATGGTCCTGGAGGAAGGAGGGTGCAGGGAGCACCAGGTGTGACGGAACAGGTGCACAAGTGAACAGGTGCACAAGTGAACAGGTGTGCAAGTGAACAGGTGCATGGAGAATGGTTGAATGGAATAACTGGTCTGGAGTAAATGGAGTATGGAATGGATGGTGTGGAGTGAGTATGGTGGAAAACATGGAGTGGAGTGGTTGGTGCGAAGGGAGTGGATGGGGAAGATGGACCCCCATCACGAATACCCAGGAGGGTAGTTTAAGAGTTAGGTAGAGGGTATAGGTAAATTATGGTGGATATTGGCATCTGTGGTGCGTGTGGTAGAATGGTGTTTGGATGGATGCATTAGTGACGTGGAAATGGCTGGGCGTGTGGCCTATTAGTGTGTGTGGTTAAATGGGCACTCCGCCACTGTGAGGATGTCGGCCAGGTGAGGCCGCAGGTGGGCTCTGGGAGCCGGTAGAGTTGTTGTTCAGTGGGGCCCGAGGATCCGGAGGACGGACCCGGGTAGCTCAGTGCCAGAGAGGGCACCGAGGGGGTAAGTGCCAGGGAGGGCCTTCCCCAGTTAGATAGGTTAGGTTAAGGAGCAGGTAAGCTCGGAGGCAACTGCGGTGGCGGAGGTGTGCAGGTGAGTGGACCTGCTGGGAGAGCCACACGACTCAGCCCAGAAATTGTGCGAAGGCACAGGGAGTTGAATCGGGGGAGTGAGACCCCAAATTGGTGAGCACCACAGTTTGGTCAATGGGAGTTTGGTTTTTAGAACCGCATAGTGTAAGACGGCCAATGGTTTGGCAGAGAAAGACCCCGGGTAGTGTAAATTGTGTTAATGTCATTTAGAAAGTAGTTAGGATTGAAATCTCCTCACACCACCTACATCCACTCACCTGAGGTGACGACAGTGCTCCACGCCATGCCATGGTTTTGTTTAATTTTGTGCAAATGTTTTTGGAAATGTGAGACACATCATGACGTGGGTGAGACATTGTGCTGGTTGTTCCATCTCTTCCTCCTTAAGAAGGATTGATGATGAATTGGGTGATGGCAAATTTGGTTGGTTAGAGGGATTGGTAACGAATTTGGTATAAGGGGAGATATGGGGAGACGAGACGTAGAGACGAATTGTAAATTGTCTTGTAAATACGGGGTAAGGGGCAAGGGTAGAGTAGGTGACAGGTGGGGTGGCGTACGTTAGGGACGAGCTTTCTCCGCTCGATCTCCAAGCGCACCTCACCTCTGCATTGCCTTTATTGATGTGTACCCTTGCGCCCTTGCCCTCGCTGATTCTGCTTTGTCTTCCTTCCCCACCTATGGACCGTGCTCTCTGGGCACTGAGGGAGAGCGTGCGGGAGCCGCATTTGTGTGCCCGAGCCCCCGCTGCCAGCTGCCTGGATCAATGCACCACTTTATGGACCGCACGTCTTGCGGCCATGCACCACCATAAGGACCACGGTTCTTTGGCCGAGCACCACTTATGGACCACACATTTGTGGCATGACCCCTCTGCTGGGACCGGCCACGATGGCCCAAGAAAGTTTGCTTGCGGACCACGGAGAGGTGGCCCCCTTTTTGCCCCACAGGTGGACCACTCATAGTTGGCCCCTGTGGGCCATAAATAAAAACAATGGACACGTTTTGTGCTTTTTATTATTGTTATTATTGCAAACTAGGGCATTGCCCGTACTATATCTATATCTAAAATTATATCCCCCCCCTCTATTTACATGAAATGGTTTGGTCCAAAGCGAACGGCTTGCGAGTACGGTGACAATCCCCCCCCCTCTATTTACATGCAATGGTTTGGTCCAAAGCGAACGGCTTCCGGAGTTTGGTAAAGAAATCGCCATCGCGTGCACAAACGCGCAGGAAAGCGAATGAATCGCAAATTCGGTTTTATTAGTTTTAAAACATAGTTTAACGCCAACATAGTTTGCAAACGTGAAATAAATGAATACGCTCTCAAATGTGCCATCCGAGGCAGAGTGTGTCCTCCACGTTCGGCACACGCGATCGTTCGCTGCTCTCTGATTGGTTGAATCGTTTTTTGGACATAGCTCGGTAAGTAATTGTCCGATTAATATGAAACCTTGAAAAGGCACATCCTCGGGTCCCCAGCAATATACCTGGCAAGTTAAAAGTATATCGGACCCGTGGTTGTCGAGAAACAGCGGTCACAGACAAACAGACGTACAAACGTACAGACGTACAAACAGAGATTACTGGAATTATAGATAGATAGGCAGCAAGTTGACAAGACCAAGAACGACAACACCAGGAAGAGACAACGGCCAGCAGAGGGAGCAGCAGAGAAAGAAGACCACCAGTTGTTTTTTTTATTGTATGTGCAATGTAGCACCGAATGGTGCTTGATTGGTGCTTATGATTGGTGCTTTGGTGCTTGCATGCTCGGGGATGCATTGCAATAAAATTCTGCATCCCTGGGCATTTGAGGTGGTGTATCGATGTAGTGCATGCTTTCTCCTCCCTCCCACAGGATTTTCTTTTTGTTCCCTCAAAGAAATGACAGGTCCTGGGTTGGCATGTAAATACAAATAGTGTCACTTGTAAATAATGCTCCCCACCGTCAATGTTTAGTTTGAAAATAATTCCGCAATTCGGTTAATTGTGAGCGTGAATCTGTTAGGTAGGATGCAACGTAGTAGGGGGACATACTTAATTGTGTTTTAAAACTGTCGCACTCAGGGTAAGGTTAATAGTAGAGGGTATTACACCTGCGTGTCACATTAAGTTAAAGTTTTGTCGGCCAGAGCCGTGCCGTGAGGAATGAGGGTGCTGTGTTGCGGTTTTTAGAACCTTCACATGTAAATTTAGTAGTAAATTCCCTTATAAATAACCCCTGTGTACATTTCCCCTTAATTGGCTGTTAATTGAAATAATTGCACCTTAGTTAGTCCACAATGCAACACGTAGGACACCATAGGACCTCTCAATAGTTATGTCATTAGTATGTGTTTCAGTTCAGGACCTGTTCCCAATAGTTTTTTTTTTTTTTTTTTTTTTTTTTTTTTGTATACAAGATCGAGGCTTGTGAAAGAGCGAACATTAATCACACAAAAAGACAAACCGACACACAAAACACAAAAAACAAGGGGAGCGGTAGACAAGATGGGGAGAGAGGGGGAAGGACACAAAAGAGAGGGGGAAGGACACAAACACAACATTTGAGAGCAGGGACATCGGGAGGACTTGGGGGGAGGTGGGAGAGGATTAAAACATATGAATACTGCAAGGACTCTGGGGTGAATTACCGGGGGTAGAAAAGATCAAGGTTTTCGATGGGGGAAGATAAGAGATGGTGGTGAACAGCTGTTTTAAAGACCTGGAGGGAGGAGTGGGATTGAAGGGAGTGGGGGAGTTTGTTCCAGAGGCGGGAGAAAAGGGGAATGAAAGAGTGAAGGTGAGCAGAAAGCCTAGACTTTGGCAGTTTAACCAGAAGAGGGTTGCAGGCAGATCTTGTACGACCTGAAGGAATATTGGGGGGACAGAGCACAGAGAGAGCTGGGGGAACAAGGCCGGAGAGGAGTCGGTAGAAGACAGAAAGACCACCAACCTGCCTGCGGTGAGTGAGTGAAAGGCCCTCGGCGTTGACTACATCGCAAGAGATTCCAATGATTCTGAAAGCTTTGGCCTCAACAGCGTGAAGCCGAGCAAGGTGTGAGGCAGGAGCACCAGCCCAGAGGGGGGAACAGTATTCCATTGAGCTGCGGATGAAAGCCTTGTATGTGGTGAGGAGCTCAGGTGTGCCAAGGAAGGACTTCGCACGACGGAGGATGCCCAGTCGGCGACTGCCTTTGGAGGCCAGCTTGGAAATGTGGTTTTCCCAAGAAAGATCATGGCAGATAGTGAGACCCAAAAGCTTGAGCGACAGAACTTCTTGGAGAGGATTGTTGAGAAAGTAGATGGGAGGGTTGTCCAGTCGGTCCTTTCGGAGAGACATTGTAAGAGTGTGAGATTTGTCAGGATTGAAAGACATGTTCCACTTGTTTGACCAGTCTGTGATTTTGTCCAGGTCTGCAGTGAGTGAGGAGGCTGCAGACTGCCGATCTGAGGGATGAGGAATGGAGCGACAGAGAGTAGAGTCGTCAGCAAAGAGATAGAGAGGATTTTCAAGAGAGTCAGAGAGATCATTGATGAAGACCAGAAAAAGCACAGGGCCCAGAACACTACCTTGGGGAACTCCAGCCTGAACAGGAAGAGGAGATGAGAGAAACCCATTCAGGGCCACACGTTGACTACGACCAGAGAGGAAGTCCGCCAGCCATGCGTGGAGATTTCCATGGATACCAAAGGAGGAGAGTTTGGAGAGCAGAGCAGGGTGCCAGACCGTATCGAAGGCACGTGAAATGTCAAGGGAGACAGCTCTAATTTCCTGTTTGGCGTTGAGGACCTCCATCCATTGTTGAGAAAGCAGAAGCAGCATGTCCAGAGTAGAGTGACCAGGTCTGAAACCAAATTGATGATCAGAGATCAAGCCATTGGAGAAGAGGAAAGATTTAATATCTGAAGCAATGATGGATTCCATGACTGCTGATAATTGGGAGAAGGCTGATTGGTCTGTAGTTGCTGGGATCTGTTTTTGCACCTTTTTTGTGCAAAGCGGTGATGTTGGCAGATTTCCAAGCAGATGGAAGATGACCTTGAGCAAAAGAGAGGGTGAAGAGAACAGAGAGAGGGAGTGAAAGAGCGGAAGAACATGATTTTAGGACCCGTGGGCTGATGCCGTCAGGTCCAGTTGCAGCATCAGAGTCGAGGGTTGACAGACACTTTTCCACCTTGTCAGGAGGAAAGGACACAGAGTCCAGGAGCAGCTGGGTACGACTGGGTACGGTGGGTACAGAGAGGGATGGGTTTGGGACACAAGATTTAGAGGCAAACACAGAGTTGAGGCATTCAGCTTTTTCACGTGTGGAGTCAGCCGTTAAGCCGTTTGAGGTGAGGGAGGGGATGGAGGGGGAACAAACACCAGAAACAGATTTGACCAGACGCCACCAGGATTTGGAAGAGGGAGACAGATAAGAGAGTTCGGTCTTGAGAATGGTGAGATATTGTTTCCTGGCTCTCCTGAGGGTGGACACACACTTGTTTCGGGCTTTGTGAAAGGAAATGAGATTTCCTTCCGTTGGATTTGCTTTCCAGGAGACGAAAGCAAGTTGTTTCAGGGCAACAGCCTCACCACAAGATTCCGTGTACCATGGACGGGAGGAAGGGTATGACAACTGAAGACGAGATGGTATAAATCTGTGCATGAGAGAGAGCAATTTACTTTGAAAGAATTCCCAGGATGAGTTGATGTCAGAGGCGGTAGAGATGGGAGACCAGTCCAGATGATTGATGGCTGCTTGAAGACCATGCCAGTTGGCCTGAGTGAAATGCCAGACTCGTCGACGCTGAGGAGGCTCTCTGAGAATGGTCAGAGAGATGTCCACTTTGACAAGCACATAGTTGACTCTGCGTTGCATCAAATCGAATAAGATAGTTCCCCTTTTCAATTTCCCCAAAGCCCCTCTGCCAGCCGCAGCCGCCTTAGCGCTTGCTCCAAACCTCCATTGCCCACGAGGCCAGGATCGGAGAAGAAGGGCGTGGCCCCACCTCGTCATACAAGGTGGAGCCAGGGAGCCCTCGTCATCAAAGGTGGAGTCAGCGAGCCCTTGCCGACCAACCAGGGCTCAGTGGGCATGGCTTGAGAGGGCGGGGGCAGAAAGATCGAGGAGGTTCGAGAGGGTTCCACGGGGGTGGCGACATAACCCGTTGCGCGAAGCCCCCACCGCAGTTCTGTGGAGGGAGGCGCTTGAACATGTTGGCAGTTCTGTGGAGAGGTGAGCGTGCAAGTGTTTATGAAAATGGCGCTTGAGTGTTGAGCAAGTTACGAGGCCTGAGAGAGACGCGCAACCTGGAGAGGTACGAAAGAGAGAGGAGAGAGCTTCAGAGACGCATGAGAGAGCTTCTTCAGAGACGCGAGAGGGAGCTTCAGAGACGCGTGCGCAGATGAGCATGAGAGTGCTCGCGATACCAACCAGCACTGACGGCAACTGCCGGAACCAACCTCCAAAGGACAAGTGCGTGCACGCGGACCTCGATGTCGTGCCGCGATCCTCGGACCTCCCTGTCACCCGTTCTGTGGACCGACTGCTCTTCTCTTCCCTCCATTCAATTCCTGCCTGCAATTCCCTATTCGTGTGAGTCTGTTTGTGTTGTCCTGTGGGAATAAGTTAAGCTTGTATAAGGATTGCCCTGTGTGTCTTCTTCTTCGTTTTTCTGGAAATTACCTTCGTTTCTTCTTCTTCTTTGGTTTTTGTATCGTAATAATAAATACCTGTTCCTCCCTACTCTTCTGGTTTTCATTCTCGTCCGATCGTCTTCGTGATTTCCCTATTGAATACCTGTGGCACGATTTTGGCTGAACCGCTTCGCAATCGGGTTTAGTCATTGCTAACGGCTCGCGCCGCAGTTCGCTTTGCTCGGCGCAATCCATTAATTACGCTGCGGCACGCGCAGGAGTATTTCCTCGCTGACGGCTGGTGGTAATACTTAGGTATTAAGACTAATTGGGCTTACGACCCTACGTACCATCGGCCGGAAGTGACGTCATACCCCCAGGAACGGAGACGGCCAGCTTAACAAGACAAGGGGATTAAACACCCCTTGCTCAGCGGAGTGCCGTCGCCCGATTCCGTAACGATATATTACTAGCAGGAGAACCCGGCGTTGTGGGCGGGAGTGGGTGGTTAAGGGGGAGGGGGAGAGGAGGAAGGAGAGGGATGGGATGAGGAAGGGAGAGGGGGGGGTGAGTGGAAGGGAGAAGTGAGAGATGAGGGGAGAGGGAGGGGAAAGATATACTACATATACATCTTTTGGGGGAGGGGGGTGCCTTTGACAGGCCCCTCCGTTTTGGGCAAGCGGGGATGAGGAGGAAAAATTTACCTATGCAAAGAGTGCTTTAACCTCAGTGTTGCCCAGGTAAAAAAGGAATATTGTAATACCCTCTGCCACCATCACCAGGTGGCGCTACACCATACACATTTACATCGAGAACTTACGCCCCTCTCCCGGTCCCCCACACCCCCGCATGAGGCCGCAGCCACATAGCCGATGATACCCCCAGCCAGTTGTATTTGCACCCCAAGTAAAGTACAGTATATAAGTGTTTACAGCTGGAGCACCCGGCGTTGCTCAAGCGAAAAAGAAACATGAACATATTTGAAATGAGGGCAAATAAAATGGAAAAGCAATTACATCCAAATCAGAATCCATCACAAATGTCAAATCATCATTTCACCTTTTTGTTGAATCTATGCGGCTGAATGTGCCGTTCAACCACTGATCTCTACACCTGGATTGGTCGCGTCCACAGCGATTGTATTCCGAGGAGTGAAGTCACCGGAAGTTCACTTTCCGCCATCTTGTCTCCCCCAAAACATCACTGCAGCGAAGTGCGAAAACAGCAGACTGGCAGTAAGAAATCTCCAAATGCAAGCAATAAACTTTGCTTGTAACTCATGCAAAGATTTATTCGTTGGTGTAATGAACTTGTGGAAATCACAGACCTCCTGTGACCGTGAGAGAATGTCACTTTGCGTGGTTTAATCACCTTTTACGTCTGTGCGCTGACAGGGATTACAGATTTACAGACCGCACCGGTAAGCTTACTAACTCAAGTCATGAACTATATGATAGTAACTTGTTCAATCATTGTCATGCTATTCCTGCATGCCGAAATTATTGAAAACGAATTGATCTTTTCGGGCAAAAACAATCTCTTTTTCATTACAGGGTAAAAAAAAGTCATATGGTCTACGTTTACGAGGGCACTCTGCAAGAACCACTTTTGCCATTCATGCATTTCACCGTAGCAATCTCATGGATGGTGTCAATTTTTTGAGCAAATTCTATCGACAAACATTTCCCCACAACTTTGCTTATTTTTGACCTGCAAACATGAACATGGTTCTGCTCGCAGAACCCTGGTGTTGGGCTAGCGGTTAGGGTGCCGGCTTAGGATCGTAGGATCCTGGGTTCGAATCCCGGTCGATCGCTGAATAAACGCCAGGGGGGTTGACTCAGCCTGTCATCCTTCCGAGGTCGGCTAATTGAGTACCAGTTCACTGGTAATTCCCTGTTTGTCGTTAAAGGCGGCAAAAAGGGTTGGCGGCAGGAAGGGCATCCGGCCGTAAAACATTGCTTCAAAAAGGGGACCAACAAAAACAACAACAACCACGGTCCCCGAAAAAGGCCAAACCCCGCTTTGCGGGGAAAAATGGCCTCTAAAGGTGGTTATTTTATATATTTTATAAACATGATTGAATCGTCATTTTTTATGTTATAATACTGCTCTTTCCAATGAAATCCAGTTTCGTTTAAAGTTAAACCTTAGTTGAGAATTGATGTTTTCTAACTCCATTTTTGCTTAAGTTAAGGTTCCAAAGTATATAAAAGTGTATATTTTTAGAAAGCAAATAGACCGTGGAATCGCACTGTGAGGTCAAATTGGGTTTCCGATTTTGGGGACCCAGGTTTCACAAAACAATCATTTACTGCACTTCAGGCAAAAGGAATGGACAATCAAGCCAAGGGAAAGGAGACAATATGCACAGTTATGTTTGATGAAATGGCCATACGGAAGCACATTGAATATTCAAATGGAAAATTCAACGGTTATGTAGATATTGGCACTGGAAGGTTTGATGATTCCACACCAGTTGCTAAGGATGCGCTGGTCTTTATGACTGTGTCTGGGATTGATGGTTGGAAGATCCCATTAGGATATTTTCTGATAGATGGCATGAATGGAGTAGAACGGGCAAATCTAGTAAACGAGTGCTTTCGCAGACTCCATGAAACCGTTGTCCGAGGCGTTTCCCTCACCTGTGACCGTCGTGCCATTTTGCAATGATGAGAGCTCTTGGAGCAAACATGAATGTGATTGGTATGGATCCATCTTTTCCTCATCCTTCTGACCCATCTATTCGAGTTCATGTTCTACTAGACGTGTGCCACATGCTCAAATTACTGCGTAACTCTTTTGCAGATGGTGGGATCTTCAAAACCCCTGATGGCCAGACCATCAAATGGCAGTATATGGAGGAGTTGAATAAGCTGCAAGAGAGAGAAGGTTTGAGGTTAGGAAATAAATTGAAGAATGCACATATGGACTGGAGGAAGCAAAAAATGAAAGTTAACTTGGCTGCCCAAGTGTTTCGTGCGAATGTTGCTGATACCCTGCAATACTGCAATGAGGGATTAAAGCTCCCTCAGTTCAGGGGATTCGAGGCCACAGTTCAGTTTTTAAGACATGTTGATACTGCCTTTGATGTCCTTAACAGCAGAAATATTTTTGGGAAGGGTACAAAGGCTCCAATTAGGAAGGAAAATGGAGAAGAAATGCTAAAAATCTTGCAAGATGCTGAACAATTAATCTTAGGTTTCATCTGAACAATTCACCAACTGCCTGCCCCCAGACCTGGTTTCCCAGACCAACTGCCTGCTTCCAGACCAACTGCCTGCTCCCAGACCAACTACCTGCTCCCAGACCTGGTTTCCCAGACCAACTGCCAGCTCCCAGACCTGGTTTCCCAGACCAACTGCCTGCCCCCAGACCTGGTTTCCCAGACCAACTGCCAGATCCCAGACCTGGTTTCCCAGACCAACTGCCTGCTCCCAGACCTGGTTTCCCAGACCAACTGCCTGCTCCCAGACCTGGTTTCCCAGACCAACTGCCAGCTCCCAGACCTGGTTTCCCAGACCAACTGCCTGCCCCCAGACCTGGTTTCCCAGACCAACTGCCTTCTCCCAGACTTTTTCCCCAGACCAACTGCTGGCGCCCAGACCTTTTCTTGCTTGACGTGGACGCTTTCAATCGGATTAAGTGGTGGGAATTCTTTGGAGCTCTGGTTGTAAAATAATTTCGCCACCTGCTGAATCTGTACCAATAGCTGACATGCATGTGCTGGGATGTTTGGCTGTAAGAGTCGCTCTGTGATAGGTATGCTGTCTCAGAGCCTTCAATTCATCAATAGCTGAGCTGTGGATTAGGGTAGTCCAGCGATGGGAATGTTCCTGACTGTTCATCATCTGAACAATTCAATTCCCCCTGAGAATCTAATGGTGCACCTCATATTTTGGCGAGTGACAGATTAAAAACCAACAAATTAAACCCTTTAAGTTTGGAAATTTATTCACATATGCCTTCCCCAAAATCGCTCGCCCATGCGAAAACAAATTTTCCCCACAAAAAAAAATCATTTCCCCCGCACTCCCTTTTGTACATTAAAAGTTTTGACCCTCCCACTTATGTTGAACCAAAATTCCCCCCTCCCCCAACATTGTTGCCCTTCCCTGCTACAAAAAATGTCGAGGAAAACCTAACCTTAAAAAACACTAAAAACGACAAAAAAAGACATTTTAAAAATCCCTTAAAAAACGTAAGTTGAAACTTTTTTAAATCCTTAAAAACATTAAGAAACGTAGAATAACATAAAATGGCCTAAAATAACAAAACATATTTGAAATAACATTAAAAAACATGACTTTAGTTTTGTTTTGTTATTGATGAAGTGACCTGGAGCCTAATGTAACTTGGATGTTAGGCCTATGTTTGTTTTCCGATCCAACTCTGTGTCGGGCCTCATAATATACATTGATCGCCTCCTTGCAATTGCCAAGGAGCTCCAAGGGAATTTTCCGGAATTCGATTGAGTAATGAGAACAGTAATTTACTTCAAGATCCATTAAAATATTAGACAGAAGTTGAAACAAGTACAAATACATTCAAAGTACACCGCCCCATGCCAAATAATGAAATATCCCACAGCGCGGCATTGCCGGGGCGCCTCCGGCGCCCGGCAATACCGCAGTGCACCTCAAAGAGGCTGCATTGGGAGGGAGAGGTGTACGCTAATTGATTGATTAATTGTATAATTAAAATCAATAAAAGATTATCACAAAATATTTTCTTAATCAATTGGCTAATAGCATAACTAAACCACGAGTGCTTCATCCGAAGATGTATCTTTTAGAAATGTAATTAAATAAATCATTAATAAAAAATTAAATAAACAATTGATTAATCAATAATTAATCAATTAATCAATAAATAATTAATCGATTAAATGATTAATCAATAAATCAAAAATATCCTTGATAGCCACATCACTTGGTCACTGTCAGGTCCAAATATTAGCTTCCCAGCTCAAAAGGTGCTTGAGATATTGGCCAAATGAGAAAGAAATAAATAAATGATTAATAATGAAAATAAATAAATAATAATCATAAAAAAATTAAATTATTAATCAATTCGGTCAGAGAACACATAAACCACCACCATTTCATCAGAATCCGTAACTAAAAAAAAAAAAAGTAGTCATGAATCGAATAATTAAATAATTAATAAATTAATTGATTAATTGATTAATTAATAAATAAATCAAAAATAGCCTTTGCAGCCAAATCACCTGGTCATTGGCATGTCCAAATATCAGCTTCCTAACTCAAAAGGTGCCTGAGTTAATGGTCAGAAGAGAAAGGAAATTTGATTAATTAAATAAGTACTTAATTAATCGCTAATAATTAAATAACTCCTCACTTATTTGATTAATCAAAAAACAAAAAATAACGTTTTTGACAAAGGACTTGCTTCAGCTTCCTAGCTCAAAGGATGGCTGAGATATCGCCCGGACAAACAAACAACCATCAAGAAAACAAGAAAGAAAACAAACAATCAGAGTGAAAACTGAGTACTCCCTTTCAGCATGCGTCACTGCCGAGCCCCCTTCGGTGCCCAGCAATGACGATTTGCAATGCCTGGAGATGGCATAGGAAAGGTGCAGTGTACAATATATTTGAAGAAATATATTTTGCAAAATCGGCCGGGCCCGGTTCAACGTTGCGTGTTACTACAGTTCGCCTCTTTTGGGGGAGACAAGATGGCGGACAGTGCACTTCCGGTGGCTTCACGGATGGAGCCGTCGTGACCAATCCAGGTGTCGAGATCAGTGGGTTCAACACGTTTCTGAGTTAAGTATGATGCTGAAGGAGCTGTGCTCCGACGCGAGTTAAAAGGATTGACGCGACAAAAGACGGGAATTCATCCGAGTTTCTTTATTCAGTAAAACCAAACTCGGGTACTCTGAAAAGCCCGTTTATCGGGCAGCAATATATATATGCAATCAAACGCGGCGAGAGTGGGCGTGCCCGGGCGGCCCGGGCGAGCCCGGGAAAGGCAAGTCTGGACATGCCCGGGAAAGGCGAGACTGAGCATCTCCGGGCATTCTGGGCGAGCCCGGGAAAGGCAAGTCTGGACATGCCCGGGAAAGGCGAGACAGGGCGTCTCCGGGCGGTCTGGGCGAGCCCGGGAAAGGCGAGTCTGGACATGCCCGGGAAAGGCGAGTCTGGACATGCCCGGGAAAGGCGAGACTGAGCGTCTCCGGGTGGTCTGGGCGAGCCCGGCACAGTGATCGCTCCCTGGTTGCGTCCTCGGCAGGTGTAAGGCGATTGTGTATGTTCAGCGGCACCCGCTACACGCGCCCCCCCCCAGAATCGACTTGCACCGGCAGGGTCAATTTAAGGGGGGTCCTGATGACCCAGCCGAAGCGACCCCTGGAGGGTCGTGGGGGGGGGGGGGGGGTCCGGTGTGGTGGTGGGTGGTCGAGCGGGGGGAACCGTGGACGGGGGGCGGCCTCGCCGTGGAGGAAGGGCCAACCGTGGTGGTTGGTCGACGTCCACGTGCGCCGGCTTGAGGCGATCCACCAAAATCCGGTCCGACCTGCCGCCGACGTCGATGACAAAAGACTTGTCGTCCCGTCGCAGGACCCGGAAAGGTCCATCGTACGGTGGCCGGAGTGGCCCCCGGTGTGCGTCATGACGCACAAAAACGTACTCCGCTGTACGAAGCGCTGGGGGGACGTAGGACTGGGGGCCAACGTGGCGGGACGTTGGCACGGGGGCAAACCGTCGGGCGGCCTCCTGGAGGTCCGAGCACTGGCGAGCTGCGGACCAGGGACTGGTAGGGTCGGGCACAAACTCGCCCGGGACGCGTAGCGGCTGGCCGTAGACGAGCTCGGCGGTGGACGCCTGGAGGTCCTCCTTGGGGGCCGTGCGGAGGCCCAAAAGGACCCACGGCAGCCGGTCGGCCCAACCGCCGTCCTGAAAGCCGGCCATGGGCGAATTGGGCGTGGCCTTCATGGAGGGGTGAAAACGCTCGCACAACCCATTGGCTTTGGGGTGGTAGGCCGTGGTACGGTGGAGCTTGACCCCCAGGTTGCGGGTGACCGCGCCCCACAGCTCGGAGGTGAACTGCGGACCGTGGTCCGAAGAGATGTCCGCCGGTGCGCCGAAGCGGGCGACCCAGGTGGCGATGAAAGCCTGCGCCACGTCGACGGTGGTGGTGGAAACGAGGGGAACGGCCTCCGGCCACCTGGTGGTCCTGTCCACCATGGTGAGCAGGTGTGTGAAACCTCGTGATGGGGGGAGGGGGCCCACCAGGTCCACGTTGACGTCGTCAAAACGCCGTTTGGGCACGGTGAAAGGTGCCAGCGGGGCCTGGGTGTGGCGGTGGACCTTGGCCCGCTGGCAGGCCGT
Source organism: Myxine glutinosa (assembly GCF_964187855.1). Taxonomy (NCBI): domain Eukaryota; kingdom Metazoa; phylum Chordata; class Myxini; order Myxiniformes; family Myxinidae; genus Myxine; species Myxine glutinosa. The sequence goes on from NC_136265.1 coordinate 60,626,962, forward strand.
GCAGGCGTTGGCCCAATCGCGGACGTCCCGTCGAAGTCCGTGCCAGACGAAACGCGCCGACACCAGCTTCTGGGAAGCTTTCCGGCCCGGGTGGGAAAGGCCGTGGAGGGAGGCGAAAATGCAGCGCTGCCAGGTAACGGGCACGACAGGGCGAGGCTGGCCTTGGGAGACGTCGCAGAGCAGGACAGTGTCCGCTAAGGGGACGTCGGCCAGGCGGAGGCCCGTGTCCACCGCCCGGAAGGCTTGCACCATGGTGTCGGTGGTCTGGTCGGCCGCCATAAGCGCGAAGTCCACGCAGAGGTGGACCGCGTTCTCGCTGGCCCGAGAAAGACAGTCGGCCACGGCGTTGTCTTTTCCGGCGACGTGTCGGATGTCCGTGGTAAATTCCGACATGGCGGAGAGGTGGCGCTGCTGGCGGGCCGACCACGGCTCCATGACTTTGGCCATCGCGTAAACCAATGGCTTGTGGTCGACGAAAGCCGTGAACGGGCGGCCCTCCAGGAGGTGGCGGAAATGGCGAACGGCCAGGTATAAACCGAGGAGCTCGTGGTCAAATGTGCTATATTTTAGTTCGTTCGGCCGGAGTTGCCGGCTAAAAAAAGTGAGTGGCTGCCAAACCCCGTTCACCCATTGTTCGTGTATGGCGCCCACCGCGTAGTCGGAGGCGTCTGTAGTGAGGGCGATTGGAGCGTCGAGCACCGGGTGAGCCAGCAGCGTTGCGTCGGCGAGGGCCAGCTTTGCGCCTGTGAATGCCACGTCCATGGCTGCGGACCAGACGACGTCATGCTCGGCTGGGTTGCCCCGGAGGGCTTCGTAAAGGGGCCACATGAGCTGAGCAGCGCGGGGCACGAAACGGTGGTAGAAATTCACCATGCCGAGGAACTCCTGCAGGGCCTTGATGGAGCGGGGACGCGGGAACTCGGTGATGGCCTCGACCTTGGTTGGCAGCGGCACGGCCCTGTTTCTGGTGATGTGGTGGCCCAAAAAGTCAACGGCTGTCGTGCCGAAGTGGCATTTAGCCGGGTTGACGATTAAGCCATGCTCGCTGAGGCGCCCGAACAGTGTTCGGAGGTGGAGGAGGTGCTCGGCCCGGGACGTGCTGGCGACGAGGATGTCGTCCAGGTAGATGAAGAGGAACGGCAGGTCGCGCAGCGCGCCATCCATCCAGCGTTGGAACGCCTGGGCCGCGTTCTTGAGGCCAAACAGCATTCTCAGGAATTCGAACAGGCTGAACGGCGTGATGACGGCCGTTTTTGGGACGTCGGCCGGTCTGACAGGGACCTGGTGGTATCCCCGTATTCGGTCAACTTTCGAGAAAATGACGCGACCCGCCAAACGGGTGGAAAAGTCCTGGATGTGCGGGACCGGATACCTGTCGGGGGTGGTAACGTCGTTGAGGCGGCGGTAGTCGCCACATGGGCGCCAGCCGCCCCCCGGCTTCGGCACGATGTGCAGTGGCGAGGCCCACGCGCAATCGGAGCGCCGCACGATGCCGAGGTGCTCCAACGCGTCGAACTCGGCTTTTGCCATGGCGAGCTTGGCCGGGTCGAGGCGGCAGGCTCTGGCATAGACCGGCGGGCCCGTAGTTAGTATGTGGTGCTCGATACCATGCCTCACTGCGACGGCCGAAAACGTCGGCCGCGTGAGGGCCGGGAACTCTGCGAGCAGGCGAGCGAACTCGTTTGCCACCAGGAGGGCGCATGCTAGTTCAGTCGGCCCGGAGCTGCTCATCGTGCATGCCAGGGAGCTGAAAGTTTCGGCATTGACAAGGCGACACCGTTTGACGTCGACCAACAGCCCATGTGCGCAGAGGAAGTCGGCGCCCAGCAAAGCCATGGGCACGCTCGCCGTCACAAAGGTCCAGTTAAAGCGTTGGTTGCCGAAGCAGAGGGTGACATTGCGCGGGCCGAAGGTGCGGATGGCCGATCCGTTGGCAGCGACCAAGGAGGGGCCGCAAACGGCGGTCTGCCTGTCCTGCTCGGAGGCGGGTATGACGCTCAGTTGGGCCCCGGTGTCACAAAGGAAGCACCGCCCGGACGCTTTGTCCTTGATAAAAAGCAAGTTGCCCGAGTGGCCGGCGCTCATGGCTGGTAATGAACACTGGCCTGGCCGTTTCCCGACTTGCCGAAAGTGCACGGGGGTCGGCATGTCCGAGCCTTGTGTCCGAACCTGGCGTGGTAATAACACCACGCCTGGTCAGGTGGAGGCCCCGGCCGTCGTGTTGGGAGCGGTCGGCGCGGCGTGGCGGCCGCCAGTTGCACCGGCAGTTCGGCCTCCAACCGCACCGGGCGCTCGGGCGCCATGGGCGTCGCCTCGGACGGCGGCGGGCTCCAGGTAGCCGCTCCGATGTGCTGGCCTGCCGAGGAGATCTTGTCGGCTTCCCCGGCGAGGGCGCGGGGATCCGTGATCTGCGTGCCTGCCAGGGCGAGGTATACCTGGCTAGGCAGCTGGCGGAGGAACAGCTCTCAGAAAAGAAAATCCGGGGAGTGCTCACCGAGCAGCGAGAGCATGTAGTCCATTCGCTCGGACGGGCGCGTGTCGCCAGGCTCGGGCAGGTCGAGCAGGCGTCGTGCGCGTTCTGCCGGTGAGAGGGCGAACGCGTCGAGGAGGAGCGTCTTGATCGCGCCATACTTGTCAGCGGCTGGCAGGTGCTGGAGGAGGCCCAGGGCGCGGGCCGCGGTGGCGGAGCCGAGTGCCGCTACCACATGGTGGAAGCGGGTGTCGTCGGTGGTAATGCCTCGCAGGGCAAACTGGGAGTCCGTCTGGGCGAACCAAACCGCCGCGTGAGCCTCCCAGAAGGTAGGCAGTTTGAGGGCAACTGCCGTGTCCATGTCTAGGGTCACCAATGAAGGAGCTGTGCTCCTACGCGAGATAAAAGGATTGACGCGACAAAAGACGGGAATTCATCCGAGTTTCTTTATTCAGTAAAACCAAACTCGGGTACTCTGAAAAGCCCGTTTATCGGGCAGCAATATATATATGCAATCAAACGCGGCGAGAGTGGGCGTGCCCGGGCGAGCCTGGGAAAGGCAAATCTGGACATGCCCGGGAAAGGCGAAACTGAGCGTCTCCGGGCGGTCTGGGCGAGCCCGGGAAAGGCAAGTCTGGACATGCCTGGGAAAGGCGAGACAGGGCGTCTCCGGGCGGTCTGGGCGAGCCCGGGAAAGGCGAGTCTGGACATGCCCGGGAAAGGCGAGACTGAGCGTCTCCGGGCGGTCTGGGCGAGCCCGGCACAGCGATCGCTCCCTGGTTGCATCCTCGGCAGGTGTAAGGCGATTGTGTATGTTCGGCGGCACCCGCTACAAGGCCGTTCAGGAAGAAGAAGAAGCCTCATCACCAACTTCATACACTTCCGGAATTGTTTGATTTATTTTTGCTCAAATGTTCTTCGAATTGTTTTGTATTTATTTATGTGAATGTGTACTTGAATATAATTATAACTGTCATTAATCAGGCTTAGGCACAACAGAGCGAGTTTTTTTTTTAATCTCCACCCCCAAAAAATTCTAAATTGTTTTTGTTTTTTCGCCTAAACCACTCCCAGGCACTCACTGATGAACTTCTGAAAGTTTGACGAAGATCCATTCAGCCATCTCTGAGAGAAATGGCGACACACAGACCAAAGGCTCTGATATAGTGGAAGATTTTCCCACATCAAGTACCAAATGTGGAGGTCACGTGATTCAACGTGCCGAATCTTCGGTCTTGAAATCGTGAATAACGTCCGTACGTTTGACGGTACGTGGCACGTGGTTCGCGTTTGCCGGAATAACTGACGTGCTGTACTCGTGCTGTACCATAGTCCATAGTGTAACATTCTACTCCACGCTACCTTACAGGACCATACTTTACGACACTCCACCTTACAGACCCTTCTGGTGCGCCATGAACCGAGATGTCTCAGGTGAAGATCACAGATCGAACCCCCCGGGATCCACGAGCGGTTCCGATGGAGGAAACTCGGTCGTTTCGGGAGATTCTCCCTCAGATCGCGGGTCCAGGGTCGGTCCACCCGATGATATGCAGTCTTTACCCGGTACGTGACGTTCTCTCTGCACGTTGATGTTACCTTTTCCCGTCACCGTGATGTGTCCGTTTTGGTTCCTGCTGTGTACTATTTCAGGAATTCATTTAAATGGGGAAATCTCATGATGGTTTGATTTGAGGAAACTGAGGTAGAAGGGGAAAAGATTGCCGTGTAATACTGAGGTAAAACGGCACAGAGATCACCGTGTAATTCTGAGGTTAAAGGGTACAGAGATCACCATGTAATACTGAGGTAAAACGGCACTGAGATTACCGTGTAATTCTGAGGTTAAAGGGTACAGAGATTGCCGTGTAATATTGAGGATAAAGGGTGCCGAGATTGCTGTGTTATACTGAGGTTAAAGGGTACAGAGATTGCCGTGTAATACTGAGGTTAAAGGGTACCGAGATTGCCGTGTAATACTGAGGTTAAAGGGTACTAGATTGCCGTGTAATACTGAGGTTAAAGGGTACAGAGATCACCATGTAATACTGAGGTAAAACGGCACTGAGATTACCGTGTAATTCTGAGGTTAAAGGGTACAGAGATTGCCGTGTAATATTGAGGATAAAGGGTGCCGAGATTGCTGTGTAATACTGAGGTGAAATAGCAGAGAGACTACCGTGTAATACTGAGGTAAAAGGGTCCAGAGATAACCGTGTAATGCGGAGGTAAAAGTGTCCAGAGATAATCGTGTGATACGGAGACAAAAGGGAACGATATAACCGTGTAATACTGAGGTAAAAGTGTCCAGAGAGAACCGTGTAATACTGAGGTAAAGGGGTACGAGATAACCGTGTAATACTGAGGTAAAAAGGTACGAGATAACTCTGTCTGTAGTACTGCAGAAAAAATCCTGCGACTCGGAGAAAACATTGAAAGATACGTTTTAGAGTCGAGGAATTAACTTCAAATTCAAAACAACATTTATTTCCTTGAACAAAAGCACCATGGTACACAAAAGTTTTTTAATAGCTCGAGGATGCCGAATCCACCCGGTGTGTACCCCGGTTTAGGATAGGTACACTGTATCCCTCCGTGTCGTAAGAAGCGACTAAAAAGGGTTGGCGTCAGGAGGGGAATCCGGCCATAAAACATTGCCTCAAAAAGGGAACCATGACAATTACAACTACATATGGGCAGGGTACAGCCCGAAGTATCCCGTGGAGGACCTCACTCCCTCTCGTCAAAATTCAATGTGGGGAACCCGATCGAAGCAAGTGTGGAAATCATTCCATTTATGACGACGAAACGTCTGATGCCCCGCGTGGAGAACGGTTTCTGAGGTTTGGGACATGGAATGTAGGAACAATGACAGGGAGATCAGGAGAAGTGGTGGAAGTATTGGTCAGAAGAAGAGTGGACATATGTTGTGTGCAGAAGACGAGATGGAAGGGAAGTGGTGTGAGAATGGTGAAGGGTTGGCAGGCGCAGAAAGACAAGTTTGTGTGGCAAGGGTGCCCGGAAGGCGTGCATGGTGTTGGTGTCCTGTTTTCTGAGGAGTTTGTAGACAGTGTGGGGAGTGTGACGAGAGTGAGTGAAAGGATGATGATGGTGAAAATGATGATTGGAAAGCTCTTGGTGAACGTCATCTCGGGATATGCACCGCAAGTTGGTCGGAGCCATGAAGAGAAGGTCAAGTTCTGGTGTGCGATGGAGAAGCTGATGGAAAACGTGAAAGATGAGGATGTTGTTGTGGTAGGAGGAGACCTAAATGGTCATGTGGGAAGGAGTATAGACGGTTTTGAGGGAGTTCATGGGGGTTACGGATATGGTGTGAGGAATGGAGAAGGTGAAAGGATTTTGGAGTTTGCTGATGGAGCTGGTTTGTTGATTTGTTATACTCAGTTCCAGAAAGCGGATAATAAGCTTGTTACATACACATCAGGTGGGTTGACGACAACCGTTGACGACCTGATGGTGTGTAGGCGTGATAGGGGGCACCCCCGGGACACAAAGGTGATCCCCGGGGGAGGAGGCTGTTTCACATCACCACTTGGTTGTCTGCGACATAAGGGTGAAAGGTGCGAGGAGAGCCCGGCGGGTGAAGTACCAACCGAGAATGAAGGTTGTTTTTTTTGACTAGGAGGGAGGCATTAAAAGAGAGGATGAGTATGGTGGAGGATGATGTGGTTGAGCTTGAATGTGGTTGGATGTCAAGTATGTGGTTGAAGTATGTGGTTGGATGTCAATGAAAGATCGTCTGTTGGGAGCCGTTGGTGAAGTATGTGGATGGACAACAGGACCACCGAGGCACTCGGAAACATGGTGGTGGGATGATGAAGTTGGAAAGAGGATTGACGAGAAGAGGAAGAAGTTCAAGGAGTGGCAGAAGGTGAATGGTACGGGAGCAGAAGAGGCAGAGCATGAAAGTTATAGGACAGCCAAGAAGGCTGCAAAGAAAGAGGTAGCAAAGGCACAGGAGGCATGTAGGCAAATGTTCAAAGAACGTTTGGATTCGGAAAATTGTCCGAGGGCGGTATTCAGGATTGCAAAGCAGATAGCGAAAGAGGTGCGATGTGATGGGGGTGAGTTGCTTGAAGGATGAAGTGGGACAAATCGTTGTGGACACAGATGGAATTAAAGGAAGATGGAAGAGATATATGGAAATGCTGTTGAATGCAGAGAATGAATGGGATGGCAACATGGAGAGTAACCCAGTTTTAGGACCGGCAGAGAAGATAACTGAGAAGGAAATTGAGGAAGCGATAAAAGCAATTAAGCGTAGAAAAGCGGGAGGGCCGACGGGAGTTGTGGGAGATATGTTGAAGGCAGCAGGAAGTTGGGGTGTGAAGAGAATGACAGAGATTTGTAATCTGGTGGTGAAAGTAGGCCGCATTCCAGTGGATTGGGAACTGAGTACCCTCGTCCCTCTATACAAGGGGAAAGGTGACCCTCTGGACTGTGGCTCGTATCGAGCGATAGTTATTGGAGCATGGAATGAAGGTATTGGAAAGGGTGTTGGAGAGGAGGATAAGGAAGAAAGTGAAGATCGACGAAATGCAGTTTGGATTTATGCCAGGAAGAGGAACGGCAGACGCGCTTTTTATTGTAAGGCAGTTGCAGGAGAAGTACATGGAGAAGAGGAAGAAGTTGTTTCTTGGGTTTGTTGATCTGGAGAAAGCATTCGATAGGGTTCCATGCGAAGTAGTGACATGGGCATTGAGGAAGTTAGGAGTGGAGGAATGGTTGATCAGAGTAGTGATGGCAATGTACGAGAGAGCGCGCACAGCTGTAAGGACACAGGACGGGAACAGTGGTGAGTTTGAGGTGAAGGTGGGAGTGCATCAGGGGTCAGTACAAAGTCCACTACTATTTGTCGCTGTGATGGAGGTGCTGGCTCGGAATGTAAAGGAGGGTTTACCATGGGAGTTGTTGTATGCAGATGATCTGGTGTTGATTGCGGAAAGTATGGATGGACTGAAGGAGAAGATGAACAAGTGGAATATCGGAAAGATGAAGGTGATGGCAAGTGGTAAAGCATGTGGTGAGGTGGAAAGAACTGGGAAGTGGCCGTGTGCTGTGTGCAGGAAGGGTGTCGGAGTGAACTCCATTCAATGTACAATGTGCGCAGAGTGGGTTCATCAAAAATGTAGTGGTCTGAGAGGGTCTTTAACCAGTGTGGTAGCGACATTCAAGTGTAAGATGTGCACAGAGGGAGCTGCAGATGGAGGAAATGTTGAGTTGGATCTTGGAGACGGCATGAAGCTGGAAGGTGTGAAAACATTTTGCTACCTCGGAGACATGTTGAATGAAGAAGGTGGATCAGACTCGGCAACGGTTGCTCGAGTGAGATGTGCATGGAAGTGGTTTCGGGAGGTGAGTGGCGTGCTGACTAGGAGGGGAGTGTCGTTGAAACTGAAGGGAAAGGTGAATACTGCATGTGTGAGTTGTGTTATGATTTATGGGAACGAGACATGGGTAATGAACGTAGAGCAGCAATGAAGGCTGGAAAGGGTGGAGATGTGAATGGTTCAGTGGATGTGCGGAGTATCGTTGAGGGAGAGGAAGACAAATGATGAATTGCGAAAAATGATGGGAATAGAACCTGTGATTGATGCTGTGAAGAGAAACAGGTTGAGATGGTTTGGTCATGTGTTGAGGAAGGATGAAAGTGACTGGTTGAGAAGAATGATGGAAATGAATGTAGAAGGAAGTAAAGGACGGGGAAGACCGAGAAAGACTTGGCTAAATGTGGTGGAAGAAGAAATGTTAACAAGGAGAGATGCACAAAATAGGGCAAAATGGAGAAGATTGTCATGGGGCCCGCAAGGCTAACCCCCACTCTAGCAGGGAAAATTGCCTTAAAATGCCTGTTGATGTTGTTGTTGAGAATGCCGAATCCCAAAAAGGAAGCTTATCTTGGAGACGGCATGGAATATCGGAAAGATGAAAGAAAGAAATGCCTTTCCATATAGAAAGGAGATATTCAGAACAAACTTCGAAACAACATCGGGTTACATATTAAACATGATCAAACTAAAATACGCAGTTTTTTGTTTGTCTGACGATTTTTTACTGCAATACATTCGCTCGTCACTTATCCAATCTCAACCAAACTTGACAGGGGGACTGAGGGTCACACAATGAAGGTTGTGGTGATTTCATTTGACATCACCTAATCCATATCCAAAGTTGGTCATCACTTCATCCAGAAGGGATGATTTTCCATTGGGAAAAATCTAGGAAGGAAAATTCATGGATTGAGTCTGTCCCATGCATCACCGAAGTCCTAGGCAGAATTGTCATGGTGTACGTGTACTTATCCAATTTTCACTAAATTTCCCTCAAGCGAGTGTTAAACATTGCTTGTGACTATTAGCTATGGGTGTATGCATCAAATAAAGGTCACAATTTGGCTGTGAGGGTGGATGAGGCAATATCACACCTAAAGCCATGCCCGGGAAAATGGCAGATGAGGCCCCAATAATTAAGTTGTAATTAAGTTGTTGTTATTAAGACAGTACACATGCAATCTGATTGTGAAAAAAATCGGACAGGAAATGAGATGCATCATTCATGCGTATAGACTTGTTTAAGCACCTTTATTAGCGAAGATTTATTTGTCTCCCAGCTATCGGCTAGGATGGGGAGAGAGGAGTAGGTGTGATAACCATAGAATGCCTCAAGAACATCGGTTTCCTTCAAATTTCTTTGTCTCGTGTTAAACAACAGTAACGAGTGTTTTAAAAGGTAATCATACAGTCACGTGAAAAAGTAAGTACACCCCATGTAAAGTTTTGAATTTTTCAACATATTTCAACATATAGCTATTTGATCTTCATTTCAACAATATTGATAGATAAAGGTGATATAATATAACAAATATCATGAAACATTTACATTTTGTAGTCCATTGTATAATTTAAATAAACATGATTGCAAATTTCACAAGTGGAAAAAGTAAGTACACCCTTGGCTCTAATAGGTGGTATTGCCCCATCAACCACCCTTGAAGGTGGTATTGGTGGTATAACTGTCTACCAGTCTCTGAGATCGACTGGGAGAAATTTTTGCCCACTCCTCCATGCAGAATTATTTCAGCTGTGCGATGTTCGAGGGGTTTCTTGCATGCACAGCTCGTTTCAAATCCCCCCACAACATCTCGATGGGATTTAGATCCGGGCTTTGACTTGGCCATTCCAGAACCCTCCAATTCTTTCTTTTCAGCCATACCTTGGTGGATTTACTGGCATGTTTAGGGTCATTGTCATGTTGCAAGGTCCACCTTTGGTTGAGCTTCAACTTCCGACAGATGGCCTCACATTATCCTCAAGCACCCTCTGGTACAATGAAGAATTCATAGTGGATTCTATGATGGTGAGCTGCCCAGGCCCTGATGCAGCAAAGCGGCCCCAAACCATAATATTTCCACCACCATGCTTTACGGTTGGTATCAGGTTTTTGTGGTCAAATGCTGTCTTTGGTTTTCGCCAAACATGTCTTCTGGTACTGTGTCCAAATAGCTCTACCTTTGACTTATCTGTCCAGAGCACATTGTCCCAGAAGTGCTGGTCTTTGCCTCGATGTTCATTGGTAAACTTTAGTCTTGCCCTGATGTTCTTTCTGGACAGCAAAGGTTTCCTCCTGGCACACCTCCCATGTAGATCAAATTTGTGCAGCCTCTTTCTAATGGTCGACTCGTGCACTTTGACATCAACAGTGGCAAGGGCTACGTGTCGGTACGGTGATGACATTCTGGGGTTCTTAGAGACTTCTTTCAGCATCTTGCGGTCTGCTCTCGGGCTGAACTTGCTGGGGCGGCCTGGCCAGAACAAGTTGGCAGATGTTTGGAATTTTCTCCACTTGTAGATGATCTTCCGGACAGTCGAATGATTGATTTCAAATTGCTTGGAGATGTTTTTAAATCCCTTCCCAGACTCGTAGGCATCTATAACCTTCTTTCTGAAGGCCTCAAAGAGCTCTTTTGATCTAGGCATGGTGATGCCACTCACTTCAACAACAAAGAGCAAACCAAACTAAATGTCTGAGGTTTAAATAAGACAGGTTCCTCCAAGATCCTCTCTGACGATGTTCTAATCATTTGCACCTGAGCTGGTGCACCTGATTCTAATTTAAGGTATTTGAAGTAGTGATAAATGTAGGGGTGTACTTACTTTTTCCACATGCGAAATTTGCATTCATGTTTATTTAAATTATACAATGGACTACAAAATGTAAATGTTTCATGATATTTGTTATATTATATCACCTTTATCTATCAATATTGTTGAAATGAAGATCAAATAGCTGTATGTTGAAATATGTTGAAAAAGTGAAAACTTTACATGGGGTTTACTTACTTTTTCACGTGACTGTATGTTGGATGGAATTGACTGAATAGTTTGTTGTTGGAATATTTTTTACTTCCGGAAGATGTACCCCACAAAGCGCCACCACATTCTATTGATACACCTTCACACCGGTTGTCCAAAGCGGAAAACCCCTTGGGGCAAATGAAGTCGTTACAACCTCCATAATAGGACCCTTAGTCCCCCTGGCAGGTTTGTTTGAGATCGGATAAGTAAGGACTGAATGCTTTGCGGTCACACAGACAGAAGAAGAAGAAGAAACCGAAAGTCATGATCACGTGATCCTGCTCACTCCTGTGGTTCAAATTCGGGTAATGAGAATTGGCAATTAATGGACAGTTAACCCCTGTGCGTCCGTGTTCCACCAAGACTCCGACATGTGAAAATTAAAATGTACCGTTGAGATTGTAAAGTGAGTATCTTTTGATAATATATTGTGATAAAAGCTTTCGATTAAGTTTTTATTGAAACTTTTATAGTTTGGTTTAAATGGATTGTTCTTGTTTCAGATTTTATTGTGAGAGTGAAGATGAAGTCTAAGTTCATGGATGATTCGTTCCCTCAAGATGAAGGTTTGCACCACAAACACATTGTTGATATTGTAGTTTTATTGTTTCTGATAATCTACCATATAAAACACAATGTCAGTTTGTGTGGTTGTACAGATCTCTGTCCTCCTCCATTACGGTAGGTTTGAAGGCCAATTTTTAAACTCAAATGTGTGTTCACTATGGTCTATTTTTGAGGATAAAACAAAATCGGGAAACATTTAACAAAGACAAGCAATTATGTCTCTTTAATTGGAATTGTAGATGGTGGCTTGCAGACCGAGCCTCAAGGGCGGTGTGCAGAAGCGTTTTTAAAAATAACAAATAATACAAGGCACATGGAGGTGAAATTCACTGCACAATGATGTGCAACGTGCACAGAGTAAAACGAGTGTTCATTTACATCCATAGGATGTCTGAAAAATAAAGAAGAGAAAAGCGCATCTGCCCCTCGGACGACTTTGGCTTCAGACTTTGGCACACTCATGAGGCTGCACCGTCCAATAAACTGTTCCAACCCGTCATATTTGACGGGCTTCTTCGTGGTAATGTTATCACGAAGAGTAAAACTTACCACTGTATATCCGGTACTTGTTATTTCTCACAAGGTATGAATGTCCATCAATTTTTGGAATGAAATCATGAGACATACTGTAGAAAGCTAGAGCAATGCGACTGTGTCACCAATATGCCTCCATGTAATCCCTGTGCATGACAATGGGTATATGCCCTCATTTACTGTCCTAAAAATTAACAAGTTTGATTTAAATCCCTTCAGCTGTTTTCAAGTATCACATTTTTACCAGACACGGCAGGTTTCACATCCATCGGTGAAGCTGTTTCGGAGAAGAGGTTTTTAAAAACAAAAATCGGCTTTCAAGCCAATATGGCTGCCAAACCACGTGACATATGACATTAAAAATGTGCACTCTGCAAATGTATGGGTAGGGGATCACGTTTGTGAAGTTTCGTGTTGATAGGATAAGGTTTGTTTTTCAATCCAAGATTGCTGCCAAACCACGTAACCGAGACGTTATCATTTTCAAACCACATGCAACAATGGTGTTAGAGGACATTTGTAAAATTTTGCAGCTATCGGGTACCCGTAATTCTAAATTAGTTTTTGATAAATTTCCGTAATGTTGTCAATTGTGTTTTTAGGAGATTTCGTCAGGAAAGTGTGTGTGTGTGTGTGTGTGTGTGTGTGTGTGTGTGTGTGTGTGTGTGTGTGTGTGTGTGTGTGTGTGTGTGTGTGTGTGTCTGTGTGTGTGTGTGTGTGTGTGTGTGTGTGTGTGTGTGTGATTCCACATCCCTACCACTAATCACGATAGCAATGACAAAACCGAAGTCCAGTTTGTGTTTTCAATCTCCGGCAGAAAAAAACAAACAAATTGGTTTGAGACGCACAGCAGTACGACGCAGTTCTCGAACAAAACCAAAATGATGCACAACGCATGGCCGCAGATCATGATGCCAATGGACCTGAATTTGACAATCCAACTGCGCAACTCGATATAGGCCCTATGTCAGTAATATGTCAATTCACCGCATCCTCAATTCTGCTGCTTTGGAAAGGTCAACTTCAATTTGCTCAACCCATAACAAATATTTCTCTGCGTTTAATCATAAATGTGCCTGTTTTAAAAGCTCTTCTCTCCAGGATTGAGGAAGAAGATGCGGGAATGAGAGCTTGATGTAGTGGTTCTTACAGTAACATTTTTTTATTCCAAGACAGCAGGAACCTTGAGAAGGACAGTTGAGCACCCAAAATTGTAAATACTAATACTTATTGCAGTAAAAGTCTAAAAATATATGAGGGTAAACAGAAGGAGCGTACAATCAACAACGACGGCCACAACAACCGAACGGAGTCCCTCAAGGCTCACTCCTCTCCCCCACACACTTGAATCTTTTCATGCACAACAATCCACAACCAGCCGAGAACATACAAATAGCTTCATAAAATCACATCAACACAATAGCAACATCAACACAATAACAGCACAACTTAAACCTTTCCTCAGACCTGAGGGAAAGGTTTACAAAAGGATAATTTTACCATACCTCCAAAATTGATCTGTAACAGCTCCATGATGCAATGAATAGCTCTGTGGGTATGCTGTGTGCGTCTTTAGTGTGTGGGCCCATCTGTTTAGTTCTGTTTATCTGTTTTATCAAAATGTCGAAAATGAAACTCTTCATAGTAATATTGAGTACTGCAAGACGTGGGCTTGTGCCAAACTGAACACCTCTCGAGTTTTCTATAATTTGTCATTTTTTTAAAATGTTTTTTCTTCAGATACAAAGAAGTCTTTTGATTTAGTCATGCCATTGTTTAGTTTTATTGAATGTTTTTTTTGTTTCAGGTTTTATTGTTGAGGTGAAGGTGAAATCTGAGTATGTTGAATCATCCTTTCAAGACAAAGGTCTGAACCACACGATTCTGCTTTTCATATTGATGAGAGTACATTGTGCTGGAGCTTGTTCTCTCTCTATCTCTATCTCTCTCTTTTAGTGGGGTGCCCGGGCACTCAGTCATTTAAAATTGATGCAAAAGTTTTGTTTTCAGTACCAATTTGAAGGTAAGGGCCCATAGAACAATTTTGGTTTGAGTGTCAAGCACTCATATAATTATTTTTTTGGGGGGGGGGGGGGGGGGGGGGTTTGGAGGATTTTTTTTTTCGTCACAAGTCTTCTCCATACCCACCTGCGTTGTCATCTGAAGGGTCCCTCAACTCTTGTACCAAGTCAGATTTGTTGGTGTACATCATGGAAGCCAGTACGAGTAGCGCCATTTCTGTCGACGAGGAGCTAGTTGCGTCAGATGTTTACGACTTCATTGTTATTGACGGTGGAGTACTGATATACTCACTTCCTGGTACAACTGTCCAAGGAAACACCTTCGATTCATATTTCGACAAGGTATTCTGCCCAAGAGTTCGCCACGACTTGAAAAGATCGACAAGAGTCGACATTGTCTGGGACCAGTATCGTGCACTGACACTCAAAGGAGGCACAAGGGAAAAACGAGGAACAGGCACCCGACAACGCGTATCTGGTGCTGCCAAAATCCCAAGAAATTGGCAGAAGTTTCTGGTGAACGTTGATAACAAGAAGGAACTGTGGTTTTTCAACACTATCACAAGTGCAAAAAGTGTTTTTTCCACACTAATACAAGTGCAAAAGTGGTTTCCTGCACCAACACAAGTGCGAAAAGTGGTTTTTCAACACTAACACAAGTGCTGAAATTTCCGGGGCCTTCGTTCCGGGGCCTTCCGGGGCCTTCGCTCAAACTTAACTGATCTCTCCATACAGGTTGCTTCTGACAAACCAGACGTGATCTGCTTAACAGAAACCTTCCTCCTTCATGATGTCTCTGATTCCTTGGTATCTCTCCCAGGTTACTCCCTCCTCCGGTATGATAGACCTGAGCCTCGTTCTGGAGGTGGGGTTGCTATCTTTATAAAAAACTCTCTTCCTCACTCGCCCTGCACTGCCCTCTCTCCACCTCACCCCTAGGAATACCTTTGGCTACGGCTTCCCCTTCGCTCCCACCTTTTGTTCATATGCGTGTTGTACCGTCCACCAAACAGTGATGACTCCATCTACATCTCGCTGTCTGATAATATGGACCAACTTCTATCTACCCATCCCAACTCTCTCTTCCTCATATGTGGTGATTTCAACTGTCACCATGCCAGTTGGCTGGGGGTGGGTACCTCTCTCACCAGCCATGGCTCTTCAGCAAAGGACTTCTGTGACTCACTGGGACTGACACAATCTGTCAATTTCCCAACCCGGATCTCAGTCAACGGAGAATCTTCTCTTCTGGACTTGGTTATGACTAACTTCCCTGAAAATGTCTGCTGCTCTTCTTCTGCTCCAATCGGCTCTTCTGATCATGTGCTTGTTAAAGTGGATATCTCTCTGACCATTTTCAGAGAGCCTCCTCAGCGTCGACGAGTCTGGCATTTCACTCAGGCCAACTGGCACGGTCTTCAAGCAGCCATCAATCATCTGGACTGGTCTCCCATCTCTACTGCCTCTGACATCAACTCATCCTGGGAATTCTTCCAAAGTAAATTGCTCTCTCTCATGCACAGTTTTATCCCTTCTCGTCTTCAGTTGTCATACCCTTCCTCCCGTCCATGGTACACGGAATCTTGTGGTGAGGCTATTGCCCAGAAACAACTTGCTTTCGTCTCCTGGAAAGCAAATCCAACGGAAGGAAATCTCATTTCCTTTCACAAAGCCCGAAACAAGTGTGTGTCCACCCTCAGGAGAGCCAGGAAACAATATCTCTCCGTCCTCAGGACCGAACTCTCTTATCTGTCTCCCTCTTCCAAATCCTGGTGGCGTCTGGTAAAATCTGTTTCTGGTGTTTGTTCCCCCTCCATCCCCTCCCTCACCTTAAATGGCCACACGGCTGACTCCGCACGTGAAAAAGCCGAATGCCTCAACTCTGTGTTTGCCTCTAAATCTTGTGTCCCAAACCCATCCCTCTCTGTACCCACCGTACCCAGTCGTACCCAGCTGCTCCTGGACTCTGTGTCCTTTCCTCCTGACAAGGTGGAAAAGTGTCTGTCAACCCTCGACTCTGATTCTGCAACTGGACCTGACGGCATCAGCCCACGGGTCCTAAAATCATGTTCTTCCGCTCTTTCACTCCCTCTCTCTGTTCTCTTCACCCTCTCTTTTGCTCAAGGTCATCTTCCATCTGCTTGGAAATCTGCCGACATCACCGCTTTGCACAAAAAAGGTGCAAAAACAGATCCCAGCAACTATAGACCAATCAGCCTTCTCCCAATTATCAGCAAGGTCATGGAATCCATCATTGCTTCAGATATGAAATCTTTCCTCTTCTCCAATGGCTTGATCTCTGATCATCAATTTGGTTTCAGACCTGGACACTCCACTCTGGACATGCTGCTTCTGCTTTCTCAACAATGGATGGAGGTCCTCAATGCCAAACAGGAAATTAGAGCAGTCTCCCTTGACATATCACGTGCCTTCGATACAGTCTGGCACCCCGCTCTGCTCACCAAACTCTCTTCTTTTGGTATCCATGGAAATCACCACGCATGGCTGGCGGTTTCCTCTCTAGTCGTAGTCAACGTGTGGCCCTGAATGGGTTTCTCTCATCTCCTCTTCCTGTTCAGGCTGGAGTTCCCCAAGGCAGTGTTCTGGGCCCTGTGCTTTTTCTGGTCTTCATCAATGATCTCTCTGACTCTCTTGAAAATCCTCTCTATCTCTTTGCTGACGACTCTACTCTCTGTCGCTCCATTCTTCATCCCTCAGATCGGCAGTCTGCAGCCTCCTCACTCTCTGCAGACCTTGACAAAATCACAGACTGGGCAAACAAGTGGAACATGTCTTTCAATCCTGACAAATCTCACACTCTTACGATGTCTCTCCGAAAAGACCGACTGGACAACCCTCCCATCCACTTTCTGAATAATCCTCTCCAAGAAGTTCTGTCACTCAAGCTTTTGGGTCTCACTATCTGCCATGATCTTTCCTGGAAAAACCACATTTCAAATCTGGCCTCCAAAGCCAGTCGCCGACTGGGCATCCTCCGTCGTGCGAAGTCCTTCCTTGGCACACCTGAGCTCCTCACCACATACAAGGCTTTCATCCGCAGCTCAATGGAATACTGCTCTCCCCTCTGGGCTGGTGCTCCTGCCTCACACCTAGCTCGCCTTCACGCTGTTGAAACCAAAGCATTCAGAATCATTGGAATCTTCCGCGATGAAGCTAACTCCAAGGGCCTCTCACTCACTCACCGCAGGCAGGTTGGTGGTCTTTCCGTCTTCTACCGACTCCTCTCTGGCCTTGCCCCCCCCAGCTCTCTCTGGGCTCTGTCCCGCAAATATTCCTACAGGTCGCACAAGATCTGCCTGCAACCCTCTTTTGGTTAAACTGCCAAAATCAAGACTCTCTGCTCACCTTCACTCCTTCATTCCTCTTTTCTCCCGCCTCTGGAACAAACTCCCTCACTCTCTTCAATCCCACTCCACCCTCCAAGTCTTTAAAACAGCTGTTCACCACCATCTCTTATCTTCCCCCATCCAAAACCTTGATCTTTTCTACCCCCGCTAATTTCACCCCAATTCCCCTTTTTGAAATACCAACTTCTGTCCTGGAAGTCCTTGGTGTCCTTGTGCTTTATACTTCTCCCTCCCACCCCCCCCCCCTTCCCATGCCTCCTCCCCCCGGGCCCTCTCCCTTCCACACATCTCCCTGCTCTCAGATGTTGTGTTTGTGTGCTTCCCCTTTTCTCCCCATCTTGTCTTCCGCTCCCTCTTTTTGTGTATTTTGTTTGTCTGGTCAATTTGTTTGTGAAGTAAATGTTAGCTCTTTCACGAGCCTCGATTCAGTATACAAAAAAAACAAAAAAAAACAACTTCTCATTCCTGTCAAAAAAGATAACAGAAGGACGGTTCCCAGATTATAAAAATGTCTACATCACTGCAGGTGATCAAGTCCACCATGTTGGAAACAGTCCACCAATGGATCAATGCAACCACGAGGAAGCTGACACTCGTGTCCTCGTACATCTCCTCCACGCCCTCCAAACATCGTCACTTGGGATGGTTCATACTGGAGACACAGATGTTGTCGTAATCCTTCTGAGTAATTTCAATCACATCAAGGCTCTGAATCCTGCCGCAGAAATCTGGATCTCCTTCAAAGCAGGAAAGACAACCAGAATAATCTCCCTGAACCCTATCGCCACAAACCTGGGCACGACAACATGCAAAGCCATGGCCCTCTTCCACGCATTCAGTGGATCAGACAGCACGTCTTCCTTCAAGTTTAAGGGTAAGCGATATTGCTGCAAGTTGATGCACATAGTGCCATCCCTCATGGAGGAATTTGCAACGATCGTCGACACCCCATTCCAAACATCGCCAAGGCTGAAAGAAGTGGCAACGAACTGTGTCTGCAGGCTGTACTCCAATGAGTCGCATGAGGACTATGACGTTGACCTTGTCCGAAGGAGGGTCTTCTCACAGAAGACTACGGACATGGAGAGAATTCTCCCAACAAGTGATGCTTTGGATCAACATCTCAAAAGAAGTGTCTTCCAAGTGGCATCTGGACAACAGCCCAAAGGTCCAAGATGCCTGTCAACAACCCCACTAATCATGGGTGGAAGGAAGAGGACGGCAAGCTGAGGACGGCAAGAAGGAAGAGGATCGCCAAGGATGTATTTCACCTGGATGTGAAGTGCACTTGCACATGTACCTGCGCTCTATGCAAGTGCACGAGGGCAAAGTTGAAGTGCACACGTCTGTGCAAGTGCAAATGCAAGAAGTAGCTGGACCAGAACAATTTCCAATACTGATATGTACATATGGTCGATTTGTTATCCACTTTCTTAATAAATCTATTGTTCAAAGAGTTATTCAAGCAATTGTCTAAGCAGTTACTCACCACCATATTGCAGCACAGTTAAAAGATAAATAAAAATGTCACGACCGTATACCATTGGGTCCGAGTATAATTGTCCAGTTTATTTTTTTTTTTAAACATGTTTCAGTTTACCAGGCCTATGACCCTTGGTCTTTTTTTGTGGATATGCGCTGATACCGGCAAAATTATTGCTTCTGTGGGCAATATGCTTGAAATACAAGTTGCTACTTCTGATCCTGAATCCATACATACCTCATGTTCAGATCGGATCATCCAATCAAAAGTGAAAACAGCTTCCATATTTCGCATAGGCCGGTGGGGGGTCGGGAACCCCCCACGTCCCCAGAAGCCCCATTTTCTATCTGGACACTCGAACCAAAATTGTTCTGTGGGCCCTTACCTTCAAATTGTTACTGAAAACTAAACTTTTGCATCAATTTCAAATGAAAAGAAAAAATTACCCACGCAGTGCCCCCCCCCCCCCCCCCACTATTTCAATCTCTCTCCTTCAATCTCACTCTCCTTCAATCTCTATCTCTCTTTCAATCTCTCTCTCTCTCTCTCTTTCTCTCTTTCTCTCTTTCTTTCAATCTCTTTCTCTCTTTCTCTCTTTCTCTCTTTCTCTCTTTCTCTCTTTCTCTCTCTCCTTCAATCTCTTTCTCTCTTTCTCTCTTTCTCTCTCTCCTTCAATCTCTCTCTCTCTTTCCTTCAATCTCTTTCTCTCTTTCTCTCTTTCTCTCTCTCCTTCAATCTCTCTCTCTCTTTCATTCAATCTCTTTCTCTCTTTCTCTCTTTCTCTCTCTCCTTCAATCTCTCTCTCTTTCCTTCAATCTCTTTCTCTCTTTCTCTCTTTCTCTCTCTCCTACAATCTCTCTCTCTCTTTCTTTCAATCTCTCTCTCTCTCTTTCCTTCAATCTCTTTCTCTCTTTCCTTCAATCTCTCTCTCTCTCTTTCCTTCAATCTCTCTCTCTCTTTCCTTCAATCTCTTTCTCTCTTTCCTTCAATCTCTCTCTCTCTCTTTCCTTCAATCTCTCTCTCTCTTTCCTTCAATCTCTCTCTCTCTTTCCTTCAATCTCTTTCTCTCTTTCCTTCAATCTCTCTCTCTCTCTTTCCTTCAATCTCTCTCTCTCTCTTTCCTTCAATCTCTTTCTCTCTTTCCTTCAATCTCTCTCTCTCTTTCCTTCAATCTCTCTCTCTCCCTAGTAGTTGTTGGACTTTCCTTCAGGCCATGTAACAACTTAAATTCCAGCTCGTTAACAAGGCAAATTTGATCAACACATTGAAACGTCACGATATATGTCGAGATATATGTGGGTATGATGGTTATGATATAATCAGTCGGTAACCAACTTGCTATCTCAGTGATAGAGATAACATCAAGATACAATGGAATCGCTTTCATGTTCCAGATGCTGATGGGAAGCTGATGGTTGATCCTGAACTCGTGCAACGTCCCTTGAGAGGTAACTAAGTCTTCCTACTTTCACTCTCCATGTAATTAGGTGTGCCAATATCCTTGAGGTGAGATGTGCTCCTTTTTTTTCTTCTTTTTTCCCTCATGGGAAACAACTGGACTTGCTCTTTGGTAGCAGACAGAAACTTGATCATGACATGAGTTCCAGTGGCAGCGTTAGTCATTTGTGGGCCCCATGCAAAATGCAAGAAGAAGAAAAAGACATAAAATGACATAGTCCCCGTCATGGTTTTTGTGATTTTGCTGTACAGAGTTAAAAGCTGTCAGTCGCCATCTTAGGTTGGATGACAAAATAAAATCTTCTCCATATGTACACTCTCATATATTTTATTTGTGCCAGGTTTGAAGAGAATCGATCCATGCATGTCCGTGAAATGGATAGGGACACATTTACATAACAAAATGACCACCAGACGGCCGGCCATCTTGGATCTGATCTCGAAAGAAATGACGTGCATATGTAACTTTTCATTCATTCATTATCTGTGTGCCAAATGTGATTATCTGTGATTGCATTATCTGTGTGCCAAAGTTGAAGACAATCGGTAAATGTATGTCCGAGAAAAAGTTGAGGATGTGTTCAATATCAGGTTGTTTTTTACAACGAAAATGGCTGCTTGTCTACTAGTCGGCCCTCTTTGATCAGATCGCAAAATAAAGTGAGGTGCACGTGTGTGCCATCATGTACTCTTTGCTTGTGCCAAGTTTGAACAAAATCGGACCATGCATGTTCAAGAAATGGTTGACACCTTTAAGTAACAAAATGGCTGCGAGTCAGCCATATTGGATCTGATCTCGAAAGAAAATGATGTGCATATGTAAGCAATAATTTATTATCTGTCTGCGAAGTTTGAAGAAGATCGGTAAATGCATGTCCGAGAAATGGTTGAGGACGCGTTATACTTGCGGACGGACGAACGAGACCAAATCCATGAACTCCAGTTTCGGACTAAGTCCAATGGGGACTAATAATAGCCCAGTGGGGCCTCTGTGAGCCCTGTTAATCTGTCATTACACTAAAATACGCAATGTTGTGTCTGTCGACAGTCTGTCTGATGTCATGTAAAAACTTGATGTGATGGCAGATCTGGCGATGACGTCACGGCTGACATTTTTGCAGAGCTCCGGCACCTCAAAGTGCTCAAAATTTGGCACTACACCACTGGTCATAAGGCAGAGGTCATAAGGCATAAGGTTGTAAAGACTTCATTCCCCACCCCGCCTCCCATCTCCCCCCTTCACCAGGAGTTCCAAAGGTGGGATGATGCAAGGTATCTTCACAAATGTGTAGCACCGTTCCCAGTCGTGCCTTTGGTGGGAGAGGGTATGATGAGAGACACTGAAGAACCCTTAATTGTATCACCGATTCACGAGTAAGAGGACTCTGTATCATTTTCACACTCACTTAGCCGATGTTGCTTTGCACGTTTACAAATATAATTTGTGTCGCTCCACCTTCGGAACTCCAAGTGAGGGGAGCATATGAAGTCGCTACAACCTTTGCCGTATGGCCCATAATCCCCTTGGCAAGTTCAGTTGGTTGAGATTACATCCTGATAACTAAAGACCGAATACATCCATGAAGAAGGCATGTCAAAGAATTGGACACAAGTGGGCCACCCAGGGCCAGATTTTGGTGGCATCTTGCACCCGGGCTGCCGCTTATTTCGATCCCTATCACAATTACAACTCTTGTCTGTTATTAGGCTTTTTGGATAAATCCTATGAATTGGTCAATCAAAAAACTTATTAAAAACACAAATATCATCAATATATCAACATGTAGAAGACAACATTTAGCTCAACCTAACTTATTTTCCTTCATCAACTTTTGCACAAATGAAAACTCACAATAAACAAGAAAAATATCTGCTAATAGACGGTTCCGGTTTCCTCCCATTGGAATAGCTTTTATTTGTTTAAATATTTCCCCACAAAAATATACAAAAGTGTTAAAGAACATGATCAACAGCCTCTTGAAATATTTTTTTTTGTCAAAACAATTAAAACCCATATACTTTTTCTTAGAAAAGAAAGCCTTATCAAACCTGATACATAAAATCTATTATGCGAGCAAAAAACTTAATCAGTAACACGAAAGAATGCATCCGAAACCAGTGCCAAATCCAAATTTGTGTGCAAGGTAGAAAAATCAAGAACATCAACAGCTTTTTATTGAGGAATCTAATCCTATCTCATAACACTAAAGTGAAACGCATATTCCAGAAAGTGTTCATACCAGAATTCTTACTAATTGCTAAAATTATTTCCTAAATTGCTCCCTTCACATCCGTAACCCTGAATTAACCAGAACTGACAATTGCGACAAAGTCCATTGTCGAGCTCCTGCAATAAACCTAAACTTATATGGGTTTTTATGAAGCTGAGGGATACAGAAAAAATGGGGAATACATAAATTAACCTCTTTACAAGTAATGTTAAAATTATTCCCGAAAAGTTCCTGATGTTCCGCTGCAATTTACTTGGAAAGGCTTTTGGCCAGGAACATATGTGCTATTTCCCATACTAGTGAAAGTAACGCTATCAATACCTAACTCCGTTCATATAACCTTGATGTGAAGCTTTTTCTGAACCACCACAAAACTATTAGCTGCTTCACCTGCCGCAGCTATAACATACTTATCATGCTGACTAAGTGTATTTATTTAAGCAATGCTGTCATCCCTCATTCTGCACTGTCGTCTTAGTTCATACCTCCACAGGACAGGGTGCTACTGGGACCTTCGATACTTGAAGGAAACCCGAAGATTTGAACCATCTGTTTTCAAAAACTTCCTTAATATGACAGACCCAGATTGAGTCCATTTCAGAGTATGAAAGAGATCCATTGGCATTTCGGATCTCCTGAGCATTTTCGGCCATTTTAACCAAGAAGCAATCCCTACTCTGCAAGATGGTTCTGAGATTTTGAAAGGGCAGTGGTAAATCCATATAGTATGATGGATCACCTTAAGGCTCCTTCATTTACACCATACAACTTAAAAAGAAGATCACTCTTTTCATTGATGTCAAATGTAACAGTGAGTTGACAGCTGACATGAGCAAAGGCATATCCATTGGTGTGTTCATATCAAATTCTATTTTTCTACTTTGCTATATTTATCATGAAGATGAGTTTTAATTTCTGGTGTTCATGGAATGATTCCGATGTTGCTTCTGCCTTGTGAGAGATGAGTACAGACATGGAGCGAATTTAAGATAAAAATGGAGTCCATATGCTTTTTTTTGTTTTATATTTCTCAGCAATAATGATTTGTTGATGCTTTTCTGAATTGTTTTACAGGGAATCAAATGAAAATGGTTTCTTGTTCCAAGTCAAGTTCTCACTTGTTTGACAGCGAAGTTTCTTTCAATCAGAACATGACACAGAATTCTTGTCATGAAGTAAACAAATATAGTCGTGTTCCAATGAAGAACAACAATTGTATTATGACATTCAAGAAAACTAAAAGGAAGGAGAAGCCGCACATGTGTTCTGTTTGCAAGAAAACGTTCAGTTCATTAAAATCTTTAAAAATATGTCAAAGATTACACAAACGTGAGATGCGACACAAGTGCAATGTGTGCAGCAAGGAATTTTGTAATTCATCATCGATGAAATGTCATCAAGTAAAACACACAGGAGAGAAGCCTTTTCAATGTCCTGTGTGCAGCAAGACTTTTGCTTTTTCATCGTCTTTCAGTCGACATCATAAAATACACTTCAGAGAGAATAAGAGGCCATTTAAGTGTTCTGTTTGCAATCATAATTTTGTCAGTATCTGGCAATTGAGAATACACCAAAGAACACACACGGGAGAGAAACCTTACAGGTGTACACAATGCAGCAAATCATTTGGTGACTCATCAACTTTATGGAAACATCACAGAACACACACAGGAGAGAAACCATACAAGTGTTCTGTGTGCAGCAAGGCATTCACTACTTCATCAAGTGTACAAAAACATGAACGAATACACACGGGTGTGAAACCCTATAAGTGTACTGTATGTAACAAGGCATTTACTGCTTCATCAAGTGTAAAAAAACATAAACGAACACACACCGGTGTAAAACCCTACACGTGTTCTGTGTGTCACAAGGCATTTACTGCTTCATCAAGTTTACAAAGCCATGAACGAATACACACCCATGTGAAACCCTACAAGTGTTCTGTATGTAACAAGGCGTTTACCCAATCATCAAGTTTACGAAAACATGAACGAGTACACACTGGTGTGAAACCCTACAAGTGTTCTGTGTGCAACAAGGCATTTACTGCTTCATCAAGTGTAATAAAACATGAACGAATACACACCCGTGTGAAACCCTACAAGTGTTCTGTGTGTGACGAGGAATTTACTGCTTCATCAAATTTACAAAAACATGAACGAAAACACACAGGTGTGAAAATCACCTAATTTGAGAGAAATTAACAATGTGAGTTTTGCAGCAGCACTGTATGTCCAAGAGAAAATAACAGGAAAAACGATAGATCTGATCATCTGAACAGAAGCAAAACGCCGCCATGGAAACAAATTGAATAAGCTTAGACCAACTGAGGAAAGGAAACGGGACAAATAGAACAATTCAGGAAGGGAAACAGAAGTCTAAAGCTCAAGAAAAGAATTAGACAAATAAAAAAGAAATACAATATTGAAAACAATGGGCAAGAACCATAAGCTGTCCATAATAAGCTCCAAATAGAACATATGGCAGGGAAAATTTTTAGAAAACTGAGGCAAGCAACAGAAGAAAACAAAATCAACAGTTTGAAAACAACTCAAAAAAGTTCTACAGAGAACTCGGGAAACAGAAACAAAATGTGGCAACTCCCCCTCAAAAAAGAGGATGTTGGAAAATTCTGCAAATGGATAAATGAAGACAAAAGAGAACACAACAAGGAAGCAGATTGGACACGACACTTCAAAAAGATGAAAGCATCCGCTGCAGGAAATGCACCCAATGATGATAAATTGATGAAGAGAAAATCAGAAATCATCTCGCAAAAGTGCCAAATTTCAAATGCCCAGGCACAAATGGGATTCTAAACTTCTGGTTACAGCAACTGTATGCTTTCCACCCTCACTATGCTCAAGCATTGAATAACTCATCCAAAGGGAACAGTCAATGGATGAATGATTCACTGAAGGTGACACTCTTCTCATCCCAAAATCGAATGAAACCCATCCACTTCACAAATATAGACCGATAACATGCCTTCCAACAGCATACAAACTTGAAACAGGATTAATTACCAATGAAATTTATGAACACCTCACTCAACGAGAGCTTTGGAGGTAGAACAGAAAGGACGTAAGAGAGGATGTTATGAAACGATAGACCATTAGTTATTAAAGAATACTACACTAGAAAATTGCAAGCTTCGACAAACCAACTTATCCACAACCTGGATAGATTGCATGAAACCCTTTGATAGTGTCCCACATTCATGGATTATAAAATGCATGCAAGTTTACAAAGTTAACCCCCAAATAGTCACACTGATTGAGAAAGCAATGACGGTCTGGAATACAACGCTGATGCTATCTCCCAACGCTGATGCCATCAACTTTACCATCAGCAGGCTAGCTCCAGGGAATAAGTGGACGCGACTGCAACAGCACTACTCCAGAAGCTGGACGCCACCCGTAGGACCAGATGGACTGAAATAGTTGAGTCAATCGATTTTACCCACTCTAGTCGCAAGGCGTGGCAGACCATCAACCGGCTGACAGGCAAAAATACAATGCCATTCAGGTGCCCGGTGACAGCAGACGCCATTGCGTCCCAGCTCCTGAAAAACGGTCGCTTCCCGGATGCAGACAAAAACTTTGCCCGCCTGACGTTGCGTGAGGTGTCTTCTCTCTCCAGGGCGGCCAGCGCCGATGTCAATCTCTCTGGAGACTTCACAGCAGCCGAACTCAGTGCGGCCATGAGCAAATTCAAGCCGGGTAAGTCACCAGGCCGTGACAACATCCATCCGGCGTTCATCATCCACCAGAGCACAACAACATCTAGATGGCTGTGTTCGTTCTTCTCGTCGTGCCTCCGGAGGTCCAAGCTCCCAAAGACCTGGCGCCGTGCTTCCGTCATAGCCCTGCTGAAGCCGAACAAACCTGCGGAAGATCCCAAGTCCTACAGACCGATCTCACTGCTCTGCGTCCCATTTAAGATTCTGGAGAGGATGATCCACAGCCGCATCGACCCAGTGGTGGACCCACAGCTCCCGCGGGAACAAGCCGATTTCCGTCGTGGCAGGTCAACTGTCGACCAGGTAACATTACTCACACAAGATATCGAAGACAGCTTCCAGGACAATGAGAAAGCTGGCGTAATGTTCCTGGACCTGACAGCTGCATACGACACTGTTTGGCACCGTGGACTCCACCTGAAGTTGCTGAGGACAATCCCTGACTGGCATATGGTGAACTTCATCATGGAGATGCTGTCAAACTGCAGCTTCGTCCTACAGACCAGCGATGGCCAGCACAGCAGGCTCACAAGACTGAGGAATGGTGTCCCGCAGGGTTCTGTTCTCTCGCCGATGCTGTTTAACATCTACACCTATGACCTGCCGGATACAACATCCAGAAAGTACGGTTACGCGGATGACCTGGCCATCATGCTGCGACAACCAACATGGAAGGCGATGGAAAACGGTATCAACCAAGACATGGGCACCTTGGTAGCCTACCTCCGGAGGTGGCGTTTGCAGCTCAGTATTGGTAAGATAGTGTCAGCGGCATACCATCTTTACAACAGAGAAGCAAAAAGGGAACTGGACGTGTTCGTTGACAACAAACGCCTGGAGTTCCAGCAAGCCCCAAAGTACCTCTGTGTACGCCAAGATCGGATACTGTCCTTCAAGCAACACCTGGAAGAAGTTAAGGCCAAAGTGACATCAAGGGTCTCGCTTATCCGACGTCTCGCTGGTACAACCTGGGGAGCCTCCGCCAAGACCCTACGAATATCCACGCAAGCCCTGGTCTTCTCTGCAGCCGAATACTGCGCCCCAGCCTGGAGCAGAAGCCCACACGTGAGAAAGGTTGATGTTTTTTTTTTGTTTTTTTTTGTATACTGAATCGAGGCTCGTGAAAGAGCTAACATTAACTTCACAAACAAATCGACCAGACAAACAAAATACACAAAAAGAGGGAGCGGAAGACAAGATGGGGAGAAAAGGGGAAGCACACACACACACACAACATCCGAGAGCAGGGAGATGTGTGGAAGGGAGAGGGCCCGGGGGGAGGAGGCGTGGGAAGGGGGGGAGGGGAGGGAGAAGTATAAAGCACAAGGACACCAATGTTGCCATTAACAACACCCTCCGCATTGTAGCTGGTTGCTTGAAGCCCGCCCCGGCATTCCACCTGCCAGTCCTAGCGGGAATCGCCCCAGCTGGCCTCCGACGGGAGGCTGCTACCCTCGCCCTGGTAAGGAATGCCCAGAAACACGACTGGCACATCCTGCACAACACCACAACGATAGTGGCGCCTCCAAGCAGACTCAAGTCCCGCCATCCCTACAACAAGGCGGCACAAGAGATGCTCAGTTCTATCCCTGAGGACCTGTCGAGAAGCGCATGGCTGGCGGCATCTTGGAAGCAGGTGTGGGAAACGGCCGGGCCCACCCGTATCCACCGCTACATCTGGGACCCAGGAGGTGGCGTCGTAGGAGAAGATCTACCACGCCTGCAATGGACCTTGCTGAACCGTCTACGTACGGGGGTCGGCCGTTTCAAATCATCACTGAAGATGTGGGGCCTGGCAGACAGCGCCGCGTGCGAGTGTGGCGAGCCTGAGCAGACTGCCGAACACATAATTACCACCTGCCCCCTATACAGACCACATTCAGAAGCCGGCCTCTTCGACGTAGGACCAGAGACGAGGGCATGGCTGCACGACACTGAGCTGGCCATCTGATGATACACGAAAGAAGAAGCTGTCTCCTCACTTGGAAGGAAAGATTGAAACCCCAGGAGCAAAGATACGACATATCTTACAAGGTGACAACCTTTCCCCTCCTGTTTTGTCTGGCTCTGGAGAAACTGAGTATCCTCATCAATGAACAAGGACACGGATACAATCTAACGTGCAACAGAAAAATGACCAAAGAACCTGGACAAGTAACACATTTACTGTACATGGTTGATCTGAAGTTCTTTGCACAGAATGATGACAAATTGGCAGATCAACTCAAACTAGTAAAGCACTACTCGGAGGACATTCAAATGCAATTTGTTCTTGACAATTGTGCCAAATGCACATTTCTATATGGTAAAACAAAATACCACAATATCTCAATCGATCAAAGTACAACCATGCAGGAACTAGAAAAGGAAGCATCCCACAAATATCGTGGAATAGAAGAAGGCCCCTGGGTACAACACAAGAAAATAGGACCGGGGGTCATAAAACTCACCTGGATCAGGATCAACAGTTATTCAAACCTCTCATAGACCCCTCAGACCCTGATATTTTAAATGCCGTGAACACACTTTGGTACATCACGGGTGATGGAGGTTGTCAGCAAGTTCCATTAAAATTGTGTATGTAATTTCGGAGAAGAGAGCAAATACCTATTTTGGGGGGTCAAAACACCCCCGTAGTTTCCCTTAATGAGCGCAGATTTTGATTTACCTCAGCAAAGTACCTCCGCAGAATAAGACTAATTATGAAGTCATCCCTCTCTCCTATTAACAAAATCAAAGCTGTAAACCAACTCGCAGTACCAACTGTAAACCAACTTCCAGTATAGTTTGTGCATGTTGTGTAAATTGTGTTGTGTTGTGTTGTGTAATGTTATGCAATGTTGTGTAAACTGGCCACAATCGGAGATCAACAACTTGGACACCAAGACAAGGAAACTTCCAACTATTCACAAGATATTCTACAAAACCCGATGCATTCCAAGGGTTTCCTTGATGAGACAAGGAGGAGGAGGCGGATTGATGAAGCTGAGCATAGTGCACAAAACAACGTATGTAGGAACTAGTAGAGGATGTGAAAAACTCAACGGACGATCGAATGAGATTTGTGCATGAGCAAGAAAACAACAAATCAAAAAAGGTATTCTTAATCCATTTAGCAACAAACTTCCAAAAACAGGTGCAACTACAGGATACTACTCAGGAAAACTAAACACAAAGAAATACAGCCCCAATAATCGGAAAGAAGAAAAAGAAAAATTGCAAAAAATTATCAGCAGATATAATCTGACAAATGGAAGAATGACAAAAGAGCAGGAAGATTCAAAAAAGAGCTTGACAGAACTGAGATCGACAAGGAAGGCTCATTGGAATGGCGAAGAAGAGATAAAATGAATTGTGACTCATCAACTTTATGAAAACATAAACAGAATGCACACACGAGAGAAACCTTACAAGTGTTCACAATGTGGCAAATTATTCAATGATTCATTTTTGAGCGAGTCATCATGATGGAGAGCAAGTCATCCTAAATGCCCAAGACCAAGGACACTATAATAATGCCTTCAAGAAAATGGTGGGATTGAACCAATCGGACAAATGCAGGTTTGTGGGATAAGAACAAAGTGGCATTCACCTCCTTTCGGGTTGTAAAAAAAAAACTCATGTCAGAACAGTTGTGCACAGAAAGACCTGACAGCATCTGCAGAGTAATCCACTGGCACATCTGTAAACATTTCAACATTCTGGTTCCAGAACAATCATGGAAACAAACCAAATCCGATCCTTGAAAACGAACATATGGTGCTCATGCATCACAAGATGATCCCATTTTGTGTGGACATTGCAAACAAAGCATTGCGTCTGGACGTAGTGCTCAAAAAGAAAAAGACGGCACTGTTGATTGAGGTTTCAGTTCCCAATGACTGGTGTAAATACTGCAGAAACCAGGAAAATGCTCAAATACCAGGATCTGAAAATGAGGTCACGAGTATTTGGAAATGAAGAAAGCTGAAATTATACCAGTGATAGTCTGAGCAACAGGGATGGTCAAGAAAACCCTCACTGAGCACTAAAAGCATTCCGGGAAATATCACGACAAACAAGATGCAAGCGGTCAGAGGTTCAGTGAGGAGTATTTTGAAAAGATCCCTTGGAACAAAGCTATGAGAAGGAAGTTTCACAATCTGGTTCACGAATTATGATCCTTTCCCGAAAAAGGAGGTGAAGATCTTGAGGAGAACTTCTTCCCACCTCCGAATAAACCCGCAAATGGAGATAACAACCAACAAGAGAGAGAATGAGAATTAGCAACAGGGGGAATCTCGAGTTTCGATGGGGCAACATTAGCTTTAAAGGGGGAGATGGGATTGGTGTTGTTTTTTTGGTTTTTTTACTCATTAGAAACACAAATATTACGCACGCACACACACACACACACATAAAGGTGGATACTTTGAGACCTGAGAAGGCTCCGTTCCTCCTTCTGAATCCAGCATATGGAAATTGAGACATCGTGCTGTATACATTGTAGCAAATTGAGACATTGTAGCCCTATCACTCGATGGTAAAGAATGACTTTAAAAAAAATTCTCTGATCCAGAGCCGGATTCAAATCTTCACCTAAATTGAGTCAATTCGTCCCTGTCACACACCCAACCGGTCCACGAACTTTTATCCAAATCTGTCCACAACTTTTTGACATATCATGCTCTATGTCGTGTTTGGTCCTGTCTTTCTATGGTGAAGAATCGCTAAAAAAAATTCTCAGATGCAGATCGGAATCTGGACCTTCATCAAAATCTAATCATTTCGTCCTTGTTGCATACCCAAACCGCTCTTTGTCTGAATCTGTCCACAACTTTTTGAGATATCCTGTTCGTTCGCAAACAGATGGACAAACAGACAGGAGTGAAAACATTACCTTCATCCACCTTCGGTGGTGGAGGTGACAAGGATATTATAACTGTGATAGCAGCCAAGCATATGCTACTGTGTGGATTTTGCAGGTCACGATGGATTGATTCACAGAAGCTTTATTCACAAGAGTTGACAAGAAACAGGACGTTAGTTCCTCTTTAACTCCACAAAACTGCAAAGCTCTGAAAGCTCCTGGCTGGAATAGAGGAACGAAGAACGAATGGTAGTTGAGGTTTTAGGCTAACAAACGAAAGTTACGAAAACAAAACACCACATCAACTTTATATCCAAGTTGCCAACGATGGAGTAAACAAGTTGCTGAGAAATTGACAGATCACAGATTTTCCACTTGTATGTTATCAAATTAAATCACAAAATACATCGAACAATGAACAAACTATGACGTACCACCATGGGTCCACTTGATCGCAAACAAGACAGAAGATGGAAAGCTACCGCTTTTACCACGCTTCTCCCGTGTTTCATGTCGACTTCTGCTCTCATTTCCACTTGCAACTAAAACAACATGGGTGCGGATCTGTCATCTAACAGCAAAAGGTGCAACACCATTGGCTTTTAGAATATATTAGGATTGAGTCAACTGGACACTTGTAGGTTCAGCAAGGAACAAACAGAAAGCAGAATCGCCTTTGATTGGGATGTAAAATGCTCATGCCAGAACAGCTGTACACACAAATATACCATAATGTCTGTGAAATAATATCCTGGGACATCTGTAAAAACTTTAATATCCTGGTCTCAGAAAAATTATGGGAGCATGAACCAAAAGTGATTGTTGAAAACGTAGTGCTCATGTATTACCAGACCATCCCATCAAGCATGAAAATAGAAAACAAAGCATTGTGACCGGACATAGTACTCGCATTCAAAAAGGAAAAGAAGGTATTGCTCCTTGAAGTGTCATTACCCAGCGACTTTGGTCTAAATAACATGGAAATCAGGAATATGCCCAAGTACAAGGACCTGAAAAATGAAGTAAAGAGAACCTGGAAGCTGAAGTGTGCTGACATTGATAGTTGTAGCAATGGAAGAGACAAAGGGAGAACCTCACTACAACAACACAACAACATGCATTTTAAGGCCATGTTCCCTGCTAGAGCGGGGGTTAGCCTTGCGGTCCCCATGACAATCTTCTCCATTTTGCCCTATTTTCTGCATCTCTCCTTGTTAACCCCCTTGCCCGCATTTCTTCTTCCACCATCTTTAGCCAAGTCTTTCTCGGTCTTCCCCGTCCTCTACTTCCTTCTACATTAACTTCCATCACTCTTCTCAACCAGTCACTTTCCTCCTTCCTCAACACATGACCAAACCATCTCAACCTGTTCCTCTTCACAGCATCAATCACAGGCAATATTCCCATCATCTTTTGCAATTCATCATTTGTCTTCCTCTCTCTCAACGATACTCCGCACATCCATCGAACCATTCGCATTTCCACCCTTTCCACTGAGATCTTAAAAACCGTCGCTGGAAATATTACTGCAAATTAATTACCATTGGAGGCTGTCTGGGTTCAGTGACGATCCTGAAAATAACCCTTGGAGCAAAACTTTGAAAACAAGAAAACCTCACAATTTGTTGTTTGAGGAATGTTACTACAAAACAGAAGATGGCTGCTTTGAGATTGAGAGGACTCTGTTTCACAAGGTGAAACACTGAAATTAAGTTTACAACTAAGCAGGGAAATATCTGAAGGACAGAGTCATCCAAGTTCCAGGTAATTGGAAAATGTCCAGAATGCAGTGATATGAGCAAACTATCAATGAGGGCCCTGTTGCATAAAATTTCCCTCATCCTCAAGGAAAGATTCCCCTTCATGTACACTGTTTCCTTAGCGAAGGATTTCCTTGAGGGCTGTTGCATCAACAACCCTGAGGAAATCCTCAAGTAAGGATTTCCTTCTGGTTGAGGAAATCCGGAGCCGTTGCTATGACAGGCAACCAATCAGATTGGAGATCGGAAAAGGTGACCGAAAGCAAGACAGCAGTGAAGTGACGCTTGGGATGATTTTAAATGATGCTTGTTATATAATACAGTATTGTTACCTACATACACATTTATTAAATGTTGCATGGGGAACACGTGCGTCCGGATGAAGGAGGAATAAAATGATTCTTGCATAAAATTAATTTGATTCTCATTGAGTGTTTTATTGTAAATGTTTGGAAACTTTCTGAGAATGGTGAAAGTGTGAAATTATGAAAGTGAAATATGCATGCGAAACAACAAGGAGAATATTCTGGATGTCATGAAAGAGTGAAAATGTTATCCAAGTCACTGTGCCGCCGCTAAGGGTGTGTTTCACAATGTACTGTCGCATCGCCCGCGATTAATACCGCCGGATGATGGAAGGCCATAACGGTCCTTAATTCTGAGGTCCGCAGCCGAAACTGGTGGGTGGTCCATCGTGCGCGGGGGGAAGGAACAGGATGCTTACCTGCACAGAAACCCACAGACACAGAAACACGACAACAAATGAAATATACAATAATGAAATGAATGCACAGACTGAAAATGAACAGTGAGGTAAATCTATAATCCTAATTGAGGTACCTCCACACGCAGATTTACACACAGGCAGGGGAATGATACAATAAAAGAAAATCCCCCCTTTCTGCCGGCACTCAGCTTTAGTCTCGACGAGGAGTGTTCGAATGAAGTCGCAGCCCAAGGCGGCCCAAAGCCACTCACGCGGGAAAAGTACAAGATGGCGCGAAGTCCCTCTCCGCATCACCACAAACGTGAGGGGTTCGTGTGGCCGGTCCTCTTACGCTCTTATCTCCCTCCGACAAACAACACCCCTCACTCCAATCTGCAAATGTTCTCAGCTCCGAACAGTCCTCCCCAAAAGGCGCACACGAGCCAGCCACAGCCGAGAGCCAGAGACAAAAGCATCTGCCCCAGTACGATAGCCAGATCGAGAGAGAGAGATTCTTCCTCCTCTGTTCTCGAATTCTCTTGATGACGTCACCCTGACCAATCCTGAAACTCGGGGCATGGTCTCACGGCCCCGCTCATTCTAGAGGCGGAGCTTAGTTACCGATCGTAATGTTCGGATCCTGTCGGCGGTTTTGGGGCGGGGTTTAGCCCAATCGGGAATGTTCGGGTTTCTGTCGGCATTTATGCCAGCAGTTGTTGTTGTTGGTTAAAGACGTGCATTTTTATGGCCAGCTTGTTATAATTGTAGGAACATAGCGAAAAACACAGCAGGCAATCACATACTGGGAGAACAAATTTTAACCCCACCTAGTTACCACAAGCTCCACGCCCCGTGTGAAGACACGTAAACGATCTTAAGCTCACAGTTTTTCTCCTTAAATACATCGAGATTGGCTTCCTACTCGCCGGATGACTTCCGGGTCGCCATGAGTACATGCTACCCGACACCGTTCTATCTCCATTATGGTATGTCATCACCGACCCCAACAAAGGGAACAGCCCCTTCCCGGAACAATAGCTCCTGCAAGGTTCAATGCAGGCATTACCGCTCCAGCCTTACCACTTACCGACTCACCTAATGAGCCTATGAAATAAAGTAGGAGGGTTGTGTGCGGGAAGCGAGCCATAGCTAACTTACCTGTTCTCCTTAATGTTCCACACCCCTTAAACCAACAATTCAAATATTTACCAAACTTGGCTCCTCGCTCCTATCTCCTGGAACGTGTAGAAAATGTTAGCCATCACAAAAACCTACCTTCTTACAAAACCTAAACCAAAATCTCAATAACGTTTATACAAACCTCTTCTGAAGACCACGTTCCCCGGTGGATGCCACAATACCCAATGTTACCTGTGGGGCCATCCCAATTTGCCTGCTCCATATTTCCGCAGGCCCTTTCCTTCTGATACAGTTTAGTGACCTGGATCGGTGGACCTTCTCCCACACGCTCACACATAAACACAATAAACCAAATTTTTATTCCAAACCCTGCAAGACCATGGCAAATCACTTGTTTACACACGTGTGATCCTCAATTAGGCAGCGGGGAGGAACCGTACAACGAAGATGGTGGGGGCTCTTCAGGCCAGGGTTCCCACAGTCCAAAAACAAGTCACCCGACTTGCGACTTCTTCTCCTCCCCCCCCCCCTCCCCTTCAACTATTTGGTCCCTGACAGGCAAACGGCTCTTTTGCTGTACACCCCGCCAGGGGACACATGAAAGACACATGAAAGCCCACAGAATCTTGTTTCTCACAGCCTGAGTCCTTTAGGTGCTTTTTTGCAAACTCCAAGCCTTCACCTCTTCTGCCAATTCACCACCTTGGTGCTTCAACAATCCCCATTCCTCTGCCTGCTGTTGCATTCTGGCATCCACACAGGTGTGATAGCCCTTCAGGTCAACTTTTTCCCCAATCGGACAGCCTGGGTTTCACACTCTTCTATTTTTAATGCCATTTCTTCTGTTTTAATTCAAATTCTGCTGCCATTGTTTTTCTCCATTTCCCCAATTTGAGTGTCCAATTTTGTCTTGAATTCTCCCAGTCTGTCTTGAATTTGGTTTTCCATTCTTGCCTCAATTCCATCAATTCGTTCCCCCAGTTCTTGTGTTATTCCCTCTTTAATTTCGTTCATTTGATCAGTTATATCCTTTATTTTCCCCTCAAATTGTTCATTCATCTCCCTCATTTCATTCCTTTGTTCACTCATTTGGTCATTCATTCCCTCAATTTTTCCCTCCAATCCATACATTTTGTTTTCCAATCGTTCATTCATTCCCTTCATTTCATTCGTTTGGGCATTAATTTTGTTTTCCAATTGTTCAATTCCTTTCCTTCATATTATTCTCCATTCGTTCACTCTGCTCATTCTGAGCATTCAGTTGTTCAATTATTAATCGCAACATGACCTGGCTGGACATCGTACCTGTTCCCTGCATCTCGTTTTCCGCTATTGTGGAGGAGGTGGGACTGACGCTTGGGACGGGGGAGGTTCCAATCCTATCCTCATCAAAATCTGTCCGCGACTCACTTCCTTCCCCCTCGGGTCTTTGTCCCCAATATGATTCCAAAAATAAAGGTGGTGACTTTGTATCCTAAAAGGGTTCTGTGCCACCTCTGACACCCACCGAAGCAGAATCCATTTAACTGAAAAAGACTTCAGAAAGATGGTCCATTAATTAATCAGTGGCCAGAGTGAGGGGCAGGGAATCTGCGAAAATTCCTGAATGTAAGAGCAAGATGGCTTGATTTGTCTTTCACCCTGACATGCAGGTCAAATGATCAAATTGCACATCAGACCCACAGTGGGGTTTCCCTTGGCTTTACCTTTCTGCAGTGGAGTTCACCATTTTTAGGTTCTGAAGACTCGAGGTATATTAACTAGCCATGCTGCGAAGACTCTGAAGTTGTGCTGAAATTATTATTATTTTTAAAGATTTTTTTGATTGCACCTTCTGAATTTAGTAAGAATGAAGAGTGAGTCAGAAGTGAGGAGAAGCTCTCCACAAAATGCAAAGGCTGAACAAAGTGACACCTGCCTCAAAAACAGCACAAACTCGATTTCTTTTTGCTTCATTACCTCCGCCACCTAAGATGGATGGAGGATATGTTTTCAACCCAGTCTGTTTGTCTGTCTGTGAGCAGGATATCTCAATGTAATGGCCGAATTTGGACAAAACTTGGTGGACAGGTTGAGTGTGTGACAAGGACGAATTGATTCGATTTTGGTGAAGATCCGAATCCAGATCCTCGTATTTTAAAAGTTATTTTTCAACATTGACAGATTGGGCCAAAAATTATTTTTATCCTGATGTTTCAAAAAGTTGAGGATGGGTTATAACAAAACTTGGTGAATATGTCTGGGAGGTGACAAGTACAAGCCGATTAGATTCTGGTTTAGGTCCGGACGCAGATCATTTCCCTTGTAAGAAAAAAGTCGCCAATACTGTGATCTGATACCGATACTGTGATCCGATACCGATATGACACTGCGATTATCACAGCACAGCACATTCATAACCTGCATGTTCGACTTTTGATAAAATAAAATAGCAGTTGATCATCCCCACCTGCTTCCTTTTTGAAGTATTTATTATTTTGTCAAACATCCCGAAAAAAATTCATATCTCCGTATACGACTCTTGCACCGTTCATTGAATCGATCATTTTCCCAATGTTGGTGCTGAGTTTTTATAAGTTCTTTCAAGCGACAGCACCAAGAGCAAACAGATGCTTTCCGTTCACTATCTTAACATGTGGTATGCCCAATATGCGAGCAATACTGATCTGTGTACATGTGTGTATACGGAAGTTCTATCGCAGCTGCTGCAGTAAAATTCAGTGCACGCTTCCAATTAAAATGATGCAAAATATTACTGGTTTTAAAATCAGCAAATTGCGTGGCAATGTCGAGCTGCTCCCTTTTTCCCGCAGTCCCGAGACCTTTAAATCAGACATTTAAAAGGGGGTCTGCATTTTCATGAATGAGCTTCATTTTTGAAGATGGCTTTCATCTGTTTGCAAATTCCGACAGGAACTAAAGTCCTGAAGCAGTGGTATCTAGTTGTGTAGTTTTTTGTGTTGTGCCATACATTTGTATTTGTAATTAACACTGGATTTTATTTTTAATAGGCCCAGTGAGTGGGTACAACCTTTTCACCGCATCCAGACGTTAATCTGGTGTGTGTGTGTAACGTGGATTTCCCCATTTCGCATCGCTCCAGGTTCTTCACCTCGCTTCAACCATTTTCACAACCATCCAGACGTTAATCTGGTGTGTGTGTGTAACGTGGATTTTGAGTGGGAATTTGCGGTTCGCCATCTGTGAGCCGGTGAGCGTCCATACCCGAAGGTTAATTTGCGGTTCGCCGTTTGTGAGCCGTTGAACGTCCATACCCGAAGGTGTGATTTCCCAGTCGCCTCTTGAGGGTACCTTTGCCTATCTTTGGCAGTGTGACTGTCAACCGAACGGGATTCTGGTCTCGATACAATATCGTTCTGACGATCGCTTCAACATCGACTTTGGCTTGATGCCGGGATAGACACATTGGGAATGTTCTTTTCACTCACTTGGAGCACAGTGAGTTACATTGTACGAAACTGATGGTACCATCATGGGAATGATATATTTGTTGTACAATTGATTACTATTGTTTTTTGTACTGTTATTCTTGTGTGATCTTAATACAATACTTGTTTGTTGGGAAAAATTGGTGTGGTTTCACCATTGATCTTTGACATACAGAATAACACATCTTTCTGCCATGACTCCTCTCGGGGCTCGGAGGTACACCGTGACCGAGGTTTGGGGAGGAGCACGTTACAGAAATGGCCTCCTTCCTTCTTTTTTTTTTTTCATCCGGACGATCGACTGGTGTTTTTTTTCTTTTCTTGGCCTAACATGAAGATGGTACCACAGTCACATTTTCGTATTCTGCCATTTTTATTTCTTCTCCGAATAATCTCGCACGATGATGTTGGTCAGATTCTCAGTTAAATCCTCCCTGGTGTCTGAGTTGGTTGAACGATGTATATTCCACGTTTCAGCTAGTTTCAATGCATAGCCTTTGAGACAAGAGCGCCAACACATTTTTGGCACACGGACTGACTGACTGACAGACACCAACGTGAATTTGAGGGTTTTCTATATAAAACTCAAGAATGCAGAAATGGACGTTGCTGAAATTTGGAACATATTACCTCAACGTACAAAGCATTCACTTCTGAAATTTGCGTATTGTCGTGTTTGAAACGTATTGTCGTGTCCCCGGGGTGAAGACCCCAAGAGGACTAATGACCAAAACGAGCTTAAACTCCGAGGCACACTCCGAACCTTGGCGGGATTGTTTTTGGCGCGCATGGGAAGGCCCGAGCCCTTACCTGATCGGGAACACACGCAGGGGTTTTCCAAACCCACAAACACAAAGATGGGACAGCAAAATCCGCAATACTAGAAAAGTAAGATTCGACAAATAATGATTTAATGAAAATAAATGCAAATATTAACAATGAAAGGTGAGGTAAAAACTAAAATTCCGAATTGAGATGTCTCCACTCAGACTCGTATGCAAACAAGGGGAAGAAGAAAGTAAAAGAAAATAAATAATGCTTTGGTAATCGGCCGGCACTCAGCTTTGCGTTCCCAAATGGCTGGTAAGGCTTGCTGGTTGCTCGTCGCCTCCAAACCATGGAGCAGGAAACGCACAAAATCACGCTCTTTGATGTCCAGAGGAAACATGACGCAGACCAAGTCCCCCGCCGACGTTGATCCTGTGCCTTGTAGTTCCGACTGTCCTGTACCGCTGTTTCTCACCAGCCCTTTCCCAAGAGCGCACACGAACCAAAGACCACACGCCCGCGATCAAGCCGGAACAAGGAGAAATGCGACTGCCCACTATCAAAGTCAGGACCAGAAGAAGAGCAAGATGGCGCGACTGCGTTCTTCTTCCTGCTCTCGAATGTTCCACGATGATGTCACATTCTGGCCAATCACTGAGTGTTATCCCATCATCCATCGCGCCTCCACCATTCACGAAGGCCACAGTGTGACCTTTTCATTACGAGTCGTCAGGAGGCGGAGTCTCGTCGTCCTTCGGGAATGTTCGGCTGGACGTGGTTCCTTTGCCAATTGGCATGTCCGGTCATGCTGTCAGCGATTCGGGTTGTGGTAATGGCAGCCCTTTTTGATGCAATAACAACGAAGGGAAAAAATCACAGGGCAATTACACACTGGGGGTTATCCTGAAGCCCGACCTAATGAGCATAGCTCCACCCCTCATATGGAGACACATCCAGTCATGTGAAAAAGTAAGTACACCCCGTGTAAAGTTTTGACTTTTTCAACATATTTCAACATACAGCTATTTGATATTCATTTCAACAATATTGATAGATAAAGGTGTTATAATATAACAAATATCAAGAAACATTTACATTTTGTAGTCCATTGTATAATTTAAATAAACATAAATGCAAATTTCCCATGTGGAAAAAGTAAGTACACCCCTACATTTATCACTAATTCAAATACCTAAAATTAGGATCAGGTGCACGAGCTCAGGTGCAAATGATTAGAACATCGTTAGAGAGGATCTTGGAGGAACCTGTCTTATTTAAACCTCAGACATTTAGTTTGGTTTGCTCTTTGTTGTTGAAGTGAGTGGCGTCACCATGCCTAGATCAAAAGAGCTCTCTGAGGCCTTCAGAAAGAAGGTTATAGATGCCTATGAGTCTGGGAAGGGATTTAAAACGATCTCCAAACAATTTGATATCAATCATTCGACTGTCCGGAAGATCATCTACAAGTGGAGAAGATTCCAAACAACTGCCAACTTGTTCAGGCCAGGCCGCCCCAGCAAGTTCAGCCCGAGAGCAGACCGCAAGATGCTGAAAGAAGTCTCCAAGAACCCCAGAATGTCATCACGGGACCTACAGGTAGCTCTTGCCACTGTTGATGTCAAAGTGCACGACTCTACCATTAGAAAGAGGCTGCACAAATTTGATCTACGTGGGAGGTGTGCCAGGAGGAAACCTTTGCTGTCCAGAAAGAACATCAGGGCAAGACTAAAGTTTGCCAATGTACACCTAGGCAAAGACCAGCACTTCTGGAACAATGTGCTCTGGACAGACGAGTCAAAGGTAGAGCTATTTGGCCACAGTACCAGAAGACATGTTTGGCAAACACCAAAGACAGCATTTGACCACAAGAACCTGATACCAACTGTAAAGCATGGTGGTGGAAATGTTATGGTTTGGGGCAGCTTTGCTGCATCAGGGCCTGGGCAGCTCACCATCATAGAATCCACTATGAATTCTTCATTGTACCAGAGGGTGCTTGAGGATAATGTGAGGCCATCTGTCGGAAAGTTGAAGCTCAACCGAAGGTGGAACTTGCAACATGACAATGACCTTAAACATACCAGTAAATCCACCAAGGAATGGCTGAAAAGAAAAAAATGGAGGGTTCTGGAATGGCCAAGTCAAAGCCCGGATCTAAATCCCATCGAGATGTTGTGGGGGGGGATGGGAAACGAGCTGTGCATGCATGAAACCCCTCAAACATCGCACAGCTGAAAGAATTCTGCATGGAGGAGTGGGCAAAAATTTCTCCCAGTTGATCTGAGAGACTGGTCGCCAGTTATAAGAAATGCCTACTTGAGGTTGTTTCTGCCAAAGGGGGCAATACCACCTCTAAGAGCCAAGGGTGTACTTACTTTTTCCACATGAGAGATTTGCATTTATGTTTATTTAAATTATACAATGGACTACAAAATGTAAATGTTTCATGATATTTGTTATAGTATATCACCTTTATCTATCAATATTGTTGAAATGAATATCAAATAGCTGTATGTTGAAATATGTTGAAAAAGTCGAAACTTTACATGGGGTGTACTTACTTTTTCACGTGACTGTATACACTTAACCGGACATTCGACACTATTTAGATACATCGAGATTCCTCTACGCGACATACGGAGCAAGCTAATCTACACGATTCGATCTCGACTGAGGTATTTCATCTACCCCCACAAACGTTACAGTTTTTTCAGTCCCCATGTTAAAGCTGCATGCAGTGAAACCATCCCTCATATAAAGGGAGACGCTTTGCACATCCCTTGATTACATCCATTCTTGAACACTGTTGAACACAAATTGCCTTTTTTGCAATTTCAGGTTCGTGTGGTTTGATATACAACAGGACCTCAAACAAAATCTCAACGGTTTATTCTTGTCACCCACCTACCCACCAGGTTTTGTCATCATGCCTCCACTACTTTTTAGATATCGTGCTATATATCGATATTCGACCTCTCTCTCAATGGCGAAAAATTACGTTAAACATGATCGGATCTGGATCTTCACCAAAATCTAATCATTTCATCCTTGGCACACACCCAACCTATCCCCAAAGTTTCATCAGAATCCGTCCATAACGTTTTGAGAAATCCTGCTCACAGACAAACAAAAGTGAAAACAACCTCAAGACTGTTCACCTTCAGTGGCAGAGAAACAATGTCAGCACAACAACTGTTCGGCGGGAGCTTTATGAAATAGGTTTCCATGGCCGAGCAGCCGCAAACAAACCTAAGATCACCATGCGCAATGCCAGGCGCCGACTGGAGTGGTGTCAAGCTAGCCGCCATTGGACTCGGGAGCAGTGGAAATGCGTTCTCTGGAGTGATGAATCGTGCTTCACCATCTGGCAGTCCGACAGACTAATCTGGGTTTGGCGGATGCCAGGAGAACACTACCTACCCGAATGCATAGTGCCAACTGTTAAGTTTGGTGGAGGAGGAATAATGGTCTGGAGCTGTTTTTCATGGTTTGGGCTCGGCCCCTTAGTTCCAGTGAAGGGAAATCTTAACGCTACAGCATACAATGACATTCCAGACGATTGTGTGCTTTCAACTTTGTGGCAACAGTTTGGGGAAGGCCCTTTCCTGTTTCAGCATGACAATGCCACGGTGCACAAAGCGAGGTCCATACAGAAATGGTATGTCGAGATCGGTGTGGAAGATCTTGACTGGCCTGCACATAGCCCTGACCTCAACCCCATCGAGCACCTTTGGGATGAATTGGAACGCCGAATGCGAGCCAGGCATAATCGCCCAACATCAGTGCCCGACCTCACGAATGCTCTTGTGAGAGGAATGGATGCAAATCTCTGCAGCAATGTGCCAACATCTAGTGGAAAGGTTCCCAGAAGAGTGGAGGCTGTTATAGCAACAAAGGGAGGGGGGGGGGGGGGGGTGAGGGATCAACTCCATATTAAGGCCCATAATTTTGGAATGAGATGTTTGATGTTTGGGTGTCCACATACTTTTGGTCATGTGGTGTATTTGGTGCCACGCTATATTTCATGCCACCATATATTTCAAGCCACCCTATATTTCAGGCCACCCTACATTCCTGCCACCATATATTTCAGGCCACCCTACATTTCATGCCACCCGATATTTCAGGGCACCCTATATTTCAATCCACCCTACATTTCATGCCACCCTATATTTCAATCCACCCTATATTTTAATCCACCCTATATTTCAATCCACCCTACATTTCATGCCACCCTATATTTCAGGGCACCCTATATTTCATGCCACCCTATTTTTCATGTCACCTGATATTTCATGCCACCCTTTATTTCAATCCACCCTATATTTTATGCCACCATATATTTCATGGCACCCTATATTTCATGCCACCCTATTTTTCATGTCACGCTATATTTCATGTCACCCTATATTTCATGTCACCCAATATTTCATGTCACCCTATATTTCATGTCAACCTATATTTCAGGGCACCCTATATTTCAGGGCACCCTATATTTCATGCCACCCTATATTTCATGCCACCCTATATTTCATGTCACCCTATATTTCATGTCACCCTATATTTCATGTCACCCGATGTTTCATGTCACCCTATATTTCATGTCACCCTATATTTCATGCCACCCTATATTTCATGCCACCCTATATTTCATGCCACCCAATATTTCATGTCACCCTATATTTCATGTCACCCTATATTTCATGTCACCCTATATTTCATGTCACCCTATATTTCATGTCACCCTATATTTCATGTCACCCTATATTTCATGTCACCCTATATTTCATGTCAACCTATATTTCATGTCACCCTATATTTCCTGTAACCCTATATTTCCTGTCACCCAATATTTCTTGTCACCCTATATTTCATGTCACCTGATATTTCATGTCACCCTATATTTCATGCCACCCTATATTTCATGTCACCCTATATTTCATGTCACCCTATATTTCATGTCACCCTATATTTCATGTCACCCTATATTTCATGTCACCCTATATTTCATGCCACCCTCTATTTCATGCCACCCTATATTTCATGTCACCCTATATTTCATGTCACCCTATATTTCATGTCACCCTATATTTCATGTCACCCTATATTTCATGTCACCCTATATTTCATGCCACCCTATAGTTCATGTCACCCTATATTTCATGCCACCCTATATTTCATGCCACCCTATATTTCATGCCACCCTATATTTCATGTCACCCTATATTTCATGTCACCCTATATTTCATGTCACCCTATATTTCATGTCACCCTATATTTCATGCCACCCTATATTTCATGTCACCCTATATTTCATGTCACCCTATATTTCATGTCACCCTATATTTCATGTCACCCTATATT
The DNA here is from genome assembly GCF_964187855.1 of Myxine glutinosa. Lineage (NCBI taxonomy): Eukaryota > Metazoa > Chordata > Myxini > Myxiniformes > Myxinidae > Myxine > Myxine glutinosa. The sequence continues at coordinate 60,671,250 of NC_136265.1, forward strand.
TCATGTCACCCTATATTTCATGTCACCCTATATTTCATGTCACCCTATATTTCATGTCACCCTATATTTCATGTCACCCTATATTTCATGCCAACCTTTATTTCATGCCCCCCTATATTTCAGGTCACCGCGTATTTCAGGGAACTCCATATTTCAGGCCATCCCATATGTCAGAGCACCCTATATTCCAGGGCACCCTATACTCCAGGGCACCCTATACTCCAGGGCACCCTATACTCCAGGGCACCCTATACTCCAGGGCACCCTATATTTCATGTCACCCTATATATCATGTCACCCTATATTTCATGTCACCCTATATATCATGTCACCCTATATTTCATGTCACCCTATATTTCATGCCAACCTTTATTTCATGCCCCCCTATATTTCAGGTCACCGCGTATTTCAGGGAACTCCATATTTCAGGCCATCCCATATGTCAGAGCACCCTATATTCCAGGGCACCCTATACTCCAGGGCACCCTATACTCCAGGGCACCCTATATTTCAGGTCACCTAAATGGAAATCTTTTAAATTGTATCTGCTGGATTAGCAATTTCTCCACAGAATAGCGCTTATCCGAGGTTTGAGCAACCGGGTGCAGTTTAATATACAGTACATATATATTTATATATTATTTTACCACATTAAGTACCAAAAAAGGAAGTCACGTGATTCAATGTGCCGAATCTTCCGTCTTGAAATCGTGAATAACGTTTGACAGTTATACTTATACCTGACGTTCTGAACTCGAATACCCCAGGACAACATTCTACTACACTTTCCCTTACAGTACCGTACTGCACCTCACTATACCTAACTATACCTAACAGTCCCCTTCGGTGCGCCATGAACCAAGATCTCTCTGGTGAAGATCATGGAGCATACTCGGTCGTTCCGGGAGGTTCTCTCGCAGATCGCGGGTCGAGGATCGGTCTACCGGAGGAGGAGGACCATGGACCCGGTACGTGATGTACTCTCCACACCTTACTGTTACCTTCTTCCCGTTACCGTGCCGGATCTGTGCTGTTTCTTGCTGTGCACTATTTCAGGAATTCATTGAAATGGAGAATCTCATGATGGTCGAAGTTGAGGAAACTGAGGTTTAAAAAAAGTACAGACCGTGTAATACTGGGGTAAAAAGGTACAGACATTACCATGTAATACTGAGGTAAAAGGGTACAGGGATTACCATGTAATACTGAGGTAAAAGGGTACAGAGATTACCATGTAATACTGAGGTAAAAGGGCACAGAGATTACCCTGTAATACTGAGGGTAAAAGGGTACAGACATTACCGTGTAATACTGGGGTAAAAAGGTACAGACATTACCATGTAATACTGAGGTAAACGGGTACAGAGATTACCCTGTAATACTGAGGTAAAAGGGTACAGAGATTACCATGTAATACTGAGGTAAAAGGGTCCAGAGATTACCCTGTAATACTGAGGGTAAAAGGGTACAGACATTACCATGTAATACTGAGGGTAAAAGGGTACAGACATTACCATGTAATACTGAGGTAAAAGGGTACAGAGATTACCATGTAATACTGAGGTAAAAGGGTACAGAGATTGCCGTGTAATACTGAGGGTAAAAGGGTGCAGAGATTACCCTGTAATACTGAGGGTAAAAGGGTACAGAGATTACAATGTAATACTGAGGGTAAAAGGGTACAGAGATTACCATGTAATACTGAGGTAAAAGGGTACAGAGATTACCCTGTAATACTGAGGGTAAAAGGGTACAGAGATTACCCTGTAATACTGAGGGTAAAAGGGTACAGAGATTACAATGTAATACTGAGGGTAAAAGGGTACAGAGATTACAATGTAATACTGAGGGTAAAAGGGTACAGAGATTACAATGTAATACTGAGGGTAAAAGGTTTCAGAGATTACCATGTATTACTGAAGTAAAAGGTTTCAGAGATTACCATGTATTACTGAAGTAAAAGGTTTCAGAGATTAGCATGTAATACTGAGGTAAGAGGGTAGAGAGATTACCATGTAATACTGAGGGTAAAAGGGTACCGAGATTACCCTGTAATACTGAGGTAAGAGGGTAGAGAGATTACCATGTAATACTGAGGGTAAAAGGGTACCGAGATTACCCTGTAATACTGAGGTAAAAGGGTACAGAGATTGTCGTGAAAATCAAGCTCAGACACGACTTGACCTCTGGGTAGGTTTAATATCATTTAGATCGGCAATTACATCCTGTGAAAATACATACATGGAACATACATGAGCATACATACATGAGCATAAATCAGGGCATACATGAGCAGCAAAGGGGTAGTCACCATATAACAATGGTTAGCGCAGCACAGCATTTGGGGGGGCGTACATACCATTCATACTACTGGATAATGTCACAGTGAGTCCCGCTGAAGTGTCCGCACGCCCCAGTTGTCCCGGGTCTTATAGACGGCCCCTTCCGTAGCGAGCACCCCTGGGTTCACCTTGGTATATTTTCACTACATTCTCCCCGCCGTTAAAACTATACTGCCGCTCGGCAGGTTGCCCAAGCATCAGCCAGCAATAAACGAAAAGGGCACGTCAATCCATGTCGATGGCAGGGTTACCGCATTTCAACCTGTTAGCCTGGTTAGCATCAACCCCCAGATATAGAAGTATTGAGGAGGAAATCTCAGTCAAGAAGATATCGAACCGAGCAAGCAGTGTTCATCCCAGGGAGAAGACGAAGAGCCCGTGGGTAGCAGTAGTCTTACTGTGGGGTAGTCGGCACAGCAGCTAGATGGATGAGGGGTACCTTAGCATTACGCAACACATTGCATAAGGTGCGCCTTGACGAAGAGCGGCAGACCATTCGTCGCTAGGCAACATGTCAGGATGATGTGTAAACGTGTAAACCTCTTTACAGTAAGTAAGAGTACCTGACAGGAGACCACTACAGTAAGTCCATTACAGTAAGTCTGTACCTGCCTTGGCTCCCAAGGGTACATACGCATTACAAACTCTCGTTCCGGCACGCGAATCTACCGTTGGCAGCGGTCGCACGAGACACGAGCGGCCTCTGAAGGCTGTCTGGACGACCGGCATGGCTGTTTACTACGACGCCCAAAACGACCGAAGCGTGCAGAACCCCGGGACGCATATGGCATCCTGTCCAGCTGTACAGCGCGCGCGGAGGATCGGAGAAGATCAGCAGACCGAGAGAGACTCCCGGCTGGAAACCATGTTTGGCCCAGCGTCGTCCCGGATGGATGGATAGTCTAGATGTCGAGATGATTGACATGCTAGATGATCCGGATGGATAGGCCATCCCCAGATGTCCGACCGATCCATCCATACAACGCCATCATTGCATGGCACGGAGCCAGCCGGACCACGGATGGATCGACCATCATGGAATGGCTCGGACCGACCATTCATGGACACAAAGTGCCCATCCAGGGCCACACAAGGGGCGAGGTGGGAGGCGATATACCGGACGGCACCCGGGCGAGCATCAATTAACCACCCGGGCACCTTGTGGCTCGATCACAGGGAGGGGCCATGTCGAGCAAATGGCCGCAGGCGCTCCCAAGGGGCGAGGTGGCCCGATCACAGGGAGGGGCCATGTCGAGCAAAGGCCGCAGGCGCTCCCAAAGGGGCGGGGTGGCCCGATCACAGGGAGGGGGCCATGCCGAGTGAAGGCCGCAGACGCCCCGTACCCGGAGCGACAGAGCCATGGGTCACGGTGTACCCCAGAAATATATCCATCGTCGCGCATAGTTAAGTAACACCAGCGCGACAGCGCGACATGCAAATTAGCATCATGGTCATCATGGTCATATCCCTTGGACATATCCACACATGCAAATTAGCATCATGGTCATATCCCTTGGACATATCCACACATGCAAATGAGCATCATGGTCATATCCCTTGGACATATCCACAAACCGTAAGATTAACATATCCACAAATCATATCCCTTGGAATAAGGAAATAATAAAGAAATAAGGAGGTGAGCTGCTAAGGCACCCGAACCTTCCCACCATAATGGATGCCGGCCCATAACATCACTGAGCCGCCACCGGGGGTGCAGCAGCGCGCTGCATACCAAAGACAGACGACCTTCACAGTCTGGGTCAGGCAGAGTCACAGGCAGTCCGGGCAGAGGGAAATGGTATCAGACGTGGCGTCTCGCAGGCTCGAAATGTACGAGCCAAGAGCTCTGTCCGATAAACAACGAGCTCAGAGTAAACAACGAGCCCAAGGCGGTACGGTGCCCCGTTTCATGCGCAGGTCACCGTGTACTCCCTAAACGACGCTGGCGCGCGACCCTGGCGCGCGACCCTGACATTTGGTACGTAGTCTACCAAGATACAGGGAAATGTTAACGAATCCCCGGCGCGCGACCCTGACATTTGGTACGTAGTCTACCAAGATACAGGGAAATGTTATCGTATCCCCTCCCCCGATGAGTACGCGGGTAGCACGCAAGTACGTTAATGACGCTGTAAAGCCAACGCGTGATATAGTCGATGACGTCATCAATTAGTTCGGGCGCGTGCGTGCGGGCGGGTTTGACAGCGAGTTCTAGCTGAGTGGCATCCCCAGACGGAGTAAAGTAGCACTCCGAAAACTAAAGTCTCGCGTCCATGGGCTGCAGCATGCGAGCGTGCGCGAGATCGGTATACGAAATAAGAACCCGGCCGACGGGCGAAAGTAATATCTAGGGCGCCCTCATCGTTTTCGGGTCAGAGCATGAAGGATGAAGAGGAGGCCATTTGGTCCGTCAAGCCCGCTCTACACCAACACCACGTAATGCAATCCAACGTTATCATATTAAAGTAATTTGGGGGATCCGTTTGAGGATCGGGAACAACAACTCAGGTAAACCCCAGGACGACGAAGAACGATCATCTTATAGGAAACACATGGTATACACATGGCATACGCATAAGCCCGAGTGCCGTGAAAGGCTATGAAGGTCCCGCTCGACGTCCTTAGAAACGCATCCGTGCTGCGACGAGTCGTCGCATGGTGCCAAGCGAGCCTCCATGGAAGCGATTCCGGGCAGCGGAGCGATTCCGGGCAGCGGAGTTCGCCGGCCTCGGGGGAGTAGCTGCTACATGCAGGTGGGATTGCGACGGCCGCGATCAGAATCGCCGGCCTCACAGAGTGCTCGTCGCATGGTGCCAAGCGAGCCTCCATGGAGGCGATTCCGGGCAGCGGAGTTCGCCGGCCTCGGGGAGTAGCTGCTACATGCAGGTGGGACTGCGACGGCCGCGATCAGAATCGCCGGCCTCACAGAGTGCCCGCGAGAGGAACCGCATGCAAAGGGGCCCATCCAGTGAAGAGGCAGCGCGCGCAACTGGCGCGTCGTGCATTGTAGTGATTCCATCCAGCGACGGTGCGGTGCCACGCGATGGGTGCCACGTGTAGGAGGTGATCGGAATCAGGATGGGATCGCAGGCCTCCCAGAGTAGTAGCACGCGATGGGTGCAGTGCACGTCGATTCGCGTGGAGGAGGTGGTTCCACCGAGTATCGAGTGGTCGGGGGTGAGCCGGTCGTGAGAGGCACGGCGCGCTTCCGACGAGCAGTGCGCGATTCGCGCGGAGGAGATGGGCCACAGAGTAGCGAGTGGTCGGAGTGGAGCCGGTCGTGAGAGAGAGAGAGACACGGCATGATTCCGACGAGCAGTGCGCGATTCGCACGGAGGAGATGGGCCACAGAGTAGCGAGTGGTCGGAGTGGAGCCGGTCGTGAGAGAGAGACACGGCGTGATTCCGACGAGCAGTGCGCGATTCACGCGGAGGAGATGGGCCACAGAGTAGCGAGTGGTCGGAGTGGAGCCGGTCGTGAGAGAGAGAGACACGGCGTGATTCCGACGAGCAGTGCGCGATTCGCGCGGAGTAGATGGGCCACAGAGTAGCTCTATGTTCCGCTGACCTCCGCTCGTCACGGAATCACGATCAGCGGAATGCGTGCCCCGCGCGGCCTTTCTGCAGACCTTTGCAAAAGGGCCCTTAGTGGAGCACAGGTGACACGTCGCCTCTCGGGCCGGCCAAGGAGCACAGGCGTCACGTCGCCTCTCGGGCCGGGCATTCAGAGCGAGGATGCGGCCGATGTCCACACAAGTGACGTTTTGCATACCGGGCAGGCCGTGGCCGGGCAGCGGCGGCTGCAGTGAGGCCGGAAGCGGAATCCGCTTCCGGAGCTCCCCAGAGCCTCGGCCGTCATGGTGGTTGGGTCCTCCTCTGGAACCTCGGCGGTAGCCCTCTCAGGTCGCGCGCGTGTCGCGAGGACCCTGCCACGACCCGTGGGTGATCATATGCGGTCAATTGTTCTCGGGCATCTGTATACGCGTGCCAGCCATAGTGCCTTCTGTAAATGTCAGCTCCGCGACCTCCAAGAGACGGAGCCGCAAGACACCTGCGCGAAGCGATCGATCGATTCAAACGGTTGGCAGTCCGCTCGGTGCGGAGATGCCTGCCGTGCACAGCGCTCCATGTCGTTACGTTAGAGGTGCTTCGCCTCGGCTAGGGCCGTAGCGTACGTCCCAAATCGAGTCATGGTCTTGAAAACAGTGTGATGGACCTTGGACTGTAACACGGACACGGTTGGCTCGGTCCCGTGAGCCGCAAAGTAAACTGTTGCAAGTAATTCTGCAGCGTGTTGAGCCAATGAGCAAACGCCGATGCAGATCCTTCAGCGTGTGGGTCGGCTCCGAGAATCGGCACCACGGTCCAGCTGGTGGGCAGCCATTCGGCGAAATAAATGATATTAAGTGTCGTGAAAATCAAGCTCAGACACGACTTGACCTCTGGGTAGGTTTAATATCATTTAGATCGGCAATTACATCCTGTGAAAATACATACATGGAACATACATGAGCATACATACATGAGCATAAATCAGGGCATACATGAGCAGCAAAGGGGTAGTCACCATATAACAATGGTTAGCGCAGCACAGCATTTGGGGGGGGCATACATACCATTCATACTACTGGATAATGTCACAGTGAGTCCCGCTGAAGTGTCCGCACGCCCCAGTTGTCCCGGGTCTTATAGACGGCCCCTTCCGTAGCGAGCACCCCTGGGTTCACCTTGGTATATTTTCACTACAGAGATTACCATGTAATACTGAGGTAAAAGGGTACAGAGATTACCCTGTAATACTGAGGGTAAAAGGGTACAGACATTACCATGTAATACTGAGGTAAAAGGGTTCAGAGATTACCATGTAATACTGAGGTAAAAGGGTTCAGAGATTACCATGTAATACTGAGGTAAAAGGGTATAGAGATTACCATGTAATACTGAGGGTAAAAGGGTACAGAGATTACAATGTAATACTGAGGGTAAAAGGGTACAGAGATTACAATGTAATACTGAGGGTAAAAGGTTTCAGAGATTACCATGTATTACTGAAGTAAAAGGTTTCAGAGATTACCATGTATTACTGAAGTAAAAGGTTTCAGAGATTACCATGTATTACTGAAGTAAAAGGTTTCAGAGATTACCATGTATTACTGAAGTAAAAGGTTTCAGAGATTACCACGTATTACTGAAGTAAAAGGTTTCAGAGATTACCATGTATTACTGAAGTAAAAGGTTTCAGAGATTACCATGTATTACTGAAGTAAAAGGTTTCAGAGATTACTACGTATTACTGAAGTAAAAGGTTTCAGAGATTACCACGTATTACTGAAGTAAAAGGTTTCAGAGATTACTACGTATTACTGAAGTAAAAGGTTTCAGAGATTACCACGTATTACTGAAGTAAAAGGGTGAGCAAAAAGTGTGATAAGCATAGAATGCCTCAAGGACATTGGTTTCCTTCAAATTTCTTTGTCTCGTGTTAAAAAACATTTGTGCGTGTTTTAAAAGGTCATCATATTGTCGCGTCCATGGAGATAAGACCCCTGGGTGACGGATGACCAAAACGAGCTTTAACTCCGAGGCTTATTTCAAACCTTGGCGGGATTGTCTTTGGCGCGCGCAGGAAAGGCCCGAAGCCTTATCTAATCGGGAACACACTGGGTTAATCTGAACCCACAGAACAAAGAAACGAAACAAGACAAGAAAAGTAAAATTCAAGAAATAATGATTTCATGAAAATAATGCAAGCAATTAAAATGAATGTGAGGTAAAAAAACTATTTCCCAATTTGAGACATCTCCATTCAGACCCATATACAAACAAGGGGGAAAGATAAATATAAATAACTTCCCTTACTGGAGGGCTGACCCTCAGCTCTGGCCCTAAAGTGCGTCGAGGGCGCGTTTGTCATTGCTGCCGGTGTAGCTGCTTGTGCGGGACGTGCCCGATAATGTCGCCGAACCTGCGCGTCAGAAAATGCCCAGGCACGAGCAGGCACTCAACCAGCCCTTCCTCGCTTCCACCGCCGAGTGCAACGCAGCCCCAGCTCCCCCGAAAGACACCACACTCCAACAACACCCCCCTCCTCCAACATTGCAAAAACTCCACAATGCTCTGAAGGTTCTCTGCATGAGCGCGCACGAGAGGGGCGACCGCCCACCATGCAACCAGGAGCAGAAGAGAAGACCAAGATGGAGAGACGGCCTCCGTCTTTATTAGTACGTCACGGGTCATCCATCATGCCGACCAACCACGAAGCTCGGGGTGTGATCTCCCCATCACGAGTCGTCTGGGGGCAGAGTCTAGTCTCTGTTCGGGAATGTTCGGATGACATCGGGGTTTCCTTGCCAATCGGCAAATGCTGTTTCTGTCGGCCCTGGCGGCGTTGTGAGCGAATGATTCCATTACATCGCTGTTGTTGTTTGGCGGGCTTTTAAATTGTAATAAAGATGGAGGGAAGATCACAGGAGGTGAATTACACACTGGGGAATTCTTATTTATGCCTGAGAATTAATTAGCACAAAGCCACGCCCCTTATGGGGACATGCAAACGCTCTTACCCGGACAGACGGCCGAATTACTACATCGAGATTCTCCGCTGCATATGGAGCATTCTAATCTACACAGTTCCAACTTTCCTTAGGTATTTCTTTGTTTACCCCCACAAACGTAACAATATGTTGACTATAGGATGGAATTGACTGAATAGTTAGCGCAGGAGACGGGGTTTTGCAATCGGGTGTGTGTGTGTGTGTGTGTGTGTGTGTGTGTGTGTGTGTGTGTGTGCACATACGTTTCTGTCTGTCTGGGCTGTAACGTTTTTGCCATTTGAGCTATTGTCATTACATTTTCATGATAATGCGGAGAAGGCAAATTAATAATTTTTCAAAAGGTGAAAAGTCAGTGTCACCTAAAATTAGGAATTTTTCATCCAATTGACGTGAAATTAAAATTTACCATTTGAGTTTTGTCATCAAATTTTCATCAAACATTATGAGAATATGGAAAGGGCAAATTAATAATTTTGTTGAAAGGTCAAAACGCACCATCACATAAAATCTTCAATTTTCACCCAATTGGCCTGAAATTTTATGAATTTGCATATCAGGTCACTGAATTTGTTCTCCAATCTAAAGTTACATGGCTTTTTTTTTTTTTAGATCAAAAGGTCACAGGCCTTTTTCCATTGAAACAATCCCCCCCTACTCGCGGGTTTCGCTAGTCGCTATTCGCGAATAGCGGGGTCAGACTGTATTTTCTTTCTACTCTGAAACTACACACACAATTTCGATGAAACTTGACCACAAACTTCACCACCCATGCTGTACCAAAGTTTGTTCACGACATTTAAAACAAGTACAAAAAGTTTTAATTAAAACAAAAGCCGCATCGATGTTACACAATGCCTAGATGCAGCTGTGCCTATAACGTCGATGTTATAGGCACAGGACATTCCTATTGATTCGATTACTTGATGTTATTTTTGTGCAAAGTGAAAATATATCTCGGCAATTTCCCGTGTGTGGCGACGAATTTTTAATATATCTCGGCATTTTCCCGTCTGTTATTTCAGGCGGTGTATGACTGACCATGCCGCGATTTAAAAAATATATATCTCGGCAATTTCCCGTGTGTGGCGACACATGAACGAAGCTATGCTCCTCTCCACATTATTGTGACGACATATAAATTAAATATTTCATCGTGACGATTGTCATCAAATGGACGAATTTTTAATATATCTCGGCATTTTCCCGTCTGTTATTTCAGGCAGTGTATGACTGACCATGCCGCGATTAAAAAAATATATATCTCGGCAATTTCCCGTATGTGGCGACACGTGAACGAAGCTATGCTCCTCTCTCCACATTATTGTGACGACGTATAAATTAAATATTTCATCGTGACGATTGTCATCAAATGGACGAATTTTTAATATATCTCGGCATTTTCCCGTCTGTTATTTCGGGCGGTGTATGACTGAGCATGCCGCGATTTAAAAAAAATATATCTCAATGGACTTGAAGTTACAGGCCTTTGAGAATTCATTTCGTTCTATAAAGGGCAACCTTCATCGGATTTTCTTCCCGTTTTTTTTCAACCGAGTCTAAAACTATGTTAGCGACTGTGAAAAATGAAATGATATATCGAATTTGATTTGAAATAAAACTGTGTGAGAGAGGAAGACACCACGGGCCTACAAAACAGGCCTCAAAGCTATGTGAGTTAATAAAATGGTGGATATTTGTTTATATGAAGCCACTCCCACAATGGGTGGAGCTATGGTTCCCAGAATGGGTGGAGCTTTGAGGTTTTGTCTTCCCTGCAAGAACAAGAAGAAGAAGAACAAGAACAACAACAACAGCAGCGGGCACTCTATGAGCAGCGTCTGCGACGCGGCTAAAAACCTGCCCCTTTGGGGCTCTATGGGGGGGGGTTGCCCCCCAAAATTGGTATTTGCTGTCTTCTAAGAAACTACACACACAATTCGATGAAACTTGACCACAACCTTCACCACCCATGCTGTGCAAAAGTTTTTTCACAGCATTAAAAAAAAATTGGGCCCTGAAGGGGTCTACAAGAGGGTGGGAGTGTGTTGTCCCCAAAAGTAGGTATTTACTCTTTTCTCTGAAACTACACACACGATTTCAATGAAAGTTGACCACAACCTTCATCACTCGTGACGTACCAATGTTTGCTCAAGGCATTAGAAAAGTTGGGGTCTGAAGGGGTATACGGGGTGTGGGGGTTGCTCCCCAAAATAGGTATTTTTTGTTTGTTTGTTTAAAGTCTTATGATTACGTTAGTATGATGGTACATGCTGCCCTGTCTTCTCGCAACCATTTAAATTGGTTTAAAATACCATGATACTGTTGAAAATACCTTTCGTCAGTGTAATACACTGCTTTATTCGACCAGGTGAGCACCCAGGGGTATTGCCCCTATTTTTTTTAGACCAAAGATCAATGGTCAAGGTTTCATAAAATCATCAATTTTCATCCAATTAACCTGAAATTTTAAGAATTTGCATGTTTGGTCACAGAATGGACTCACCAATCAAAAACTAGAAGCTGATTATTTTCTTAGATCTAAAGTTCAGAGGTCAAGGCTGCATAAAATCATCAATTTTAATTTTGTATTTTTTTTAACTGTTGTCATTATTTTGAGCAAACAGAAGAAGAGGAAGACATCGGAATATTAACGACGGACGCGGGCTTTGGCTTTGCTTTTTCAGGTGCTTTCTTGTTTGTTGTTGGAATATTTTTTTACTTCTGGTAGATGTACCCCATGAAGAGCCACGATATTCTATTTACACATCTTCACACATGTCCAAAGCAGAAAACCCCCTGGTGCAAATGAAGTTGCTACAACCTCCAGCATAGGACCCTTAGTCTCCCTGGCAGGTTTGGTGGACATTGGATACGTGACGACTGAATGCATTGAGGTCACACAGACAGAAGAAGAAGAAGAAACCGAAGCAGTTTCCTGGGCTATTGTGCACATTCCTGGATGGGTCGCCACGCATTCTTCACAGTAACCTGGAACTCATTTTGCCGACCTCGGAAGGATAACAGGCGAGTCAACCTATCTGGTGTTAATCATCATCATGACAGGGGCTCAAACTCAAGACCCTAAGATCTGAAGCCAGCCACCTTAACCGTCAAGCCAACAGCAGGCGTTCACACAGACAGACAGCCAGACAGACACCAAATTGTGGATTGTAGTACAATATTTAATCTGGCTGGGGAAACTGGTTTCTGTTTACCAAGATGTCACGATCACATGATCCGGCTCGCTCCTATGGTTCAAACTCGGCTAATGACCATTTGGCAATTAATGGACAGTTATCCCCTGTGTGTATGTGTTCCACCAAGGCTCTGACATGTGAAAATTAAAATATACCATTGAGATTGTAAAGTGAGTAACTTTTAATAATGTATTGTTACGTTTATGGGGGTAGGTAAGAGAATACTGTAGGGAATGTAGGATTGATTCGGAATTGGATGGACTGTGTGACGTGTAGGAGCATCTCGATGCATAGTAGCTCAAGTAGGGAAAATGTAACTTAAGGTTGTGTTTAAATGTCATCATACGAGGGATGATGCCATGTTAATTAGTAGTAGGGTTTAAGGCTAATTCCCCTGTTCGTGATACCCTCTGTGGCCATCTCTAACATTTATAACAACCGCCGGCCAAGCAAAACATTAGCCAGCTAGTAATCACGCTCAATGGACACGATACAGTGAAGACCGCCCAGGAGAGGTGGAGCTACAGTGGTACGAGGGATGGGAAAAAGGGCTGGCAGGCCACACCCCTCCCTCCCCCCGAGTGATACGGCTGGATGACGTGGGGAGAGCGCGAGCGGCAAGAAGGAGCTTGGACATTATGTGCTTTGCTGAGGAGAGCTCTTGCGTTGTTCTGTGGCGATCATGAGGAGAGCTTTTGTGTTGTTCTGTGGCGATCGTGGGGAGGCTTTGGCTGCTGGGCTCTTCGTGGAGCTGAAGGGCGTGCTGTCCTTCCCCACGCCGAAGGAGTGTGAAGCGGTGGATGGAAAAAGAATTAAACAAGGGCTGCTCGCCACCCACCAGATACCAGCGGTTTCAATGCGCGGCGATGCCGTTATTTTGCCAGGCTTCCCGCCTTGTCGCTGTGGGCTTTGACAGCTGCCAAACTTACCACAGGATCCATATTGGGGCCAGCTAAGTGCCGAAGGGGTATTTTCATTTTATTAGTTTACCCTGTGTGCGTGTTTGTGTACCTCACATTTTATTTACCCTGTGGAGGTACCTCAATTTATCTTTTTTACCTCAGCATTTATTTTCGTTATTTTCTTATAAATTATTATTGTTACATTTTCGTTGTCGTGTTCTTGGTTGGGTTTCGGAGTGAAGTCAAACGCTTCGTGTTTCTTCCATCCCGCACGCGTCATAACCACCAGATTGGAAGATCGCCTCGGGAGTTAAAGCTGGTTCTGTTCATCTGTCCACGGCTGGTGATAACTGGCTGCGGACGCGACAATATTGTGAAAAGGCTTTTGATTACAGTTTATTTAAACTTTTATAGTTTGGTTTAAATGGATTGTTTTTGTTTCAGATTTTATTGTGAAAGTGAAAGTGAAGTCCGAGTTCGTCGATGATTCGTTCCCTCAAGATGAAGGTTTGAACCACAAACACATTGTTGGTGTTGTAGTTTTATTGTTTATGATAATATACAGATGTCTGTCCCCCTTCATAATGGTAGGTTTTAAAGGCCAATCTTTTAACACGAATGTGTGTTCACTACGGTCTATTTTTGAGGATAGAAAAACTCGAAAAGCATTTTCCATAAAAGAGTAATTCTGTCACTCCTATTGGAATTGTCAATGGTGGCTTGTAAACTGAGCCTCAAGGGCGGTGTACAAAAGCGCTTTTTTAAAATAACAATAAATACAAGGCTCAGGGAGGTGAAATTCACTGCACGTGATGTGCAATGCGCAGAATAAAACGAGTGTTCATTTACATCCGTATGATGTCTTATAAATAAAGAAGAAAAAAGCACTCCTGACACTAGGCCTGGGCTTCAGACTTTGGCACACTCCCGCACATCATGATGCCAATGGAGGTCCCAGCTGCCATCGCCATTCACTACATCTGGCCGTGAATAATTATGGACCTAAATTTGCCTATCCAATTGCACAACTCGACATTGGCCCTATGTCAGTAATATGTCAGAATTGTTGTGCCAAAAAATGGAGGGGCGAGCTCCCCCACCCCACCCTCAATTCTGCTCCGTGGGTATGGTCAACTTCAATTGGCCCCTTGAACCACCAGCTCTGTTGAGAACGCTCACGAAAGGTGCCAAATCAGAGTCTGCAAACTTTTTGAAGAACGTACCGAGGAGGTACAACTGTTGCTTCCAAATGACATATTTTGGCACCGATGGGATAAAAGAGCATGTCTTCATAGCGACTTTTGAAGTGCAGGGACAAGTGTATCATCTCGCTGGCTCATTGTTCCCACCACATGGCCAGCTTTATGTCAGATGCTCCAGAGTTGGGACTGGAACGAGTTTGTTCATCTTTGCATATGATGGAAGAACCAGGAATGTAGTATTTCAAACCGGAGGTTCTCGCATAAATTAAGCCTGATTCAATCAGTGAGTAAGAAAGCCTCCAATCACCAATCCGTAGAAGACGGTTATCCTGCAAGTCTACAACGAAAAGCGTGTGTGTGTGCGCTCGCACTCACAATGTAAATCATTCCTGCTGTGGTAGGGATAGTGCAGGGACCTCCATTGGAGTAATACAAATTGTACCGTTGGAAAGCTGATGAATCAATTTATTTGATTGAAAAACAAATAATCGATTTACCCGTAACAAATATTTCTCTACGTTTAATCATAAATGTGCCTGTTTTAAAAGCCCTTCTCTCCAGGATTGAGGAAGAAGATGCGGGAATGCGAGCTTAATGTAGTGGTTCCAACAAAAACATTTGTTATTCTATGACAGCAGGAACCTTGAGAAGGACACTGGAGCACACAAAATTGTATATAGTAATACTTCTTGAAGCAGTAGAAAAATATATAAAGGTAAACAGAAGGAGCGTACAATCAACAACCAGGGCCACAACAACCGAACGGAGTCCCTCAAGGCTCACTCCTCTCCCCCACACACTTGAATGTTTTCATGCACAACAATCCACAACCAGCCGAGAACATACAAATAGCTTCATAAAATCACATCAACACAACAACAGCACAACTTAAACCCTTCCTCAGCATCTTCCAAACCCGATAGTTTGACAGTACCTTCAAAATTGATCTGTAACAGCTCCATGACATAATCAGGCATAATGGGTCCGTTTGTTCAGTTGTTTATGTTTTATCAAATTGTCGAAAATGAAACTCTTAATAGTAATATTGAGTACTGCGAGACGTGGGCTTGTGCCAAAATGAACACCTCTCGAGTTTTATATCATTTGTCATTTATTTTTAATGTTTTTCTTCAGAAACAAAGAAGTCTGTTGATTCAGTCATGCCATTGTTTAGTTTTATTGAGGTTTTTTTTTTGTTTCAGGTTTTACTGTTGAGGTGAAGTCTGAGTATGTTGAATCATCCTTTCAAGACAAAGGTCTGGACAACAACATTCTGTTTTTTTTTACATTGATGAGAGTACATTGCACTGGAGCTTGTTCGTTCTCTCTCTCTCTCTCTCTCTCTCTCTCTCTCTCTCTCTCTCTCTCTCTCTCTCTCTCCCCCTCTCTCCCTCTCTCCCTCTCTCCCTCTCTCCCTCTCTCCCTCTCCCTCTCCCTCTCCCTCTCCCTCTCTCTCTCTCCCTCCCCCTCTCACCTAAGTAGTTGTTGGACTTTCCTTAAGGGCATGTAACAACTTAAATTCCAGCTCTTTAACAAGGCAAATTTGAACAACACATTGAAACGTCACGATATATGTCGAGATACATGTGGGTATGATGGTTATGATATAATCAGTCGGTAACCATCTTGCAATCTCAATGATATCAAGGGATCAAGATACAACGGGATCACTTTCATGTTACAGATGCTGATGGGAAGCTGATGGTTGATCCTGAACTCGTGCAACGTCCCTTGAGAGGTAACTAAGTCTTCCTACTTTCACACTCCATGTAATTAGGTGTGCCAATATGCTTGAGGTGAGATGTGCTACTTTTTTTTCTTCTTCTTTTTTCCTCGTGGGAAACAACTGGACTTGCTGTTTGCTGACAGACAGAAACTTGATCATGACATGAGTTCAAGGAAGCCTTCATCCAAATCAACTAAACGTAACATGCAAGCACACACTTTCGTCATCGGATGAGGTCACCAGGGGTGGAATTAGTCATTTGGGGGCCCTATGCAGAATGCAGTAATGGCCCAGTGGGGCCCCTGTGAGCCCTGTCAATCTGTTGTTACACTAAAACGTGCAATTTTGTCTGTCGACAGTCTGTCTGAAGTCGATGTATTCGGTCGCAATTTATGCAATCACAACCTACTAAACTTGCCAAGGGGACTACGGGTCATAAGGCAAAGGTTGTAACAACTTCATCCCCCCCCCTCCCCTACCCTGCCCCCCGCCCCTTCACCAGGTGTTCCGAATGTGGGGCAACGCAAATTATCTTCGTAAAGGTGCACCGTGCTGCGCCATTCCCAGTCACGGCTGTGGTGTGAGGGTATGATGAGTGACGCTTAAGAACCCTTAATTGTATCACTGATTCACAAGTGAGGGGACTCTATCATTTTCACACTCACTTTGCCTATGTCGCCTTAGGCTCGACTGCAAAAATCCGGAGGAATTCCCATGTTCTATTATCTTTTTCCACCTTGGAAAAATGTTAAGGTGTATATTTAGCAACTCAAGTGGCACTTCATCTTATCGTGGCATTTTTCCAATCTCACTTCAAATGACTCAAGTCGTCTTTATATAATGGAGCAAGTTTTTGTGATTTATGTATGTACTTATGTTTGTCCACTCTTCACCCACTGGTTTGACAGCTGACTTGATGCCACCCACAATTGTAACCTGAAATACATAACCCAAAGTACCCAGAGCACCCAAAAGACCGCCCCCCCCCCATCTCCCCACCTAAAGACTGAAAAAACCTACAGGACCCAAAGCATTGCGTCCAAACATAGTGCTCAAACACAAAAGGAAAAGACAGCATTGTTGATTAACGTTTCAGTTCCCAATGACTTTAGACTAAATGCTTCAGAAACCAAGAAAATGCTGAAATACCAGGATCTGAAAATGAGGTCAAGAGGACTTGGAAATTGAAAAAGCTGAAATTGTACCAGTCGTAGTCGGAGCAACAGGGATGATCAAGAAAATCCTTACTGAACACTTAAGAAGAATTCCGGAGAATATCACTACAAATGAGCTACAAGTGGCGGCTGTCAGGCTGAGTGAGGAAGATTCTGAAAAGAGCCCTTGGAACGAACCTATGAGAACAAAGTTTCACAATCCGGTTCATAAATAATTATTATCCTTTACCGAAAAATGAGTTGGAGATTTTGAGTTCTGGGAGAACTTCCTCCCACCTCCTAAAACCCACAAATGAAGATAACAACCAACAGGAGACAAAGTTAACACTCAATTAGTCACACTGTTTGAAAAAGCAATGACTCCCTGGAATACAATGCGGATACTTGCAAGGTAAGATTGAAATCCGAGGGATAATGATACGACGTGGTATCTTACAAGGTGACAGCCTTTTCCCCCGCCTGTTTTGTCTGGCTCTGAACCAACTGAGTAACCTCATCAATGAACAAGGACACGGATACAATCTAACGTGCAACAGAAAAATGACAAAAGAACCAAGAAAGGTGACCCATCTACTGTACTTACATGGATGACCTAGAACTCTTCGCACCGAATGATGACAAATTGGCAGATCAACTGAAACTAGAAAAGCGCTACTCGGAGGACATTCAAATGGAATTTGGTCTTGAAAAATGTGCCAAATGGACATTTCTAAAAGGTAAAACAAAAAGAACATCCAACATCTCAATCAATCAAAGTACAATAATACAGGAACTAGAAAACGAACCCTCCTACAAATACCTCGGAATAGAAGAAGGCCCAGGTAAAACACAAAAAATGTGTAAAATACTCAGCAAAGAGTACCTTCGCAGAACAAGACTAATTCTGAAATTGTGCCTCTTTCCAATGAACAAAATCAAAACAACAAACCATCTTGCAGTACCAGTATACTTGTGCAATTAGAAACTGGCCACAAACGGAATTCAACAACTTAGACACCAAAACAAGGAAACTTCTGACTATTCACAAGATATTCTATAAAAAGCAATGCATTCCAAGATTTTACTTGCCGAGACAAGAAGGAGGCGGTCTCATGGAGCTTAAGTCCTACATAGAGGTCAACTTGATGGGGATGGAGAATGAGCCATCATAATGTCCAAGACCAAGAACACCACACCGATGCTTTTAAGAAAATGATGGGACTGAGTCAATCGGACAAGTGTAGGTTCCGCAAGGTAGAAACAGAATGTACAAGCCACCTCATATCAGGATGTAAAAGACTCATGTCAGAGCAGCTGTACACCCAAAGGCACAACAAAGTATGTTGAGCAAACAACTGACACATCTGCAAAAGACTCGTGAAACCATGAACCAAAATCAATCATTGAAAACAATGTTTTGATTTGAAAACATTGTTGCATTGTTGCAAACATTGAAAACAAAATCAATCAAGACCTCAAAAATGAAGTGAAAAGATCCTGGAAGCTGAAGAGCGTCGAAATTGTACTGGTGATTATTGTAGCCTAATGGGAATAAAAAATACAACAATAAAGAGCAATCAGAGATTGCAGACCCTCGCCAGGACGTGATTTTTGTGTTTTTTAAGGCTTTTGTGTTTAATCAAATATGGCGGCTGAACCACGTGACTGATGACGTCATCATTTTTTTGCTTCCGCCAATTTATCCCAGATGACGTTTCACTCGTGATACCAATGTTTACCTAAAATAGAATTGGTGGTTGAATTCAGTGACCAGATATGCAAATCCAATTCAAATAGAAAAGTCAATCGGATGTAAATTGAGGATTTTAGAAATTTGGCCTATGTTGACCTTTTAGCCTATGTTGACCTAAAATATAATTGGTGATTGAATTCAGTGACCGGATATGAAAATACTTTTCAAATTCCAAGTCAATCGGATAAAAATTGAGGATTTTAGACATTTGACAAAGTTGGTGACCAAAGGTGACCAAAAGGCCAAAGGCCAAAGCCTACGTTTACCTATTGGCCTTTTGACCCCAAAAACAATAGGCTTCTTGATTATGACCAGCCCTACCATTTGGTGAAGTTTCGTTAAGATCGGTTGAAAATTGTGACATGTCGGTTACTAACATACAGACAGACAGACAGACAGACAGACAGACAAACAGAATAACGCACAAGACCAACCAATATACTTGAAAAATCTTAGATTTTCGCAAGTACCAAACAGACAGACAGACAGACAGACAAACAAACGGACTCAAATCAATACCCTCTCCTCTAGCGAGGGTTTGAAAGGGAACCTGACAGAGATCTTAAAAATCATCCCTGGGAATATTATGATCCAAACAAATTGCAGTTGGAAGCTGTCTGAGGCTCAGTGACAATCCTCAAAAGAGCCCTTGAAACAAAACTTTGACGATAAGAAAACTTCACAAACTGATCCATGAATCATGACCCCTTATTGAAATGGAGGTGGATACTTTGAAACCTGGGAGGACTCCGTTCCACCTTCTGAAACCCGTAAATGGAGATAATAACCAACGGCACACACACACACACACACACACACACACACACACACACACACACACACACACACACACACACACACGAAATACGCTACTCCTCCAACCGAGAGCATTGGGAGGTGATTATCTCAGCAGGGAGCACCCAATCAGGATTGGTCTTGCTGGTAGGTGGCCTATGTAGGTTCTTCTTCAATGTCTCATTACCTACGCCACCGAAGGTGGATGGAGGTTATGTTTTCACTCCTGTATGTCTGTCTGTGAACAAAATATCTCAAAACGTTGTGGACTGATTCGGACGAAATTTGGCAGAGAGGTAGTGCACGTGACACAGACGAAATGATTAGATTTTGGTGAAGATCCGGATTTGGCTACTAGAATTTTAAAAGTGATTCTTCATCATTGGGAGATAGGCCAAAAACGATACATAGCAGGATATCTCAAAAAATTATGGACAGATTTGGACGAAACTTGGTGAACAGGTTGTGTATGTGACAAGGAAGAACCGATTCGATTTTGGTGAAGATCTGAATATGGATTCGGATATGAGAATTCTTTAATTTTTAAAGTGATTCTTCACCATTGGGAGATAGGCCAAAAGCGATGCATAGCAGGATATCTCAAAGTTATGGATGGATTTGGACGAAACATGGTGGATCGGTTGGGTGTGTGACATGGAAGAATCGATTCGATTTTGGTGAAGATCTGGATTCGGATCCAGCTACTATAATTTTTAAGTGATTCTTCACCATTGGGAGACAGGGCCAACAACTATACATTGCGGGATATCTCAAAAGGTTATGGATGGATTTGGACGAAACATGGTGGACAGGTAGTGTGTGTGACAAGGAAGAATCGATTCGATTTTGGTGAAGATCTGAATATGGATTCGGATATGACAATTATTTAAATTTTTAAGTGATTCTTCACCATTGAGTGATATGGCCAACCAGGTGGAGGTATGCTCTCTACTGAGTGCCGTTCTAGTTATTATTAGTCCCCTACCGGTGTACACCGGAGGGGACTTTGGGTTTGCACGCCGTTCCTCCGTCTGTCAGTCTGTCAGTCTGTCCGTCCGTCAGTCTGTCAGTCTGTCAGTCCAACAGTCCGTCGCGCAAAGAACAGTTTTCCGGACTTTTTTCTAAACTCTTCATGCTAATGATTTCAATCTTGGTACATGGTTTCCTCATGATAAGTTACAGATCAAGTTCGAACTTCACGACGTTTCGATCATTTTTGACAAAGTTATGGCACTTTGAACTTTGGTAATTTCCCCAACAGTTTTCCGGACTATAATTTGGAGTGCGGTAAGTCAAAGCTGTTAGTATTCCTTGTTTTAACTCCAATTTACATTCTGTTTCCACTTTTAGTGAGAAGTAGGGGTCTGTGCATCCATTCATGAACTTTATTTGGTGCAAATCGGATCATTTTTAGCCGAGTTACCTCAGACCGTGAGTTGGTAATTATATAATTCACACAGTGCAATACGTGTAGGCCGCTCCACGGAGCGACCTTGTGGGCTTATTTTAACTCCGATTTACATTCTGTTTCCACTTTTAGTGAGAAGTAGGGGTCTGTGCAACCATTCATGAACTTTATTTGGTGCAAATCGGATAATTTTTAGCCGAGTTACCTCAGACCGTGAGTTGGTAATTATATAATTCACACTGCCGGTAGGGGACATGTATTGTAGCGCAATACTCAGGATGCTTGTTGTTGTTACTTTTTTCATTTTGAAGTAGCCTTAGAAAAATGCCACAATAATGTGGAACGACGCTCAAGCTGCGACATATTACACAACGTCCCAAGGCGCAAAAAGGCAATAAAGCATGTGAATTCCTCTGGATTCTTTGCAGTTAAGTCCAAAGCAACGTAGGCTAAGCGAGTGTTAAAATAATATGGAGTGCTCTTACTCATGATACAATTGAGGGTTCTGAAGCGTCACTCATAATACCCTCTCTGACCACCACTGGAAGTGGCACTCCAGGGTACACGTTTACAAAGATAATTTGTGTCGCTCCACCTTCGGAACCCCAAGTGAGGGGAGCATATGAAGTCGCTACAACCTTTGCCGTATGGCCCTTGGCAAGTTCAGTTGGTTGAGATTACATCCTGATAAGTAAAGACCGAATACATCCATGAAGAAGGCATGTCAAATAATTTGACACAAGTGGCCACATGGGCCACCCAGGGCCAGGTTTTGGTGACATCTTGCACCCAGGCTACCGCTTATTTCGATCCCTGCTGTCATAATTACTACTCTTATCTGTTATTAGGCTTTTTGGATAAATCATAGGATGTCATGCTATGGAAACTCAAATATTTGACCATCTGTTTTTTAAAACTCACTCGATATGACAGATCCAGATTGAGTCTATTTCAGAGTATGAACGAGGTAAGGATTAGCATGTTGGATGAGCTGAACATTTTCGGCCATTTGAAGCAGAACTCTGCAAGGTGGTTCTGAGATTTTGAAATGGCAGTGGTAAATCCATATAGCATGATGGATCACTTTAAGGCTCCTTCATTTACACCATACAACTTACAAAGAAGATCACTCCTTTAAATTGAGATCAAATGTAACAGTGAGTTGACAGCTGACATGAGCAAAGACATATCCATTGGAGTGTTCATATCAAATTCTATTTTTCTACTTTGCTATATTTATCATGAAGATGAGTTTTAATTTCTGGTGTTTATGGAATGATTCCAATGTTGCTTCTGCTTTGTGAGAAATGAGTACAGACGTGGGGCGAATTTAAGATAAAAATGGAGTCCATTATGCTTTTTTTTGTTTTATATTTCTCAGCATAATGATTTGTTGATGCTTTTCTGAATTGTTTTACAGGGAATCAAATGAAAATGGTTTCTTGTTCCAAGTCAAGTTCTCACTTGTTTGACAGCGAAGTTTCTTTCAATCAGAACATGACACAGAATTCTTGTCAGGAAGTCAACAAATATAGTCGTGTTCTATCGAAGAACAACAATTGTATTACGACATTCAAGAAAACTAAAAGGAAGGAGAAGCCGCACATGTGTTCTGTTTGCAAGAAAACGTTCAGTTCATTAAAATATTTAAAAATATGTCAAAGATTACACAAACGTGAGATGCGACACAAGTGCAATGTGTGCAGCAAGGAATTTTGTAATTCATCATCGATGAAACGTCATCAAGTAAAACACACAGGAGAGAAGCCTTTTCAATGTCCTGTGTGCAGCAAGACTTTTGCTTTTTCATCGTCTTTCAGTCGACACAAAAAATTACACTTGGGAGATAAGAAGAAGCCATTTAAGTGTTCTGTTTGCAAAAAGGATTTTACCAATATCACGCCATTGAAAATACACCAAAGAATACACACAGGACAGAAACCATACACGTGTTCACAATGCAGCAAATCATTTAGTGACTCATCAACTTTACGTCAACATCAAAGAATACACACAGGAGAGAAACCATACAAGTGTTCAGAATGTGGCAAATTGTTCAATAATTCAGCAACTTTGCGTAAACATCACAGAACACACACAGGAGAGAAACCTTACAAGTGTTCAGAATGTGGCAAATTGTTCAATAATTCAGCAACTTTGCGTAAACATCACAGAACACACACAGGAGAGAAACCTTACAAGTGTCCTGTGTGCAGCAAGACATTTGCATATTCTTCCTCTCAAAATGTACATAAAAGAATACACACGGGAGAGAAGCCGTACAAGTGTCCTGTTTGCAATAAGGATTTTACCACCACAAATAATTTGAAAGTACATCAAAGAATACACACAGGAGACAAACCCAACAAGTGTTCACAATGCGGCAAGGCATTTAATCAGTTATCACATTTACGTCGACATCACATAATCCACACGAGCAAGAAAACAACAAATGAGAAAAGGTATCCTTAATCCATGTCGTTACAAACTTCCAAAAACAGGTGCAAGTGAAGGATACTACACAGGAAAACGAAACAGACACAAACACAGCCCCAATGATCGCAAAGAAGAAAAAGGAAAACTATAAAAATAACAAGTACAAAAAGTTTTAATTAAAACAAAAGCCGCGTCGATGTTACACAATGCCTAGATGCAGCTGTGCCTATAACGTCGATGTTATAGGCACAGGACATTCCTATTGATTCGATTACTTGATGTTATTTTTGTGCAAAGTGAAAATATATCTCGGCAATTTCCCGTGTGTGGCGACGAATTTTTAATATATCTCGGCATTTTCCCGTCTGTTATTTCAGGCGGTGTATGACTGACCATGCCGCGATTTAAAAAAATATATATCTCAGCAATTTCCCGTGTGTGGCGACACGTGAACGAAGCTATGCTCCTCTCTCCACATTTTTGTGACGACGTATAAATTAAATATTTCATCGTGACGATTGTCATCAAATGGACGAATTTTTAATATATCTCGGCATTTTCCCGTCTGTTATTTCGGGCGGTGTATGACTGACCATGCCGCGATTTAAACAAAATATATATATATCGGCATTTTCCCGTCTCTTATTTCGGGCGGTGTATGACTGACCATGCCGCGATTTAAAAAATATATATCTCAATGGACTTGAAGTTACAGGCCTTTGAGAATTCATTTCGTTCTATAAAGGGCAACTTTCATCGGATTTTCTTCCCGTTTTTTTTCAACCGAGTCTAAAACTATGTTAGCGACTGTGAAAAATGAAATAATATATCGAATTTGATTTGAAATAAAACTGTGTGAGAGAGGAAGACACCACAGGCCTACAAAACAGGCCTCAAAGCTATGCGAGTTAATAAAATGGTGGATATTTGTTTATATGAAGGCTCTCCCAGAATGGGTGGAGCTATGGTTCCCAGAATGGGTGGAGCTTTGAGGTTTTGTCTTCTCTGCAAGAACAAGAACAAGAAGAACAACAACAACAACAACAGCAGAGGGCACTCTATGAGCAGCGTCTGCGACGCGGCTAAATATCAGCAGATATAATCTGACAAATGGGAGAATGACAAAAGTACAGGAAGATTCAAAAAAGAGCTTGACAGAACAGAGATCGACAAGGAAAGCTCAGGCTAAGAAGAGGTCAAATTAGTTGGGATGGAGAACGAGTCATCATAAATGCCCAAGACCAAGGACACTGCAGCGATGCCTTTTAAAAAATGGAGGGATTGAGCCAATCGGCCAAATGCAGGTTTTGTGGGGTGGAAACAGAAAGTACCAGTCACCTCCTTTTGGGATGTAAAAAGCTCATATCGGAACAATTGTACACAGAAAGACATGACAACGTTTATAAAGTAAACCACTGGCACATCTGTAAACATTTCAACATTCCGGTTCCAGGGCAATCATGGAAACACAAACTAAAGTTGATAAATTTGTCCGGACATAGTGCTCAAACACAAAAAGGAAAAGTCAGCATTGTTGATTGAGGTTTCAGTTCCCAATGACTTTGGACTAAATACTGCAGAAACCAGGAAAATGCTCAAATACCAGGAGTTGAAAAATGAGGTCACGAGTATTTGGAAATGAAGAAAGCTGAAATTATACCAGTGATAGTCTGAGCAACAGGGATGATCAAGAAAACCCTTACTGAGTACTTAAAAAGCATTCCAGGGAATATCTATACAAACGAGCTGCAAGTCACATTGGGGATAGGAAGAGGTGACCAAAAGCAAGATGGCAGTGAAGTGACGCTTGTGACGATTTTAAATGATGCTTGTTATATAATACAGTATTGTTACAAAGGTGTTTATAATATGTTGCATGGGGAATACTTGCTTCCGGATTAAGGAGGAATAAAATGATTATCGTATAAAATTAATTTGATTCTCGTTGAGCATTTTATTACTTCCGCCACCAAAGGTGGATGGGGATTATGTTTTCACCCCTGTCTGTCTGTTTGTCCGTTTGTCTGTCCGTTTGTGAACAAAATATCTCAAAAAGTTATGGACGGATTCGGACAAAATTTGGCAGAGATGTGGGTATTTACAAGGTAGAATCTGCCACCTACATTGGTGGTCAGCGTATGCCACAAGGATGAAATGATTAGATTTTGGGGAAGATTCGGATCCGGCTATTAGAATTTTTAAAGTGATTCTTCACCATTTGGAGATAGGGCCAAATACGATACATAGCAGGATATCTCAAAAAGTTGTGTATGGATTTGGACGAAACTTGTTGGACAGGTTGTGTGTGTGACGAGGAAGAATCGATTCAACTTTGGTGAAGATCCGGATCCAGATCCAGCTAGTAGAATTTTTAAAGTGATTCTTCACCATTGAGTGATATGGCCAACCAGGCGGAGGTATGCTCTCTACTGAGTGCCGTTCTAGTTACCCTGCGCTCGCGAAGGGAAAAGCGGGGTTAAGCAATCGGGTGCGTACGTGTGCCGTGTCTACATTTTAAAAATTCATTTTCTCGGCAGCCGTTGTTCCGATTGACATGAAATTTTACCGTAGCGCCTCTGCCTGTGGATTTTTTTGTGTGATAATTATGACGTCATAGGTCACGTAGTACGGATGCCATCTTGGAAAAACGTTGCACCTCTATATCTCCCAAACCGCTTCATGGAAAAAATTGAAACATGGCTCATTGTCAAGTACTTCCCATGGGGAATAAGATATGTTGATGATGATGTCATCAGTGCCTTCATTATGACGTCATAATTCAGCAAGTACAACGCTTGATCTGATCATTATAAAAAAAACATCCTCTGCAACTATTCGTCCGATGGACACGAAATTTTCAAAATGTGAGCGGCTCCTGTGGAATTTTTTAATGATAATTATGATGTCATTGGTCTAGTGATACAGGCGCCATCTTGTAAAAATCGAAAAATGTTGCACCTCTATATCTCCGAAACCACTTTATGAAAAAAATTGAAACATGGCTCATTGTGAAGTACTCCCCATTGGGAATAAGATATGTCAATGATGATGATATTGGTCCATTCGTTATGACGTCATAATTCGACAAGTACAACACTTATCCGATCATTATGAATTTTTTTCTCAACAACTGTTGGTCTGATGGACACGAATTTTCACCATCGGAACGCCTCCTCCTGTAGAATATATATATTTTTTTGTATACAAGATTGAGGCTCGTGTAAGAGCTAACATTAATGACAAAAATAGACAAAAAACAAACAGACACATAAGACGAAATAAAGGGAGTGGGAGACAAGATGGGGAGAGAGGGGGAAGCACACAAGTACAACATTTGAGAGCAGGGACATCGGGAGATCTGTGGGAGGGAGGGGGCTTGGGGGAGGAGGCGTGGGAAGGGGGGTGGGGGGTGGGAGAGGTCAAAAAGCACATGGACACTGCTAGGACTTCCAGGAAAGAAGTCGGTATTTCAGAAAAGTGGATCTGGGGTGAATTAACAGGGGTAGAAAAGATCAAGGTTTTGGATGGGGGAAGATAAGAGATGGTGGTGGACAGCTGTTTTAAAGACCTGGAGGGATGAGTGGGATTGAAGAGAGTGAGGGAGTTTGTTCCAGAGGCTGGAGAAAAGAGGAATGAAAGAGTGAAGGTGAATAGAGAGTCTTGATTTTGGCAGTTTCACCAGAAGAGGGTTGCAGGCAGATCTTGTGCCACCTGTAGGAGTACTTGGGTGACAGACAGAGAGAGCTGGGGGAGTGGGGGAGCAAGGCTGGAGATGAGTCGCTAGAAGACAGAAAGACCACCAACCTGCCTGCGGTGAGTAGGTGAAAGGCCCTTGGAGTTAGCTTCATCGCAGGAGATTCCAATGATTGTGAAAGCTTTGGTTTCAACAGCGTGAAGACGAGCTAGGTGTGAGGCAGGAGCACCAGCGCAGAGGGGAGAGCAGTATTCCATTGAGCTGCGGATGAAAGGTTTGTATGTGGCGAGGAGCTCAGGTGGTTATCATTATCAAAAGGATATTATCATTTTAATGATAATCATGACGTCATAGGTCATGCGGTGCAGCTGCTATCTTGAAAAAAACGAAAAACATTGCACTTCTATATCTCCAAAACCGCTCCATGAAATTTTTTTGAAACATGGCTCATTGTAAAAAACACTCCACATGGGGAATAGATGGTGTTAACGATTACGTCATTGGTGCCATAATTATGACGTCATAATTCGACAGGGACAACGCTTAGTCTGATCAGTTTGAAATGTATTGAGCGTGATCTATGCAACAATTATATAAGAGAATATAAATTTATGATGTCATCGCTCACGTCGTCTGGCAGCCATATTGGATCAAAGAAAAAAAAACGTTCAAAAACAGAAGATTTGGCTCGCACCAAGTTGACTGCGCAGGGTAAGTATTCTATGAATACCATCTCGTTGTAAATGTGTTAATGTGTGCAGTAAATGTTTGGAAACTTTCTGAGAATGGTGAAAGTGTGAAATTATGAAAGTGAATATGGGTGCGAAATAACAAGCAGAATATTCTGGATGTCATGAAAGAGTGGAAATGTTACCCGCCGCTCAGAGTGTGTGTCACAATGTACTATCCTTTTTCAATTGGAAGTGTTGTTCGATCGGCCTCTGGTGTTTGCGACATCTTGCGCGGTGATAATAGTCCTCTTGATGACCAATTTCCATGAAGAGCGCCATTTTGAAACTCAGAGGTTGGTGTTTAGGGATGAGGGTGCTCCCTTTGAGTTTACGAAAGGTTTTAAGGAAAAACTTAACGAATATTCGACGATGCAACGATCCTCAAATTAAGGATGTCCTTAAGGAGAAACTTGAGGAAATTTTTTAATAAATCCTCAAATCTTTCCTGAAGGATGCTTCGTGCAACCGGGCCTTGGTCCTCAATATAATTCCAAAAATAAAGGTGGTGACTTTGTATCCTAAAAGGGTTCTTTGCCACCTCTGACACCCACCGAAGCAGATTCCATTTAACTGAAAAGGACTTCAGAAAGATGGTCCATTAATTAATCAGTGGCCAGAGTGAGGGACAGGGAATCTGTGAAAATTCCTGAATGCAAGAGCAAGATGGCTTGATTTGTCTTTCACCCTGACATCCAGGTCACATGATCAAATTACATGAACCAGAAACACAGTGGGTTAAACTCAGGTTTTCCTTGGCTTTACCTTTCAACAGTGGAGCTCACCATTTTTGGGGTCTGAAGACTCGAGGTCATCAACTTGCCATGCTGCGAAGATTTTTTTGATTGATTTTTAACTCAACTGGACCACCATCCAGTTGAGTTCATCACATACTGAACCCTCCGGCGTCCGTCGTCTGTCGTCGTCGTCTGTCGTCCGTTAACTTTTCGACGTTAACACTCCAGCGTCCACAAATATCAACCGATTCTGATCAAACTTAGAATGTTTAACCCTTACCACACAATGTTTAACCCTCATCCAAAGGACCAGGTTTGTATTACATTTCAGCCCGATCCGTTGAAAAATGGCAGACTTAGGCGACCATTTTGTTTTTGGTCATGAAAACGACGTTAACTCTCTAGCGTCCACAAATATTAACAGATTTTGATCAAACTTAGAATGTTTAACCCTTACCACACAAGGTAGGTTGCTATTGCATTCCAACCCGATCCGTCACAAAATGGCCGCCATAGGCCGCCATATTGTTTTCAGCTCCGA
Organism: Myxine glutinosa; assembly: GCF_964187855.1. Classification (NCBI taxonomy): domain Eukaryota; kingdom Metazoa; phylum Chordata; class Myxini; order Myxiniformes; family Myxinidae; genus Myxine; species Myxine glutinosa. Next base: position 60,700,421 of record NC_136265.1, read on the forward strand.
AACGACGTTAAGACTTTAACGTCCACAAATATTTATGGAAGATGTGGGGGTGGGTGACTTTGAAAGCGAATTACACCCGTTTCCTTTTATCTACACAACTATATTTCTGCAACATTGTTGTAAAGTGTAACATTGTATGGAAGATGTGGGGGACTACCGATTCCTCTCCGTCCTTGCTCCCCCAGCTCTCTCTGTGCTCTGTCCCCCCCAATATTCCTTCAGGTCGCACAAGATCTGCCTGCAACCCTCTTATAGTTAAACTGCCTAAATCTAGGCTCTCTGCTCACCTTCACTCCTTCATTCCTCTTTTCTCCCGCCTCTGGAACAAACTCCCCCACTCCCTTCAATCCCACTCCTCTCTCTCCAGGTCTTTAAAACAGCTGTTCACCACCATCTCTTATCTTCCCCCATCCAAAACCTTGATCTTTTCTGCCCCCGCTAATTCACCCCAGAGTCCTTGCAGTGTTCATATGTTTTATACCTATCCCACCTCCCCCCAAGTCCTCCCGATGTCCCTGCTCTCAAATGTTGTGTTTGTGTCCTTCACCCTCTCTCCCCATCCTGTCTGCCGCTCCTCTTGTTTTTTGTGTGTCGGTTTGACTTTTTGTGTAATTAATGTTAGCTCTTTCACGAGACTCGATCTTGTATACAAAAAAAACAAAAAAAAAATTGTATGAGTTGTAAAACAAGGACAAATACAAGGATACAAGGACCTTAAAATTATTACACAAGGTTGTTCGCTTTTCATTTAAGTCAAATCTAGTACAGACAACTGACCTACTTTAAAGTTGTCCAGTCAGTTCAGTTGAGTTCTGCTTCCCTGGAAGCTCTAGTTTTGATTGCACCTTCTGAATTTAGGAAGAATGAAGAGTGAGTCAGAAGTGAGGAGAAGCTCTCCACAAAATGCAAAGGCTGAACAAAGTGACACCTGCCTCAAAAACAGCACAAACTCGATTCCTTTTTGCTTCATTACCTCCGCCAGCCACTTAAGATGGATGGAGGATATGTTTTCACCCCAGTCTGTTTGTCTGAGAGCAGGATATCTCAACATTGTGGCTGAATTTGGACAAAACTTGGTGGACAGGTTGAGTGTGACAATGACGAATTGATTAGATTTTGGATTTTGGTGAGGATCCGAATCTAGATCCTATAATTTTTAGTTATTCTTCAGCATTGAGAGATTGGGCCAAAAACGATTTTTTAATTTTTTTATTTTTGGTATACAAGATCGAGGCTCATGCAAGAGCTAACATCAATCACCGAAATGCCATCACCTAAATTTTGTGCTGCTTATTTTAGCTTTTAGCTACAGCATATCTGTGTGAGAATTTAGTGATATTTTGGAATTGGTATAAGGTCAACTCGCAACGGTACCCGCCTTAAGGGCGGGGCTTCAATTGGGAGGCCCAAATGAAAAGGCAAAATATCAGAAATTGAAGGCTTTTTTTAATTTTAAACGATTCATATAAACATCCGTTAAATCATATCACGTGCAAATCATCAAAATCGAAACAGTATTTGTAGAATTTCAATAAAAGCCACATCACTGTTCATATCGGTAAATATTATTCCATCGTGTTTGGAAAAACTGGAAAATTGGAAAAATTGGAAAATTTGGATTTTTTACTCCAGAGGGTCCCAGGATTACCCACCCAAAATTTCGTTGCAATCGTTTCAGCCGTTTTTGCGGTACTCTGCCAGAGCTGTCGCTGTGCTGAGGTCCTTGGAAAGCCACCCTCAAACGCTGCCTGCAGCACACCATCGAGGTCACACACAAATGTAAAGCCCAAATCCGCAGACACGTTTGCAGGCACTTCATCCATGTCTTTGGAATTTTTCTCGGGCAGAATGACGCATCTAATGCCAGCACGGTGCGCCGCCAGAACTTTGTCCTCGACACCACCAACCGGCAACACGAGACCACGCAATGTGATTTCCCCAGTCATAGCAACGTCGGAACGAACAAGGCGGCCGCTGAAGAGGGATGCAAGGCAAACCACCATGGCGACACCAGCCGAAGGTCCATCCTCAGTGACAGCACCAGCAGGAAAGTGCAAATGCACATCTGTGCGTTCCATAAGGTCCGTGGAGGCCAAATTGTTGCACAGGTCGTAACGGCGCGCATTGCTACGCAGCCATGTGATGGCCAGCTGAGCAGACTCTTTCATTACGTCTCCCAGTTGGCCCGTCAGTTTTAGTTGCCCATCACCCTCCATTCGGCTCGCCTCCACAACAATGAGCTCTCCACCCACAGGCGTCCATGCCAAGCCCAGCGCTACACCAGGCTGACTCAGTCTCTCCGACACCTCCATCTCATAAATAGGAGCTCCGAGGATGCCTCGTAGAGCATGATCATCAACGATGATGGGCATTTCAGGCAAAGGATGTACGTCATTGCCTGCCGGCTCAGACAAAGGTACAGTCTATTGCTCCTCAACACCTTGCCTCTCTTTGGGTTCATCGTGCTCATTTTTCTTGGACCCCTCAATCCAATTCTCGGCCACACGTACAGCCACAGCACGGCACACAGCTCCTATTTTGCGTTCAAGCGGACGCACTCCAGCCTCACGTGTGTACCTGCTGATAAGGGTGGACAGCGCGGCAATTGGCAATTGTATATGCTGCTCAGTTAGGCCGTGCTGCTGAAATTGCTTAGATTTTGTCCTGATATTTCAAAAAGTTGTGGACAGATTATGACAAAACTAGGTGGATTTACATGGCAGCCATTTTGAAAAACCAAACAAATAAAAATTGACTCCTCCTTCCTTTAAAAAAAACAATCCGGATGATCAACTGGTATTTTTTTTTTTGGCCTAACCTAAAGATGGTACCACAGTCACATTTTCGTATTCTGCCATTTTTATTTCTTCTCCGAAAAATCTGGCACGATGATGTTGGTCAGACACTCAATTAAATCCTCCCTGGTGTCTGAGTAGGTTGAAGTTCAGAGGGCAACTTGGTGTGTTCGGGTTGCAACACCATGTCAGGTAAAAATGTAGTAAATTGAGAACAGCTAAAGGGATTCAAATCATACTTGGTACTACAAGTATCTATGATGATGTAAATATGAACTGATTAGATTTTCGGGCCAAGAGGTCAAAGGTCAGAGGTCATGTGAAGTAAAAATTATGTTGCAACACCAACTTGTGAATAAGTGATGGGATTTGGAACTACATATGTATATATGATGCAAAGGTGAACTAATTGGATTATGCCATCCAGAGGTTCATATTTTGGGGTGCCAATTTGATTCATCCACCTGCATGAAGAAGTAATTGTATTTTATTTGCCAGATGTAGGGCGCCTCTTGATATATAACTTTTCTAGAGCATTACTTGGTTCCTCCTCAGAACACAAGGGTAGTCCAGCATGCACACGAGATTTTTTGAATGCCCCTTATTTTGTATTGTTTGGCATTTTCTACAAGCTATGGAATGTCCCTTCTTTTCTATACTTTGCCACATTTCTATACCCTTATTATAAAGGGGAATTTCCTATGCCCCTGGCATTTTACCCAAGAATGTCCCTTCTTTTCTATAGTTTGCCACATGACACATCCCATATAAATGGGCCTTTTCTATGCCCCTGGCATTTTTCACAAGTTACATTTTAAATACGAACAAAATGCATTTGTTCATCGTACAAGACTATTCAAGACGATATAAAAGACTTGGAAAAAGTAAGGGGGGAAAAATATATTCAACCCAGATGGGATTCGAACCCACAATCCACAGCTTGGGCCTCTGATGCTTTATCCATTAGGCCATTTAGCCAGCATGTTAGAATTTTATTTTTACGGCATAGCCCATTGGGCAAAGCTGTCGAGAACAGTGTTTGTCCGTCCGTATGTATGCATGTCCCCTCAAACGTATACCAATCAGAGCTGATGATCTGGTCACATGAGAGGGTGATGTGATTACGGCGGTGCGGCGGCTGACTCCACACACCGCCATTTTAATTCCAATTTCGTTCAGGCAAAACATATCGTCGAACCTGTCATATATCACAATCACCATGCTCTACCTTTATGTTTTTCATTCATTCACGGTGAAACACAAACAAACTGATTGTTAAAATGACCATCAAATATCGAAAGCATCAGCATTAGGGCTCTTCCATCAAAATGGTACATATAGGGCTATAGGCCTTAGGCTTTATGCCTCACCTTCGGACCACTTCGGACAAATTAAGCCCAGGTTTCTTAATACAGTCGTGTATCGTTTTCGTGGTATCGTTTTCGTAATAATAATAATAAAAATATAGCAAACATGACCAAATAAACATATTACCCAATCAAATATATAAGTCCTTGCGCGGGAATCTGCAGGCTGCACTACCCGTGGGTGGGATTTAGGCCTCGTCGCGCGGTCCGCTCACTCCTGGCTCCGTGCACGAAGCGAACAGGCCGTGCCCGCTCGGTCGCTCCAGCCGTGCTTGTCCTCACGATCTCGTTCACCAACACCAACAGCAAAGCCAGAAGATGTGAGCCAGCCACGAGAAGACAAAGAAGAGCGATGTCGGGACACGACCGTTCGCTGTCAAACCAGGACTCCAGAGACAAAGAAGAAGGCCAAGCCAAGAGAGGAAATGTCAGGCAGAGCGTTCGTTCTTTTATACTCAAGGCTCTGATGTCATCCCATGACGTCTCCGTGTCCGCTCCTATCAGCGAGTGCCATCTTGCCAGTCCTTACTTGAACCAAATTCCGGGCCAATCACTGTTCTTCGGGGCGTGGCCTTACGAGCCTACCTGTTCCTGTGTGCTCACAAGGTCGGTGTTATCAGCGGTAATGCTCAATGTCCTGCTTCCGGTTGGTTTTCACCCCTCAGCCCAATTGTCGTCACGGGGCGTCGTCCGAGCGTCCGTCAACTTTTGGTTTCCGTCAATTTAAAGAACAGCCTGAGCGATTAAATCCATTTTTGCAGTGTGTGTTGGGGTTGAGTAGAGGAAGGTTCCTTTCGAAAATGGGCGCGCTGCGATTTTCAATATGGCCGCCACGGCAGCCATCTTGAAATTGGTTTCCATCAATTTCGTGCAGAATGGCTTGTCCGATTAAATTCGATTAAATTCATTTTTGCAGGGTGTGTTGGGGTTGGGTAGAGGAAGGTTCCTTTCGAAAATGGGCACGCTGCGATTTTCAATATAGCCGCCATGGTAGCCATCTTGAAATTGGTTTCCGTCAATTTCGAGCAGAACGGCTTGTCCGATTAAATCCATGTTTGCAGTGTGTGTTGGGGTTGAGTGGAGGAAGGTCCATGGGCGCGCTGCGATTTTCAATATGGCCGCCACGGCAGCCATCTTGAAATTGATTTCCGTCAATTTCAAGCAGAACGGCTTGTCTGATTAAATCCATTTTTGCAGTGTGTGTTGGGGTTGAGTAGAGGAAGGTTCCTTTCGAAAATGGGCGCACTGCGATTTTCAATATGGCCGCCATGGCAGCCATCTTGAAATTGGTTTCCACCATGCATGGGCTGAGGGGTTACGCCCACTTTGCAGTGCTATTTCTTATTTTGTGTCATAAATGCACGATTTCTTTCTTGTGTGTGTGCTGTGTGTGTCATAAGGAACAGAGGAAAATAACAGAGGCCATTATGTACAGGGGATTAGCATTAATCCCGAACTAATTAACATAACCCCACCCCTCGTGATGGGAATGAAGATACGCTCTTCCATGACATACGGTCTGACCTATGTACATCAAGATGGCTACACTACCTATGCAATTCTACCTGGACTAAGGTAATCACTGCCTATCCCCTGCAAACGTAATAGTATTGTTGCAGTTTTTAGAACCTTCACATGTAAATTTAGTAGTAAATTCCCTTATAAATAACCCCTGTGTACATTTCCCCTTAATTGGCTGTTAATTGAAATAATTGCACCCTAGTTAGTCCACATTGCAACACGTAGCGAATCATAGGCCCTTTTCGTAGTTATATCATTATTATGTGTTTCAGGTAAGGCTGTGTTTCCAATAGTGACTATACGTTGCATCAAACAAATAAGATAGTTCCCCTTTCAATTTTCCCCAATCGCCTCTGCCAAGTGCCAGTGACATTTGGGCTGTTTTTGGTGGCGTTCGCCGCCGTTGCATTGGGCTGTTTTCTTCACCACCAAACCTCCATTATGCACGAGGTCATCTCGTAGAAGAAGGGGGAGGAGCCGCCAGAAGCAAGGGCGTGGCCCCACCTCGTCATAAAAGGTGGAGCGAGGGAGCCCTCGTCATCAAAGGTGGAGTCAGCGAGCCCTTGCCGACCAACCAGGGCTCTAGGGGCATGGCTTGAGAGGGCGTGGTAAGAAAGAACGGGCAGGTTCAAGAAAGTTCCACGGGCGTGGTTATAAAACCCTGGGGGTGAGGCCCCCACTAGAGAGACGCGCAAGGTTTTTGGAGTTGGACAAAGAAGGTTCAAGAGAGTCGCCCCTGCCGTGTGAAGCTACGAGACGCTGCTTCAAACAGCCCCTGCTGCGTGAAGCTACGAGACGCTGCTTCACACAGCCCCTGCCGCGTGAAGCGCTGACACGCTGTTTCGAGCAGCCCTGCCGTGTGAACCCGAGTGCGGGGAGTCGGCGGCTGCTCGCTTCCAGCCCTGCCGTTCTGCACGGACCTGAACCTTCTCCTTCCAGCCATTCATTCCTGCCTGCAATTCCCCATTAGTGTATGTGAGTTTGTGCTGTCTGTGTTGTCTGGCGTTCCATAATTAAGCTTGTATAAGGATTTGCGTTGTGTCTTCTTCTTCGCTGTAAATTACTTTAGTTCCTTTCTCCTTTGGTTTCTTTGGTTTTGTACATAATTAATAATAAATACCTGTTCCTCCTTATTCTTGGTTTTCATTCTCATCCAATCGTCTTTGTCTTTTCCCAATTGAGTACCTATGGCGCGATTTCGGCAGAACCGCTTTTAATCGGGTTTCGTCTATTGCGAACGGCTCAGATTCCGGACTGCTAAACCGCTCGGCAAAATACCATCTTGGCCGGGATTCGAGCGGTACTTGTCTCCCTGTTTTGCAGAGGGGTTGATAAAGGTATTCGGGCTAATACCTGGCCCAATAACCCTGATCAATCCCACCCCGCAAAAGAGCGTTACAAGTACCAGGACCGGTCGGACGGCCAGCTTAAAAAGACGAGGGGATTAAACCCCCCTTGCTAACGGGAGTGCCGTCCCCCGATTCCGTAACAATTGGTGTCTGGGAGTGGGATTTGGACCCAAACCAAATTTTTTAAACCATCTGGAAAATTTGGTCGAAATTTCGAGCGGCCGAAATTTTGTGTAACATCCTAAATTGAAGTCGTGCCATGGATGATCAAGGTGATCGGATGCCGGTGGGGGTAGAAGAAGAAGGGTTAGAGGCAGCCCAGGATCCCAGGGAGGAATTGGAGGAGGAACGCGATGAGGATGTGGTAGAGGGGGCGGCAGGCGCACGAGATGGCGGCGCTTCGCACGAGGTTGCAGCAGCACCAAATGGCGCCGCGCACGTGACCGCAGCAGCCGCGCCCGCGGCGCCGATAGACTGGGGCCTATTTGTGAACCAGATGATGGCCTTTGTGGCCAAAACAGGGCATAGCTTCAAGGGATTGGAAACTGAGATTGGAAGCCAAATCGGAGAAATGAGATGGGAAGCCAAATCGGGGAATTGAGAAATGACATGGGAAGCCAAATCGGGGAATTGAGAAATGACATGGGAAATCAAATTGGGGGGCTAGAAGGTAAATTGGGGGGCCAACTGGAGGACGTGGGTAATCAAATTGGGGAAATGAAGAATGGGTTAACGGGGTTGGAAAATAGGATGGCTGCCCAGGAGGACCAAATGGAAAGGGTGAAGAATGGGTTAGAGGGGTTAGAAAACAATATAGAAGGCAAATTGAGGGAAATAGGGGAGCAATCTGCCCAGGAAATTAAACAAATGGGGGATCAGATAGAGGAGGTAAAAATCGGGTTAGAAACCAAATTGGACACCCACAAGGGGGATTTTGGAGCAGATGAGGGCGGCATCTACAAAGGAAATAGGAGAGATGGGGGAGGATATAAGGCGCGGGGTGAGCGAAGAGGTCGTGGGGGTACGCGAGGAGGTAAAGTGGGGTGAGGAGCGCATGGAGAAAGAGGTGAGGAACAGTACGGCTAGGTTACAGGGGGGAATAGAAGACCTGATGCGGGGAGTAGAGCAGCTGACGGTGGGACAAAAGGAGTTAGGGGAGCAGGTGGAAAAGAACATGGCGGTTATAGGAGGGTTGAAAGTGTTACGTGGTCCCCTCGGTGAATACCTGGTCTCGGTGACCCCCGGACCGTGAGAGGAACTTCGCCAGAAAGCTGTATTAAATATGCGCTTTCGCCACGCAATCCATATGAATTTCACCCCAGAGACAACTGACGTTCAAGGATATATTTCAATGGGAATGACCATACAATTGCAATGACACAACCACGGAGATTTTCCCCGAGCAATCAACCATATACAACCATCAACAATTCCCAATTCACAAGCACTTTCCTATGAGTAAGATGGCCATCTTATATACGTGTGTCCCGGTGAGTACTCACGACACCCTTTCGGTCTCGGTCCCGCACAATGTCTCTGGGCCCCTCCTGACCAAGATGATGGTCGCCGTCACCGCACTCGGGCGGTAGAACGAACCCCGGGTGGACGTGTTTCCACCGGGCAGGTATCGTACCAGGCACCGTGGCTGCAGCCCCTCGTGGCCACGCGAAGCGAATACGGTAAAGCAAGCCAAACCCCACGCCGCTTGCAAGGCGCGTTAGGCCCCAACGGGCGACCCGCACGCGTCTGTTTGGACGGTGCCGCGAACGAGGCCAGGCGCGGGGTCGATGCACGGTCCCACGTCAACTTGCCGTCTCCACCGGGCAGGTATCGTCCCGGTAATTCCTCTCGCCAGACAGGCTTCGGATCGGAACGCCGCTTTTCCACGCAGCGCAAGGTCGATCCCACCTTTTTTCGGAGCGGGGCGAGGAAGAATAATACTTGTCCCTTTTTTTCCTCGTGTCTTTTTTTCTTCCGTTTCCGGTCACTTCCGTTTCTGGCCACTGGTTCAGAAGGGCTCCCGACCCTCCAATCACAACTACACAACAACTTAATATACTACACACGGATAAGCAAAGACCTGAATGGTAATTCACATACATTCACATAAATATGTAACATTCCCCCCCTTCAAGAAAGAAAGTTTGAACCCAGCGAAAACTTTCTTTGCCGGCCAATTTGGAGAAACAAACCAGATAACTCAACCCCCCCACATTACCAGTTCCCCCCGGGCACAGTTATCACTTAAAAATAAAGCAACCAAAATTTCACCACAACCCCTCCAGATTACTCACTCTGGACTAAGCACCAGCAACGACATTGTCCCTGCCAAATCAAACTCCATCTCATGGCCCTCTGACTTTGACCGTCAGTTTCTTGTGAAGGAAGGTTAAGGGGTTAATCAAAGATCCAAAGTTAAGCCACTCGATAGCACTTTTTCCGGGAGGCCAAGCCGAGTATTCACTACATGGATGCCTTTAGGAACGCGGAGTTCACGGTTAGTCCGTGCAGGAAAGTTCTCTACATGGGCGCCTTGAGGAACGTGGAGTTCACGGTTAGTCCGTGCATGAAAGTTCACTACATGGACGCCTTTAGGAACGGCGTTCACGGTTAATTCGTGTAGGAATCTTGGCTCGGCGGCTCCGCCGCATTCAGTGCTTCAACTTCTCAGAACTTCCCTAATAATTATGGTGGGACCACTTGTCCCTGTAGTCCCCTGAATAGCGGTCTCCTTCTCGGCCACTACTTTGACAATCCTTCCTTCGGGAGCTGCTGTAACTCAGGGAGCCTCCATAATAATATTGATTGCGGCCACCACCAAAACTACCGCCCAGTTGTCCTCTCCTGTAGACCTCTCGACGCCTACGAAATGCCTTCCCTACGGTTATGGTCCGACCCTCCAAATCCTTGCCATTCCAATTCTTCTCTGCCTCTCTGGCATCTTTTGTGCTGGCAAACGTGACAAAGCCGAACCCTCTTGACTGTTGCGTTTCCCAGTCTCTTACCAACCGCACTTCCACTAGCGGCCCATATCTGTTGAAGACAGAGGTCAGAACTTCTTCCTCTGTTTTGAAGTTCAGTCCCCCTACAAATAACTTGGCACTTTTGTCGCCATCCCGAGCTGGTGTGGTGTTATTTTCCCTGCTGGGCTCTTTACCAACCCTCAGGTTACCATAAACTTGACCCCCGGCCAAATCATTCCCGATAACCACAGATACACCCTCTACAGGAAGCGTGGCTTGTAAGCCGACGGTGACCGGTCCTGACACCAAATCGGACTCCAAATGGATGACATGAAGGGGAGCACTAACACCGCCCCCGATCCCCTGTAAACGAACACTATCCCCCGTTGCCGTCTCCTCGGACCATGGCAAAATGCCTTCAAGCATTAAAGATTGATGGGCCCCTGTGTCCCTCAATATCCTAACCAGTCTCCGGTTAGTCGAGGCTCCATCCAGTGACACAAACCCCTCTGAAATAAATGGTTGGTAACCCTTTTGATGGCGATTTCTTACGCTAGCCATCGCATTCGGAGTTGTAATAGTCGGACTCCGCTCTGGGTTGTCCCTTTTCATGAGGTAACAACTGGACATCAAGTGTCCAGGTTTCTTGCAAAACGCGCAAGTAGGCCCGGAGGAAAAACTCGTGGTCTGCCTCGGGCCCCCTGAAAAATAAGTTTGTCTTGGGCCCGCAGCCCTCTGACTTCGAACAGGTGGGGTATCCGCGTTGTCCCCATAATCCTCTCGAGGCCGCCGCCATGTATTGTCGTTCTCCGCACCTGCTGTTCCCCACCTCCCCTGCGGAGATCTAGGCGAGGAGTTAGGTTCATGGACCCCTATTCGGTGGGTTAAGGCATAATCATCTGCCATGGTGGCTGCGTCCCACAACTTTGGTACCTTCTTTTCCTGCAGGTACACTTTGATGTCCTCGTGGACACACTGCTGGAATTCCTCCACCAGGATCAAGTCCCGCAATGTTTCGAAGTCTTTCCCGACTCCTTTTGACTCACACCACCGATCAAACATGTTTTCTTTCACTCTGGCAAACTCCACATGGGTCTCACTCTCCCTCTTCCTGGCATTCCTGAATTTTTGCCTGTAAGCTTCCGGAACCAACTCATAGGCTTTGAGGATGTGCTTCTTCAGTACCTCATAATCTGCACATTGGTCCATTGGTAGCGCCGAATAAATTTCCTGAGCTTTCCCCACCAGCACACTTTGCACGAGTATGGTCCAGGCCTCCTCCGGCCAGTTTAATTGTCGAGCCACTTTCTCAAAGTGTGGGAAAAATTTCGCGACTTCCTTTTCACTGAACGGTGGAACCAGCCTCACATGTCTGCCCACATCCCAGGTTTTCTGGTTAGGTGTCGACCCCGTCAGCAAGGGTGGTGCCTCTCCCCGTTCTCTCATTAACTCCAGCTCCTTGAATTTGATTTCTTGCTGAAGCTCCATGTCACGTTCCTTTAATTCCCTTTCCGCTTTTCTCTCCTCTGCTTCGAGGTCCCTTGCAGCTCTCCTCTCCTCTGCTTTTCTCCCTTCTAACCTTTCCTGGAGTTCTCGTTCCACTCTCCTTTCCTCTGCTTGTTTCTCTTCTCTCCTCGCTTCTGCTTTCCTTTCTTCTTCTGCTAACCTTTCCTGGGGTTCTCGTTCCACTCTCCTTTCCTCTGCTTGTTTCTCTTCTCTCCTCGCTTCCGCTTTCCTTTCTTCTTCTGCTCTTTCCTTTTCTGCTTTCCTTTCTTCTTCTTTTAACCTTTCCTGGAGTTCTCGTTCCACTCTCCTTTCCTCTGCTTGTTTCTCTTCTCTCCTCGCTTCTGCTTTCCTTTCTTCTTCTGCTCTTTCCTTTTCTGCTTTCCTTTCTTCTTCTTTTAACCTTTCCTGGAGTTCTCGTTCCACTCTCCTTTCCTCTGCTTGTTTCTCTTCTCTCCTCTCTTCTGCTTTCCTTTCTTCTTCTTTGATCCGTTCCTGGCTCCGTAATTGCAACTCCAGTTTCCGGAGCTCAACGTCTTCTGGTTCTTCGGGTAGCCACTCCCAGGCTAACTCGTCCCATGTTCCTAATCCCACCATAGATTGTATCACCGTGGCCTGCAACTCTGCCTTCCTCAAATTAGTTCGGACCTCCAAGTTAAAATGTTTGGCCAATTTCAAGAGGTCCGACTTTAGCAACGCTCGGAACTGTGCCTCACTCGGGGTTACCCCAAAGTTCTGTGCCACAAACGCCATGGTGCCTATCGTTAACACCTGTTAACCTTCACCCAAGACTTTACCCCAATTTCTCAAAATTTTTTTTTACCAATTAATAATTAATTAATAAATTTTAATTAATAAAAAAATTATTATTTTATTATTTTATACAATTTTAAATCCCGGACGTAGACCCAATTGCGAAACCGCAAATCGTAATTTGGACGAGCCCCCAATTCTGTTACGTGGTCCCCTCGGTGAATACCTGGTCTCGGTGACCCCCGGACCGTGAGAGGAACTTCGCCAGAAAGCTGTATTAAATATGCGCTTTCGCCACGCAATCCATATGAATTTCACCCCAGAGACAACTGACGTTCAAGGATATATTTCAATGGGAATGACCATACAATTGCAATGACACAACCACGGAGATTTTCCCCGAGCAATCAACCATATACAACCATCAACAATTCCCAATTCACAAGCACTTTCCTATGAGTAAGATGGCCATCTTATATACGTGTGTCCCGGTGAGTACTCACGACACCCTTTCGGTCTCGGTCCCGCACAATGTCTCTGGGCCCCTCCTGACCAAGATGATGGTCGCCGTCACCGCACTCGGGCGGTAGAACGAACCCCGGGTGGACGTGTTTCCACCGGGCAGGTATCGTACCAGGCACCGTGGCTGCAGCCCCTCGTGGCCACGCGAAGCGAATACGGTAAAGCAAGCCAAACCCCACGCCGCTTGCAAGGCGCGTTAGGCCCCAACGGGCAACCCGCACGCGTCTGTTTGGACGGTGCCGCGAACGAGGCCAGGCGCGGGGTCGATGCACGGCCCCACGTCAACTTGCCGTCTCCACCGGGCAGGTATCGTCCCGGTAATTCCTCTCGCCAGACAGGCTTCGGATCGGAACGCCGCTTTTCCACGCAGCGCAAGGTCGATCCCACCTTTTTTCGGAGCGGGGCGAGGAAGAATAATACTCGTCCCTTTTTTTCCTCGTGTCTTTTTTTCTTCCGTTTCCGGTCACTTCCGTTTCCGGCCACTGGTTCAGAAGGGCTCCCGACCCTCCAACCACAACAACTACACAACAACTTAATATACTACACACGGATAAGCAAAGACCTGAATGGTAATTCACATACATTCACATAAATATGTAACAAAAGCGACACAAAAAGAGATTTAAAAAAAGAACTGATAGCGACAAAGAAGGAATGTCAGACGGTACACGAGGGGTTGATGAAGAGGTTAGAAGAGGTGACCGAGGCAATGGAGACAAAAGAACGGGACGTCAGGACGCACATAGAAACGACCAAGGTGGCGCTAGAGGGAGAAATTGAAGGGGTGCACCGGGAAATAAAGGAGGTGAGACAAAAATTAGAGGAAGTGGAAGAGGGGGCAAGTGAAATTAAGAAGAGACGGAGGGAGACTAAAAAGGAGATAAAGGAGGAGATGATGGAATTGGTGCAAGGTTTGTGCTCACAGCGTGATGATGTGCTTACTGACCAAATAAAGAGTTTGCAGGTGGCGGAGGAGGAACGGAAGAGACGAGGTGCCAAGGTGAGTGGCGATATGCTCGGGAATGTATATGGTGTTAGGGGAGATTCAGTGAGCTTGGGTGTCAGGCTAGACCCGGGCGTTCGTGAAAGGCCGTTGGTGAGGTATGCGACAGCTGCAGAGTGCGTGGACGGAGGGTGTGTGCAAGGATGTCTGACTATGGGGAGTGCGGAAGGTATTTGTGAGCCAGGGTGTGCGGCGGTGATCGGGTGTGTGCAAGAATGCACCCCCATGAGTGGTACGGAGTATGTACCGGGAGAGAGTGCGCGAGAAAGGTGTGGAACGGAGGTGTGTGTGAGGAAAAAGTGTGTGCCGAGAAGTGTGTGCTGTCGAGAGTGAGAGTGAACGCACGACCGAGTGTGGTGGTGAGAGTGACACGGAGAGTGAGTTGGTGGTGGCGTGGGTGCGGGAGGGCACATCGAAGCACGTGATTGGGTGTGCAACCGAGTGCACACCCATGGTTGTCACAGAGGATGTGACCGAGGAGGGGGTGCGAGGAGGGGTGTTGATGACGTGTGCGAACGACGAGTGTGTGCCAAGGTGTGCGGTTGTCAGGTGTGTAACGAAGTCTGTGAGCATTATGAGTAGTCCTGAGTTCGGGCGAGGGGAGAATGCACGAGCGAGTGCTGTGACAAAGTGTGTGGGATATACGAGCGGCGTTGGCGCGCCGGGTTTGGAGAGTGTGAAAGGGGTCGCGTATGCGTATGAGCATGCAAGTGAAGCATCGACGTTAAACGGAGCAGCGGTTAGACCGACGTTTAGCCGACGCGAGCCCTCGGTCCGTGCCGGGCTTTGGGTACTGCGGGAACCGGCGGGGGTCGTAATCACTGCGGTTTCAAAAGAACCGCCGTGCGTGACCCGGGCCGGGCCTCGCCCTGCATGGTTGCGTCCGCGCTCTGCTAAGCGGAGCGGGTGGCCCGGTGCGAGGGAAGGTAAGAAGGGTCGGGACGGCACCCTCTTGTGGTTGCGGCGTTCCGGCCGGGCGAGATTGGGCCATCGGGCGGGAGACCGAAAGGCTCCGCGCCGAGGTGGACCTTGAAATCTCGGGCCGAGTAAACCTCCCCTGAACCGAGTGCCGGACGGATCCAACCGCGGTAGACAAACCACCCGCCTTCATTGCTCGGCTTTGCGAAGCCGCGCTTTGAGAAGGTAATGACGCACCGAGGCTCGAAGATTAATGGACGATGGTATGGATAGGGTATATGATTGGCAAATTGGATTGGTAAATTTGATTGGGAAGATGATTGGCAGTAAAGATTGGCAAATTTTTGATTGGCAAAAATTGGATGGGCAGAAAATTGATAGTAGGAGCTGCCCGATGTGGAGGGATGGCAAATCCACCATCCCTCACATCACCCTGGGCAAATGAGTTGTAGGTTATGGGGTTATGGTGGTGAAAACCAAGTGAGGGAGGGTTTGGATAATGCATTAGGGACCTAGAGAAATGACCATACATTTTTTTATTTTTTTTTGTATACAACATCGAGGCTCGTGAAAGAGCGAACATTAATCACACAGAAAGACAAACCGACACATAAAACTTATAACATCGGGAGCGGTAGACAAGATGGGGAGAGAGGGGGAAGGACACAAACACAACATTTGAGAGCAGGGACCGAGAGACATGGAGACATTGAGAGATCTGTGGGAGGGAGAGGGCTTTGGGGGGGGAGGCATCGGAAGGGGAGGAGGTGGGAGAGGTATAAAACATATGGACCCTGCCAGGACTTCCAGGAAAGAAGTTGGAATTTCAAACAAGGTGGATCTGGGGTGAATTAGTGGGGGTAGAAAAGATCAAGGTTTTGGATCGGGGAAGATAAGAGATGGTGGTGAACAGCTGTTTTAAAGACCTGGAGGGAGGAGTGGGATTGAAGGGAGTGGGGGAGTTTGTTCCAGAGGCGGGAGAAAAGAGGAATGAAAGAGTGAAGGTGAGCAGAGAGCCGAGATTTCGGCAGTTTAACCATCAGAGGGTTGCTGGCAGATATTGTGCGACCTGTAGGAATATTTGGGGGACAGAGCACAGAGAGAGCTGGGGGAGCAAGGCCAGAGAGGAGTCGGTAGAAGACAGAAAGACCACCTACCTGCCTGTGGTGAGTGAAAGGCCCTCAGAGATAGCTTCATCGCGGGAGATTCCAATGATTCTGAAAGCTTTGGTTTCAACAGCGTGAAGCCGAGCTAGCTGTGAGGCAGGAGCACCGGCCCATAGGGGAGAACAGTATTCCATTGAGCTGCGGATGAAAGCCTTGTGTGTGGTGAGGAGCTCAGGTGTGCCTAGGAAGGACTTCGCACGACGGAGGATGCCCAGTCGGTGACTGGCTTTGGAGGCCAGCTTGGAAATGTGGTTTTCCCAGGAAAGATCATGGCAGATAGTGAGACCCAAAAGCTTGAGCGACAGAACTTCTTGGAGAGGATTGTTGAGAAAGTAGATGGGAGGGTTGTCCAGTCGATCTTTTCGGAGAGACATAGTAAGAGTGTGAGATTTGTCAGGATTGAAAGACATGTTCCACTTGTTTGACCAGTCTGTGATTTTGTCCAGGTCTTCAGAGAGTGAGGAGGCTGCAGACTGCCGATCTGAGGGAAGAGGAATGGAGCGGCAGAGAGTGGAGTCATCAGCAAAGAGATAGAGAGGATTTTCCAGAGAGTCGGAGAGATCATTGATGAAGACCAGAAAAAGCACAGGGCCCAGAACACTGCCTTGGGGAACTCCAGCCTGAACAGGAAGGGGAGATGAGAGAAATCCATTCAGGGCCACACGTTGACTACGACGTTGACATGTCATGTGTGGAGTTCCTTGGGGAACTCTACACACGACATGAGAATTAAGTAGCGACATGTACCTGTAGAGGGGACGTAGAATAGATTAGGTGGATTATAACGACGAGGGAGCGCAATGGAATAAGAGGCGACGGGGAAGCACGAGTTTCAGAAGGGGGGTCGTCAGATCAGGTGATGCAGTGTATGACTGAATAATTGCGATTGGGAGTTGTATTGAGCGTGAAAGTGATGGAGCAGCGTATTGTGAAAAGTGTGAGGTGATTGTGAGTTGTATTGAGCGTGAAAGTGTATGGAGCAGTGCATGAGTGAATAATTGTGATTGTGAGTTGTATTGAGTGAATGGTTCTGGAGGAAGGAGGGCGCAGGTGGCACCAGGTGTGTGGGCACAGGTGTGCAAACCCAGGTGAGAATGGTTGTGGGGAATAAATGGTCTGGAGTAAATGGAGTATGGAATGGATGGGGTGGAGTGAGTAGTGTGGAAAACGTGGAGTGGAGTGGTTGGTGCGAAGGGAGTGGATGGGGAAGATGGACCCCCATCACGAATACCCAGGGAGGGTAGTTTAAGAGTTAGGTAGAGGGTATAGGTAAATTGTGGTGGATATTGGCATCTGTGGTGCATGTGGTAGAATGGTGTTTGGATGGGTGCATTAGTGACGTGGAAATGGCTGGGCGTGTGGCCTGTTAGTGTGTGTGGTTAAATGGACACTCCGCCACTGTGAGGATGTCGGCCAGGTGAGGCCGCAGACGGGCTCTGGGAGCCAGTAGAGTTGTTGTGAGTGGGGCCCGAGGATCCGGAGGACGGACCCGGGTAGCCCAGTGCCAGAGAGGGCACCGAGGGGGTAAGTGCCAGGGAGGGCCTTCCCCCAGTTAGATAGGTTAGGATAAGGAGCAGGTAAGCTCGGAGGCAACTGCAGCGGCGGAGGTGTGCAGGTGAGTAGACCTGCTAGGGGAGCCACACAACTCAGCCCCGAAATTGTGCAAAGGCACAGGGAGTTGAATCGGGGGAGTGAGACCTCAAATTGGAGAGCGCCACAGTATGTGCAATGGGAGTTTGGTTTTTAGAACCACATAGTGTAAGACAGCCAATGGTTTGGCAGGGAAAGACCCCGGATAGTGTAAAGTGTGTTAATGTCATTTAGAAAGTAGTTAGGATTTTAAAAATCTCCTCGCACCATCTGCACCCACTCACCGGAGGTGACGACAGTGCTCCACGCCATGCCATGGTTTGTTATCTTTTTGTGCAAATGTTTTGGAATGTGAGATGCATCATGATGTGGGTGAGACATTGTGTTGGTATTCCATCTCTCCCTCCTTATGAGGATTGATGATGAATTGGGTGATGGCAAATTTGGTTAGAGGGATTGTGGTAACGAATTTGGTATTAGGGGAGATATGGGGAAGACGTGACGATAGAGACGAATTGTAAATTGTTTTGTAAATACGGGGTAAGGGGCAAGGGTAGAGTAGGTGACAGGTGGGGTGGCGTACGTTAGGGACGAGCTTTCTCCGCTCGCTCTCCGTGCGCTCCTCACTCTGCATTGCCTTTATTGATGTGTACCCTTGCGCCCTTGCCCTCGCTGACTCTGCTTTGTCTTCCTCCCCCCCCCCCCCCATGGACCGTGCTCTCTGGGCACTGAGGGAGAGCGTGCGGGAGCCGCATTTGTGTGCCCGAGCCACCGCTGCCAGCTGCCTGGATCGATACACCACTTATGGACCGCACGTCTTGCGGCCATGCACCACCACATCGACCACGGTTCTGTGCCCGAGCACCACTTATGGACCACACATTTGTGGCATGGCCCCTCTGCTGGGACCGGCCACAATGGCCCAGGAAGATCTTGCTTGCGGACCACGGAGAGGTGGCCTCCCTTTTGCCCTACAGGTGGACCACCCATAGTTGGCCCCTGTGGGCCATAAATAAAAACAATGAACACGTTCTGTGCTTTTTTATTATGGTGCAAATAGGCAGCAAGTCACACAAGAAGAACAACATCAAGAACATCGGCCAGCAGAGGGAGCAGAACAAGAATAAGACCATCAAGTTGTTTTTATTGTATGTGCAATGTAGCACCGGATGGTGCTTGACTGGTGCTTGCTTGATTGGTGCTTATGATTGGTGCTTTGGTGCCTGGATGCTCGGGGATGCATAACAGTAAAATTCTGCATCCCCGGGCATGTGAGGTGGTGTATCGATGCAGTGCATGCTCTTTCCTCCCTCCCACAGGATTCTTTTTGTTTCCAAGAGAATGACAGGTCCTGGGTTTGCAGTTTTGTAAATACAAATAGTGTCGTGTAAATAATGCTCCCCACCGTAAATGTTTAGCTTGAGAATTAATTCCGCAATTCGGTTAACTGTGGGTGTGAATCTGTTAGGTAGGATGCAACGTAATAGGGGGACATATTTAATTGTGTTTTAAAACGGTCGCACTCAGGGTAAGGTTAATCGTAGAGGGAAACTACATCTGAGTGTCACATTAAGTTAAAGTTTTGTCAGCCCGAGACGTGCCGTGAGGAATGAGGGTGCTGTGTTGCAGTTTTTAGAACCTTCACATGCAAATTTAGTAGTAAATTCCCTTATAAATAACCCCTGTGTACATTTCCCCTTAATTGGCTGTTAATTGAAATAATTGCACCCTAGTTAGTCCACATTGCAACACGTAGCGAAGCATCGGCCCTTTACGTAGTTATATCATTATTATGTGTTTCAGGTAAGGCTGTGTTTCCAATAGTGACTCTACGTTGCATCAAACAAATAAGATAGTTCCCCTTTCAATTTTCCCCAATCGCTTCTGCCAAGTGCCAGTGACATTTGGCCTGTTTTCGGCAGCGTTCGCCGCCATTGCATTGGGCTGTTTTCTTCACCACCAAACCTCCATTATGCACGAGGTCATCTCGGAGAAGAAGGGGGAGGAGCCGCCAGAAGCAAGGGCGTGGCCCCACCTCGTCATAAAAGGTGGAGCCAGGGAGCCCTCGTCATCAAAGGTGGAGTCAGCGAGCCCTTGCTGACCAACCAGGGCTCAGTGGGCATGGCTTGAGAGGGCGTGGTAAGGAAAATCTGGCAGGTTCAAGAAAGTTCCATGGGCGTGGTTATAAAACCCTGGGGGCGAGGCCCCCACCAGAGAGACGCGCAAGGTTTTTGGAGTTGGACAAAGAAGGTTCAAGAGAGTCGCCCCTGCCGCGTGAAGCTGCGAGACGCTGCTTCAAACAGCCCCGGCCGCGTGAAGCTACGAGACGCTGCTTCACACAGCCCCTGCTGCGTGAAGCGCTGACACGCTGTTTCGAGCAGCCCTGCCGTGTGAACCCGAGCGCGGGGAGTCGGCAGCTGCTCACTTCCAGCCCCGCCGTTCTGCACGGACCTGAACATTCTCCTTCCAGCCATTCATTCCTGCCTGCAATTCCCCATTCGTGTACGTGAGTTTGTGCTGTCTGTGTTGTCTGGGGTTCCATAATTAAGCTTGTATAAGGATTTGCGCTGTGTCTTCTTCTTCACTGTAAATTACTTTCGTTCCTTTCTCCTTTGGTTTCTTTGGTTTTGGACATAATTAATAATAAATACCTGTTCCTCCTTATTCTTGGTTTTCATTCTCGTCCAATCGTCTTTGTCTTTTCCCAATTGAGTACCTATGGCGCGATTTCGGCAGAACCACTTTTAATCGGGTTTAGTCTATTGCTAACGGCTCGGATTCCGGACTGCTAAACCGCTCGGCAAAATACCATCTTGTCCGGGATTCGAGCGGTACTTGTCTCCCTGTTTTGCGGAGGGATTGATAAAGGTATTCGGGCTAATACCTGGACCAATAACCCTGATCAATCCCACCCCGCAAAAGAGCGTTACAAGTACCAGGACCGGTCGGACGGCCAGCTTAAAAAGACGAGGGGATTAGACCCCCCTTGCTAACGGGAGTGCCGTCCCCCGATTCCATAACAGTATGTTTGAAGTGCCTGCAATTCAGAAGCAATTACATTGTTGGTTGTTGTTGTTGTTGTGGGTTCTATACCGGCCCTCCATGAATGTGGACAAAGAACAAACTGTTCAGAACTGTTCCAAGTGTACAGACTATCAAAATCGCCTGCCTGCTGAGTCCCTGAAACCGACCCCTACACCGGATCTACCTTGGAATGAAATTGGGACAGATCTGTTCCAGTTTGATGCTAGGACATACCTGATAACGGTTGAATATTACTCCAGATTCATTGAGGTGGAAGAAGTGAAGGATTTACGCGGTAGTACAATTCTTGAGCGACTGAAAGCACAGTTCAGTCGACATGGTCTACCGGAGACTCTACGGAGTGATATAATGAGACTATGTACAACTCGCAACTTGTGAGAAAATTCTGCAAAGATCACGGAATCATTCTCAGAACGTCTAGTCCCAGTCATCCACGTTCAATGGAGAAATTGAGAGGGCTGTACAAACTGTTAAACGACTGGCGAAAATCTACAGACAAGCACCTGGCCTTGCTGGATTATCGGACAACACCAATGGAAGGCATTCACCTATCACCGGCTCAACTACTGATGGGAAGATGTCCGAGGAATACCCTTCCCATTGCTTGAGGTCTTCTGGTGCCTATGGATTACGACCGTGATGGTGTCAAAAGACACTTCGACATGGAAAAAGCGAAACAGAAGTTCTACCATGATCGTCACATGCTCAAAGATCTTCCACCATTACATCAGGATTATGAAGTTAGAATGGAGCCTCCTACGAGTTCCAAACGGTGGATGCCAGGTGTGATTGTGAAGCCCACCCAATGAGGGTGCTGCTCTCGATCAGTCTCTCGTTGATACTGATAACGCTACCAGTGAGGTCCATGATGGCTCAAGCTGTTCGTCAGACCTGAAGCCTCCAGCTTGTGATACTGCACCTTCTGTAGTATAGATCTGGTGAGCCTGGCAGAGCAGTCACCCAGCCAGTGTGTACATCTCGCTCAGTTACCCCATGTGTAACGTACCAATATTGGATGTTTGCTAACACTGAGTTGGATTTGATTCGTTGCAATGTTATGTGCATTTTCGAGTTTGATCTGTTGTTTATGGTTTTGCACGAAGTTGGACTTTGCAAGCGATCTCTGCTTCTACTTTTCTTCCTGCGTTGGTTTGCATCTGTACTATTTGCTCGTGTAACAATAACTAGGTCACTGCACTTTTCCATCTTGAGGGGAAAGATGTATTGTATGTTTCAAGTTGGTGGTTGTTGTTGTGCGTTGTCCCGAGGGACCCAGAAAAAATTAACAGTCTTCCGGCGCGGACCGGATGGCCTAACGTTGGAGTCCTGCTTATGTCACGTGATTCAACGTGCCGAATCTTCGGTCTTGAAATCGTGAATAACATCCTTTGATGGTACATGGCACGTGGTTCGCGTTTGCCGGAATAACTGACGTACTGTACTCGTACAGTACCATAGTGTAACATTCTACTCCACGCTACCTTACAGTACCGTACTTTACCTCCTTCTACCTTACAGTGCCGTACTTTACCTCCTTCTACCTTACAGTACCCTCCGGTGCGCCATGAACCGAGATCTCTCAGGTGAAGATCACAGATCGAACCCCCCGGGATCCACGAGCGGTTCCGATGTAGGAAACTCGGTCGTTCCGGGAGATTCTCCCTCAGATCGCGGGTCCAGGGTCGGTCCACCCGATGATATGCAGTCTTTACCCGGTACGTGACGTTCTCTCTGCACCTTGCTGTTACCTTTTCCCGTTACCGTGCTGTGCCTGTGCTGGTTCGTGCTGTGTACTTCACTACTATTTTATTTATTTCATGAATTCATTTAAATGGGGAATCTCATGATGGTTTGATTTGGGGGAAACTGAGGGAAAAGGGGACAGAGATTGCCGTGTAATGCTGAGGTAAAAGGGCGCAAGGAGTATCGTGTAATACTGAGGTGAGGTAAAAGGGCAGAGATTATCGTGTAATACTGAGGTAAAAGGGCGCAGAGCTTACCGTGTAATACTGAGGTAAAAGGGCGCAGAGCCTACTGTGTAATACTGAGGGAAAAGGGCACAAAAATTATCGTGTAATAGTGTAATACTGAGTTAAAAGGGCACAGAGTTTACCGTGTAATACTGAAGTAAAAGGGCGCAGAGGTAACCGTGTAATACTGAGGTAAAAGGGCACAGATTATCTTGTAACAGTGTAATACTGAGGTAAACGGGCGCAGAGATTACCTTGTAATACTGAGGTAAAAGGGCGCAGAGATTACCGTGTAATACTGAGGTAAAATTGCGCAGAGAGTATCGTGTAATACTGAGGTAAAAGGGCACAGAGAGTATCGTGTAATACTGAGGTAAAAGGTTACAGAGATAACCGTGTAATATTGAGGTAAAGGGGCACAGAGATAACCGTGTAATACTGAGGGGAAAAGGGTACGAGATAACAGTGTAATACTACGGTTAAAGGGTCCAGAGATAACCGTGTAATACTGATGTAGTGACTGATGATGTAGTGACTGGTTGAGAAGAGTGATGGAAATGAATGTAGAAGGAAGTAGAAGACGGGGAAGACCGAGAAAGACTTGGCTAAAGATGGTGGAAGAAGAAATGCGGGCAAGGGGGTTAACAAGGAGAGATGCAGAAAATAGGGCAAAATGGAGAAGATTGTCATGGGGACCGCAAGGCTAACCCCCGCTCTAGCAGGGAACATGGCCTTAAAATGCATGTTGTTGTTGTTGTTGTTGTTGTTGTTGTTGACTGATGTAAATGTGCCCAGCGATAACCGTGTGATACTGAGGTAAAAGGGAGCAGAGATAACCGTGTAATACTAAGTTAAAAGGGTACGATATAACCGTGTAATACTGAGGTAAAAGGGTCCAGAGATAACCGTGTAATACTGAGTTAAAAGGGTACGATATAACCGTGTAATACTGAGGTAAAAAGGTATGAGATAACCCTGTGGTACTGCGGAAAAAATCCCGCGACTTGGAGAAAACATTGAAAGTTACGTTTTAGGGTCGAGGAATTAAATTCAAATTCAAAACAACATTTATTTTCTTTAACAAAAGCACCATGGTACACAAAAGATTTTTAATAGCTCGAGGATGCCGAATCCCAAAAAGCTTATAGGGGGAATGCCTTTCCATATACAAAGGAGATATTCAGAACAAACTACAAAACAACATCGGGTTACATATAAACATGATCAAACTAAAATACGCAGTTTTGTGATTGTCTGACGATTTTTTACTGTAATACATTCGCTCGTCACTTATCCAATCTCAACCAAACTTGACAGGAGGACGAAGGATCACACAATGAAGGTTGTCGTGATTTCATTTGACCTCCTCCCAGAGGGGGTTTTCCTCGCCAATGGGGTTGGATGTGTAATCCGTGTTAAGATAGCTTTATTGTGGCGTTTTTCCAAGGCCGCTTCTCATTTCATAAGTAATAACAACATTTATGATAAAAGTATAATATTAATCTATATAATAATAGCGTAAGGACTCGACTTTGTTATCCCTTTTATGCCACACCCAGTGACCCGATGCCCACGGCACTAATGGATTTACGATCTACGAACCGCGCTCTTTGTTTATCACGTACAGCCATACTCGAAAAATCTGAATTAGCCGACGTTGGGGCCCAAAAGCATCCGATTAACTGCCGATACGACGCCATCTTACGACGCCATCGTATTGGCGTCTGCTGGGCGAAGGCGAAGCAAGCCGTCCACTGAGTGGACAGGCGAAGGCGAAAGCAAGCCGTCCACTGAGTGGACAATCCAGAGCATGCATTTGTGCCGGTGTCGGCGACCGTTGTCATATACGCACTCTTCATTCTCATCTTTCTTCCTAACTCTTACTCGGACAAGCAAATCCCCTATGCCATCCATAATGGTACACTCTATCCATACACCACATCCTCCCTTCCGTGGATGTTCCACGGGTTTCGGCTAGTAAAACAATATCCTCACTTCCCATGGGGTTTTGTGACTTGCGATATCCCCCACATCACCGACACCCTCACGGAAGTAAATTTTATTATCGGGAATTTAAAATGGTAAGGCACGGTCTGATCTTTTCAATGACCTGATCTAACATAAGTAAGAGTAATATTGAGGTAAAAGGGTACAGAGATTACCATGTAATACTGAGGTAAAAGGGTAAGCAAAAAGTGCGATAACCATAGAATTAGAATGCCTCAAGAACATCGGTTTCCTTCAAATGTATTTGTCTCGTGTTAAACAACAGTAACGAGTCTTTTAAAAGGTAATCACATGTGAGATGGAATTGACTGAATAGTTTGTTGTTGGAATATTTTTTTACTTCCGGAAGATGTACCCCACAAAGCGCCACCACATTCTATTGATACACCTTCACACCGGTTGTCCAAAGCGGAAAACCCCTTGGGGCAAATGAAGTCGTTACAACCTCCATCATTGGACCCTTAGTCCCCCTGGCAGGTTTGTTTGAGATTGGATAAGTAAGGACTGAATGCTTTGCGGTCACACAGACAGAAGAAGAAAAAAAACTGGAAGTCATGATCACATGATCCTGCTCACTCCTGTGGTTCAAATTCGGGTAATGAGAATTGGCAATTAATGGACAGTTAACCACTGTGCGCACGTGTTCCACCAAGACTCCGACATGTGAAAATTAAAATGTACCGTTGAGATTGTAAAGTGAGTATCTTTTGATAATATATTGTGATAAAGGCTTTCGATTAATTTTTTATTGAAACTTTTATAGTTTGGTTTAAATGGATTGTTCTCGTTTCAGATTTTATTGTGAGAGTGAAGATGAAGTCTAAGTTCATTGATGATTCGTTCCCTCAAGATGAAGGTTTGAACCACAAACACATTGTTGATATTGTAGTTTTATTGTTTCTGATAATACAACAACAACAACAACATGCATTTTAAGGCCATTTTCCCTGCAAGAGCGGGGGTTAGCCTTGCGGTCCCCATGACAATCTTCTCCATTTTGCCCTATTTTCTGCATCTCTCCTTGTTAACCCCCTTGCCCGCATGTCTTCTTCCACCGTCTTTAGCCAAGTCTTTCTCGGTCTTCCCCGTCCTCTACTTCCTTCTACATTCATTTCCATCACTCTTCTCAACCAGTCACTTTCATCCTTCCTCAACACATGACCAAACCATCTCAACCTGTTCCTCTTCACAGCATCACTCACAGGCTCTATTCCCATCATCTTTCGCAATTCATCATTTGTCTTCCTCTCTCTCAACGACACTCCACATCCACCGAACCATTCGCATTTCCACCCTTTCCAGCCTTCGTTGCTGCTCTACATTCATGACCCATGTCTCGCTCCCATAAATCATAACACTTCTCACACATGCAGCATACACCTTTCCCTTCAGCTTCAACGACACTCCCCTCCTCATCAGCACGCCACTCAGTTCCCGAAACTTCTTCCATGCACATCTCACTCTAGCAACCGTTGCCGAGTCTGATCCACCTTCTCCATTCAGCATGTCTCCGAGATAGCAAAATGTTTTCACACCTTCCAGCTTCACGCCATCTCCAAGATCCAACTCAACATTTCCTCCATCTGCAGCTCCCTCTGTGCACACCTTACATTTGAATGTAGCTGCCACACTGGTTAATGACCCTCTCAGACCACTACATTTTTGATGAACCCACTCAGCGCACATTGTACATTGAATGGAGTTCACTCCGACACCCTTCCTGCACACAGCACATGGCCACTTCCCAGTTCTTTCCACCTCACCACATGCTTTACCACTTGCCATCACCTTCGTCTTTCCTATATTCACCTTCAGACCTTTTGTCTCCATACTTTCCTTCCACTTGTTCATCTTTTCCTTCAGTCCATCCATACTTTCCGCAATCAACACCAGATCATCTGCATACAACAACTCCCACGGTAAACCCTCCTTTACGGTCTGAGCCAGCACCTCCATCACAGCTACAAATAGTAGTGGACTTAGTACCGACCCCTGATGCACTCCCACCTTCACCTCAAACTCACCACTGTTCCCGTCCTTCGTCCTTACAGCTGTGCGCGCTCTTTTGTACATTGCCATCACAACTCTGATCAACCATTCCTCCACTTCTAACTTCCTCAATGCCCATGTCAATACTTCGCGTGGAACCCTATCGAATGCTTTCTCCAGATCAACAAACCCAAGAAACAACTTCTTCCTCTTCTCCATGTACTTCTCCTGCAACTGCCTCACAATAAAGAGCGCGTCTGTCATTCCTCTTCCTGGCATAAATCCAAACTGCATTTCGTCGATCTTCCCCACCTTCTTCCTTATCCTCCTCTCCAACACCCTTTCCAATACCTTCATTCCATGCTCCAATAACTTTATTGCACGGTACGAGCCACACTCCAGAGGGTCACCTTTCCCCTTGTATAGAGGGACAAGGGTACTCAGTTCCCAATCCACTGGAATGCGGCCTTCTTTCACCACCAGATTACAGATCTCTGTCATTCTCTTCACACCCCAACTTCCTGCTGCCTTCAACATGTCTCCCACAACTCCCGTCGGCCCTCCCGCTTTTCTACTCTTCATTGCTTTTATCGCTTCCTCAATTTCCTTCTCAGTTAGCTTCTCTGCCGGTCATAAAACTGGGTTACTCTCTATGTTGCCATCCCATTCATTCTCTGTATTCAACAGCATTTCCATATATCTTTTCCATCTTCCTTTAATTCCATCTGGGTCCACAACGATTTGTCCCACTTCATCCTTCAAGCAACTCACCCCCATCACATCACACTTCTCTTTCGCTATCTGCTTTGCAATCCTGAATACCGCTCTCTGACCCTCTTCCGAATCCACGCGTTCTCCGAACATTTTCCTACATGTCTCCTGCGCCTTTGCTACCTCTTTCTTTGCAGCCTTCTTGGCTGCCTTATAACTTTAATGCTCTGCTTTTTCTGCTCCCGTACCCCTTGCCTTCTGCCACTCCTTGAACTTCTTACTCTTCTCGTCAATCCTCTTTCCAACTTCATCATCCCACCACCATGTTTCCGAGTGCCTCGGTGGTCCTTTTGTCCATCCACATACCTCACCAATGGCTCCCAACAGACTATCTTTCATTGACATCCAACCACTTTCAAGCTCAACCATATCATCCTCGACCAGACTCAGCCTCTCTTTTAATGCCTCCCTTACTGTCACCTCTTTCAACATCCACACCTTCATTCTTGGTTGGTACTTCACCCGCCGAGCTCTCCTCGCACCTTTCACCCTTATGTCGCAGACAACCAAGTGGTGCTGTGAAACAGCCTCCTCCCCCGGGGTTACCTTTGTGTCCCGGAGGTGCCCCCTATCTCGCCTACGCACCATCAGGTAGTCAACAGTTGTCGTCGACCCACCTGACGTGTATGTAACAAGCTTATTATCCCCTTTCTGGAACTGAGTATTACACATGAACAAATCAGCTCCATCAGCAAACTCCAAAATCCTTTCACCTTCTCCATTTCTCACACCATATCCGTAACCCCCATGAACTCCCTCAAAACCGTCCATACTCCTTCCCACATGTCCATTTAGGTCTCCTCCTATCACAACAACTTCCTCATCTTTCACGTTTTCCATCAGCTTCTCTATCGCACACCAGAACTTGTCCTTCTCTTCTTCGCTCCGACCAACCTGCGGAGCATATCCCGAGATGATGTTCACCAAGAGCTTTCCAATCATCATTTTCACCATCATCAACCTATCACTCACTCTGGTCACACTCACCACACTGTCTACAAACTCCTCAGAAAACAAGACACCAACACCATTCACGCCCTCCGGGCACCCTTGCCACACAAACTTGTATTTCTGTCCCTGCCTACCCTTCACCATTCTCACACCACTTCCCTTCCATCTCGTCTCTTGCACACAACATATGTCCACTCTTCTTCTGACCAATACTTCCACCACTTCTCCTGATCTCCCTGTCATTGTCCCTACATTCCATGTCCCAAACCTCAGAAACCGATCTCCACTTCGGGCCGTTCCCTGCCCATATGCAGTTGTAATTGTCATGGTTCTCTTTTTGAGGCAATGTTTTTATGGCCGGATGCCCTTCCTGACGCCAACCCTCTTAGTCACCTCTTACGACACGCAGGGATACGGTGTACCTATTCTAACCAGGATACACACCGGTCCAAGTCAATTCATGTAAAACTAAAAGCACAAGGATGGCCGAGTCGTCCTCCCAAATACATGACACATACAAGCTCCTCCACAAGCTTGAGATCACCATTGATAACAAAGAAAAGGTTCGTTTACACTGCACGTTAAGTAGCTAAGATGGCCAGGCATACAGAATGTAAACGCAACACTTTCGAAGGTGATGATGCATGAAAGAAAATGCTTGATGCTTGATGAAATGAAAATGAAAATGCTTGATGAAAATGCTTGGTGCACGAAAAAAAAACGATCAATAAACTATATTCCCAAATGGAGCACTCCCAAAGATACCCAAATACAGACAAAGGGAAATCCAACTGAAAAACAAAGAGGTGTGATTTAGTGGGCACTTAGTCTTAAATCGGCTGGTGTATCTCGTCAGGAATCGTCAAAGATCGTCCGAGGCCCTGGCGTCTTTGCGCATGAAACACACTCCTTGGCGCGAAGTAGGCCTTCCGCGTGAAGCGAACGGCCTTGGCGTGCAGCTCGCTCTTCCCAGGCATGCTTGTCCTCACGATGTCTGCACGGAAACCACAGCTCTCCGTCCACAGTTCCCCTCCTCACGACCGACCCCAGCAAGACGTCAGAAGACGACCGCTCCTGATGAAGCCGGGACTCGAACTCGCACGACGTGAGAATGTCTTGCCTGATCGATGTACCTCCAAATTGGCTGGTGTATCTCGTCTGGAATCGTCAAAGATCGTCTGAGGCCTTGGCGGGAAAATGTGTTCGTTGGCGCGAACTTGGCCTTGCTGCGTGTCCGCTCCACGCACAGCTTAAAGAAGGTCCGCAGGACGAACCGCCGCTTCGAAGTCGGCACGAACCAGGACGCACAGCTTAAAGAAGGTCCGCAGGACGAACCGCCGCTTCAAATTCGAATCTGATAATCTACCATATAAAACACAATGTCAGTTTGTGTGGTTGTACAGATGTCTGTCCTCCTTCATAAGGGTAGGTTTAAAGGCCAATTTTTAAACGCAAATGTGTGTTCACTATGGTCTATTTTTGAGGATAAAGCAAAATCGGGAAACATTTAACATAGACAAGCAATTATGTCTCTTTAATTGGAATTGTAGATGGTGGCTTGCAGACCGAGCCTCAAGGACGGTGTGCAGAAGCGTTTTTTAAAATAACAAATAATACAAGGCACATGGAGGTGAAATTCACTGCACAATGATGTGCAACGTGCACAGAGTAAAACGAGTGTTCATTTACATCCATAGGATGTCTGAAAAATAAAGAAGAGAAAAGCGCATCTGCCACTCGGATGAGGCTTCAGACTTTGGCACACTCATGAGGCTGTGCCGTCCAATAAACTGTTCCAACCCGTCATATTTGACGGGCTTCTTCGTGGTAATGTTATAATGAAGAGTAAAACTTACCACTGTATATCCGGTACTTGTTATTTCTCCCAAGGTATAAATGTCCATCAAGTTTTGGAATGAAATCATGAGACATACTGTAGAAAGCTCGAGCAATGAGACTGTGTCACCAATATGCCTCCATGTAATCCCTGTGCATGACAATGGGTATATGCCGTCATTTACTGTCCTAAAAATTAACAAGTTTGATTTAAATCCCTTCAGCTGTTTTCAAGTATCACATTTTTACCAGACACGGCAGGTTTCACATCCATCGGTGAAGCTGTTTCGGAGAAGAGGTTTTTTTTTTTTGTTTTTTTTCGGCTTTCAAGCCAATATGGCTGCCAAACTACGTGACATATGACATTAAAAATGTACACTCCTTAAATGTATGGGCAGGGGATCACGTTTGTGAAGTTTCGTGTTGATCGGATAAGGTTTGTTTTTCAATCCAAGATTGCTGCCAAACCACGTAACCTACGGACGTCATCATTTTCAAACTAAATGCAACAATAGTGTTGGATGACATTTGTCAAATTTTGCAGTTTGTAAAATAGAGTTCTGGTAATTCTGATAAATTTTCGTTTTTGTTTTTTATAAATTCGTAAATTCGTTTTTGATAAATTTCCGTAATATTGTCAACTAGCTGAAACCCGTGGAACATCCACGGAAGGGAGGATGTGGTGTATGGATAGAGTGTACCATTATGGATGGCATCGGGGATTTGCTTGTCCAAGTAAGAGTTAGGAAGAAAGATGAGAATGAAGAGTGCGTATATGAACAACGATCGCCGACACCGGCACAAATGCATGCTCTGGATTGTCCACTCAGTGGACGGCTTGCTTTCGCCTTCGCCTGTCCAATCAGCGGACGGCTTGCTTCGCCTTCGCCCAGCAGACGCCAATATGATGGCGTCGTAAGATGGCGTCGTATCGGCAGTTAATCGGATGCTTTTGGGCCCCAACGTCGGCTAATTCAGATTTTTCGAGTATGGCTGTACGTGATAAACAAAGAGCGCGGTTTGTAGATCGTAAATCCATTAGTGCCGTGGGCATCGGGTCACTGGGTGCGGCGTAAAAGGGATAACAAAGTCGAGTCCTTACACTATTATTATATAGACTAGCCGAAACCCGTGGAACATCCACGGAAGGGAGGATGTGGTGTATGGATAGAGTGTACCAATATGGATGGCATAGGGGATTTGCTTGTCCGAGTAAGAGTTAGGAAGAAAGATGAGAATGAAGAGTGCGTATATGAACAACGTATTTATTGCAATCTACTTAAATGACAACGCTACGATATACTTTTGAAAAATGAATGGATTCATAATAGGAATCGGCATAGCACCACTCTGGCCATTTTTTATGAGACTATATGGTGTGGGTTGGATTTGTGTGAACAAAATCAAGAAAAAGGTGACACTTTGTAGAATCCAACTTACACTGTGTATAAAGTGTCACCTCCTGACTTTGTATTTTACATTGTTAGAGACAAAACAAACACTAAATAACATAGCCACATACCAAAAACGTGTATTTTCAATTTTCACTTGTGCAAAAATGCTACTCACAATTACATCGCCTGTGCATCGGCCTGTGATTGAGCCAGAGAGTTGGCCTGTGAGTCAACTTCCTTTCCAATGTCTGCAAGAGTTGAAATACTGATTGTGCATGTGTAAAATTATATGAAAGAAGAACATGCATATCAATAGACGATGCCATTGAAAAGGAGCGCAGCTGTCAATAGAAAAGGATGTCTGACTTATCAATTTGACATTATTGCACAGGAAATGACAAACAAAGAAACAGTTCATTTCCATCGGGTAATATTACGATGAGAGATCAGCCGATACCTTTATTATGTCCATCAGCATCCATGGCACTTATGAAAGAAAAAAAACGTGGCATCAGCCAGCCGCAGCCAACTATCACATACCGTCTCGAAGTCAATGCCATCCTTTTATCTCTTCGTATACACCTCACTGATTTCTACCTTATCGTGAACAGGGTAAAGCCTACTTTGATAATCATGAACGGTGGCAGATGCAGGAGCGAAACGTAAGCGTAGGCCTCGGCCCTACCTATCCAGTTGTTGTTTCCGTTGTGTAAGGGGGGAAAAAAAACAAACATTTTGGCCTCAGACATTTGAGAGTACGTCGTTCCGTGAACTTTTTGAACGGGCCTCGTATGCCATGCTTCGTCAACGTTGGGTTGTTTTTAAATGATTTGAAGGATTAACTTAAGCACCGTGAATAGAGCAGATACTGATGGGCTGCTGATCGGTTTCACTTCGTTGTTATCACAGTATATGGAAGAAATTATGGTAAACCCACCTGATGAGGTTAGCGTACACCGCCATCGATGACACCGGCACAAATGGCGGAACAGATGGATTCTTCTTCATCGCATTGCATCGCATTCTCTTCCTGCGAAACTGTTTCATAGAGCTGTGTCGTTTATGTACATTTTTAGCCGCGTCGCAGACGCTGCTCATAGAGTGCACTATGCTGTTGTTACCACGTCTTCTTCTTCTTCTTCTTCTTCTTCTTGTTGTTGTTCTTGCAGAGAAGACAAAACCTCAAAGCTCCACCCATTCTGGGAACCATAGCTCCACCCATTCTGGGAGAGCCTTCATATAAACAAATATCCACCATTTTATTAACTCGCATAGCTTTGAGGCCTGTTTTGTAGGCCCGTGGTGTCTTCCTCTCACACAGTTTTCTTTCAAATCAAATTCGATATATCATTTCATTTTTCACAGTCGCCAACATAGTTTTAGACTCGGTTGAAAAAAAACGGGAAGAAAATGCGATGAAAGTTGCCCTTTATAGAACGAAATGAATTCTCAAAGGCCTGTAACTTCAAGTCCATTGACATATATTTTTTTTAAATCGCGGCATGCTCAGTCATACACCGCCCGAAATAAGAGACGGGAAAATGCCGAGATATATATATTTTGTTTAAATCGCGGCATGCTTAGTCATACACCGCCCGAAATAACAGACGGGAAAATGCCGAGATATATTACAAATTCGTCCATTTGATGACAATCGTCACGATGAAATATTTAATTTATACGTCGTCACAATAATGTGGAGAGAGGAGCATAGCTTCGTTCACGTGTCGCCACACACGGGAAATTGCCGAGATATATATTTTTTTCAATCGCGGCATGGTCAGTCATACACCACCTGAAATAACAGACGGGAAAATGCCGAGATATATTAAAAATTCGTCGCCACACACGGGAAATTGCCGAGATATATTTTCACTTTGCACAAAAATAACATCAAGTAATCGAATCAATAGGAATGTCCTGTGCCTATAACATCGACGTTATAGGCACAGCTGCATCTAGGCATTGTGTAACATCGACGCGGCTTTTGTTTTAATTAAAACTTTTTGTACTTATTTTATTACATTCACGTCGTTTCACATTCTTGACTTCGTGGAGCTTCAATCTTTTGTGGTTCAAAAAAATAAAATAAAGATGGATTCTTCTTCATCGCATCGCATTCTCTTCCTGTGAAACTGTTTCTCCATTTAACGTTTCCAAAATCAAAACTTCAAAAACTTCTTCACTTCGATTCGAAAAAACTTCAAACTTCAAAAAACGTTTCCAAAACGTCACTCCATTTAACTTTATTAAAATGACGATAAAGACCATTTGACCATCGCCTTCGCCCAGCAGACGCCAATACGATGGTGTCGTAAGATGGCGTCGTATCGGCCGATAATCGGATGCTTTTGGGTCCCAAAGTCGGCGAATTCAGATTTTTCGAGTATGGCTGTACGTGATAAACAAAGAGCGCGGTTCGTAGATGGAAAATGCATTAGTGCCGTGGGCATGGGGTCACTGGGTGCGGCGTAAAAGGGATAACAAAGTCGAGTCCTTACGGTATTATTATATAGATTGTGTTTTCAGGATATTTCATCAGGAAAAATCGTGTGTGTGTTCGTGTGTGTGTGTGTTCGTGTGTGTGTGTGTTCGTGTGTGTGTGTGTTCGTGTGTGTGTGTGTTCGTGTGTGTGTGTGTGTTCGTGTTCGTGTGTGTGAGTTCGTGTGTTCGTGTGTTCCGAAAAATTATGGACCTGAATTTGACGATCCAACTGCGCAACTAGACATGGGCCCTATGTCGGTAATATGTCAATTCACCCCATCTTCAATTCTGCTCCTTTGGAAAGGTCAACTTCAATTTTCTCAACCCATAACAAATATTTCTCTGCGTTTAATCATAAATATGCCTGTTTTAAAAGCTCTTCTCTCCAGGATTGAGGAAGAAGATGCGGGAATTAGAGCTTAATGTCGTGGTTCTTACAGTAACATTTTTTATTCCAAGACGGCAGGAACCTTGAGAAGGACAGTTGAGGACACAAAATTGTAAATACTAATACTTATTGCAGTAAAAGTCTAAAAATATATGAGGGTAAACAGAAGGAGCGTACAATCAACAACGACAGCCACAACAACCGAACGGAGTCCCTCAAGGCTCACTCCTCTCCCCCACACACTTGAATCTTTTCATGCACAACAATCCACAACCAGCCGAGAACATACAAATAGCTTCATAAAATCACATCAACACAATAGCAACATCAACACAACAACAGCACAACTTAAACCTTTCCTCAGCACCTGAGGGAAAGGTTTAAAACGTGATAATTTTACCATACCTCCAAAATTGATCTGCAACAGCTCCATGATGCAATGAATGGCTCTGTGGAGATGCTGTGTGCGTCTTTAGTGTGTGGGCCCATCTGTTTAGTTCTGTTTATCTGTTTTATCAAATGTCGGAAATGAAACTCTTCATAGTAATATCGAGTACTGCGAGACGTGGGCTTGGAACATAATGAGCACCTCTCGAGTTTTATATCATTTGCCATTTATTTTTAACGGTTTACTTCAGATAAATGTAAGTCTTTTGATTTAGTCATGCTATTGTTTAGTTTTATTGAGTGGTTTTTTTTGTTTCAGGTTTTATTGTTGAGGTGAAGGTGAAATCTGAGTATGTTGAATCATCCTTTCAACACAAAGGTCTGAACCACAAGATTCTGCTTTTCATATTGATGAGAGTACATTGTGCTGGAGCTTGTTCTCTCTCTTTCTCTCTCCCTCTCTCCTTCTCTCCCTCTCTCCCTCTCTCCCTCTCTCCCTCTCTCCCTCCCTCTCTCTCTCCCAGTGGTTGTTGGACTTTCCTTAAGGCCATGTCACAACTTAAATACCAGCTAGTTGAAAAACAAATTTTATCTCCACATTGAAACGTCACGATATATGTCGAGATACATGTGGATATGATGATTATGATATAATTAGTCGGTAACCAACTTGCAATCTCAGTGATAGAGATAACATCAAGATACAACGGGATCACTTTCATGTTACAGATGCTGATGGGAACCTGATGGTTGATCCTGCACTCGTTCAACGTCCCCTGAGAGGTAACTAAGTCTTCCTACTTTCACTCTCCATGTAATTAGGTGTGCCAATATGCTTGAGGTGAGATGTGCTACTTTTTTTTTTTTTTTTTTTTTCCCCTCGTGGGAAACAACTGGACTTGCTGTTTGTTAACAGACAGAAACTTGATCATGACATGAGTTCAAGGAAGCCTTCATCCAAATCGACTAAACGTAACATGCAAGCACACACTTTCATCATCGGATGAGGTGACCGTTTCCAATTGCAGTGTTTGTCATTTGCGGGCCCCATGCAAAATGCAAGAAGAAGAAAAAGACATAAGATGTCATAGTCCCCATCCTGGTTTTAATAATTTTGCTGCACAGAGTTACAGGCTGTCAGTCGCCATCTTAGGTTGGATGACAAAACAAAATCTTCTCCAAATTTACACTCTCATTTATTGTCTTTGTGCCAGGTTTAAAGAGAATCGGTCCATGCATGTTCTTGAAATGGATGGGAACACGTCTAAGTAACAAAATGGCCACCAGTCGGCCATCTTGTATCTGATCTCGAAAGAAATGACGTGCATATGTAACTTTTCATTCATTCATTATTATCTGTGTGCCAAATGTGATTATCTGTGATTGCATTATCTGTGTGCCAAATTTGAAGACAATCGGTAAATGTATGTCCGTGAAAAGGTTGAGGACATATTCAATGTCAGGTTTTTTTACAACTAAAATGGCTGCCAGTCTACCAGTTGGCCCTTTTTGATCAGATCGCAAAATAAAGTGAGGTGCACGTGTATGCCATCATGTACTCTGTGCATGTGCGATGTTTGAACAAAATTGGACCACGCATGTTCAATAAATGGCCTGGGACACGTTTAAGTAACAAAATGGCCGCCAGTCAGCCATATTGGATCTGATCTCGAGAAATAATTATGTGCATATATAAGCAATAATTTATTGTCTGTCTGCCAAGTTTGAAGAAGATCGGTAAATGCATGTCCGAGAAATGGTAGAGGACGCGTTCAACATTGGGTTTTTTGCAACTAAAATGGCCGCCAGTCGGCCATCTTTGATCTCATCGCGAAACAAAATGAAGTGCATATGTATACCGTCATGTATTGTCTTTTTGCCAAGTGGATCACCCACAAAGCAGTGGGTCAGACACACGGGGGAATGGTCGCACACACACATGGGGGGGGGGGGGGTGGGGGGGACTGGGCCACACACACACACACACACACACACACACACACACACACACACACACACACACACACACACACACACACACACACACACACGGGGGACTGGGTCACACACACACACAGCGGAGTAACAGTCATTGCCTGGTTTCCTTTGCTTGAGTTGTAATCAAAATGTACCTTTGTTTCTTCAAAAAGTAATTTATGATCGAAGACGTGTTGATTCAGTCTTAAAATGAACATCATAGGCCTGTCAGAGGCCTATGGACCACATGACTCTTCTTCATTTTTAAACTTGAATGTATCGAATACGAATACGTTTCACTTCACAAAGTAAAAATAGATTAAAACCTAACGTTGTATTCCATAGTTAAATATTGTATTTAATAGTTCGTTAGTAGTTGCATAGCTAGATATATTTTCATCGTTAGATCATTCAATATTGTATTCCATAGTTAGTTTACATTATTATGTACATTTTTGAAGTACTGTATTGTTTAATTAATTCCATGGTTGGAAAAGAGTGGACTCGCTTTAAACAAACTCTGCATACACCCTAGGAATATGTAAATATATAATTAGACTTCGGTTTGATCCCAAACTTCATTATTCAGTCGCTGTACTTTTACTAAGTAATAATATAAATAACGAAGTCCTGGGAACGCTCTCTCCTCTCCTTCACATCTCTCATTCCCCTCTCTCCTTCCCTGTGCCCACATCTCATCCAACCAGTCGACACATTCAAAACGGCTGTTGGAATACATTTCGCCAATTTTCTCAACTTTAGCTGAAACTGAGTGTTGAACTATCCCAGCGACTGTGATGGTGAATTGGAGTCGAGATAAAGCCGTGTCATCGGATATCTATAGATATCTCAGCATTTTCCCGTCTGTGTCATCTTGGGCGGTGTAAGATATATCAAATCGTGAAAAGGCGCGATTATTTAATATATCTCGGCCTTTTCCTGTCTGGGTCATCTTGGGCGGTGTAAGATATATATCGAGTCGTGAAAAGCCGCGATTATTTAATATATCTCGGCATTTTCCCGTCTGTGTCATCTTGGGCGGTGTCAGATATATCGAGTCATGAAAAGCCACAATTATTTAATATATCTTGGCATTTTCAGCAATTTCTCAAATGTCTCAGCAATTTCCTGTGTGTGCGTTTATTTCTCAATTATTGCTGAAACCGAGTCTAAAACCATCGATAAAAATGAAATCGGATGGTGAATTTGAGTCGAGATAAAGCCATGAGAGAGACTTAATGAACTTTGGGCGGTGAAAGATATATCGAGTCGTAAAAAGCCGCGATTATTTAATATGTCAGCATTTTCCCGTCTGTCATCTTGGGCGGTGTAAGATATATCGAGTCGTGAAAAGCCGCGATATTTAATATATCTCGGCAATTGCCCGAATTTCTAAAATGTCTCGGCAATTTCCCGTGTGTGCGTTTATTTCTCAATTATTATTGCTGAAACTGAGTCTAAAACAATCGATAAAAATGAAATCAGATGGTGAATTCGAGTCGAGATAAAATCGTGAGGGAGTCTCAATGAACTTTTATGTTACAGGCCT
Organism: Myxine glutinosa; assembly: GCF_964187855.1. NCBI lineage: Eukaryota > Metazoa > Chordata > Myxini > Myxiniformes > Myxinidae > Myxine > Myxine glutinosa. The sequence goes on from NC_136265.1 coordinate 60,738,619, forward strand.
TTGAAAATTCATTTCGTTCTATAAACAGGAACTTTCATCGAATTTTCTTGCCGTTTTTTAAATCGATTCTAAAACCATGTTGGCGACTGTGAAAAATGAAATGAGATATCGAATTAGAGTTGAAATAAAACTATGAGAGAGAGCAAGACACCACAGGCCTAACGAAAGAGGCCTCAAAGCTATGCGAGTAAACAAAATGGTGGATATTTGTTTTTGAAGCCTCTTCCAGAATGGGTGGAGCTACTCCCTCAAAGGAGCAGGCCACACCACCACAGAGACTCACAGACAGACTCACAGACAGACAGAATCACCTATGGAGAATATATATATATATATTATTTCCTAAATTGCTCCCTTAACATCCGTAACCCTGAATTAACCAGAACTGACAATTGTTACAAAGTACATTGTCAAGCTCCTGCAGTAAACCTAAATTTATATGGGTTTTTATGAAGCTTTGGGATCCAAAAAAAATGGGGAATACATACATTTACCGCTTTACATGCAATGTTAAAATTATTACCGAAAACTTCCTGTTGTTTGGCTGTAATGACTTGGAAAGGCTTTTGACCAGGAACATATGTGCTATTTCTCATATCAGTGAAAGTAACGCTATCAATACCTAACTCCGTTCATATAACATTGATGTTAAAATTTTTCTAAACCACCACAAAACTATTAGCTGCTTTACCTGCCACAGCTATAACAGGGTGCTACTGGGACGTTCGATACTTGAAGGAAACCCGAAGATTTGAACCATATGTTTTCAAAAACTTCCTCAATATGACGGACCCAGATTGAGTCCATTACAGAGTATGAAAGAGGTGGGGATTGGCATTTCGGATCTGCCGAGCATTTTCGGCCATTTTAACCAAGAAGCAATCCCTACTCTGCAAGGCGGTTCTGAGATTTTGAAAGGGGAGTGGTAAATCCATATAGCATGATGGATCATCTTAAGGCTCCTTCATTTACACCATACAACTTCAAAACAAGATCACTCCTTTAATTGATATCAAATGTAACAGTGAGTTGACAGCTGACATGAGCAAAGGCATATCCATTGATGTGTTCACATCAAATTCTATTTTTATACTTTGCTATATTTATCATGAAGATGAGTTTTAATTTCTGGTGTTTATGGAATGACTCAAATGCAGCTTCTGCTGGGTGAGAGATGAGTGCAGACATGGGGCGAATTTAAGATAAAAATGGAGCCCATTATGCTTTTTTTACGGCGTAGCCCATCGGGCACAGCAGTCTAGAACAGTGTATGTATGTATGTCCCGGATTGTCCCCTCAAACGTATACCAATCAGAGCTGAGGATCTGGTCACATGACAGGGTGATGTGATTACGTTTGATGTCATTACAGTGGTGCGGCGGCTGACTCCGCACACCGCCATTTTGATTTATATGCCGTTCAGGCAAAACATATCATCGAACCTGTCATATATCACAATCGCCATGCTCTACCTTTACTTTTATCATTCAGTGTGAAACACAAACAAATCGATTGTTAAAGTGACCATCAAATATCGAAAGCATAGACGTTACTGCTCTTCCATCAATACGGTACGTATAGGCCTTAGGCCGCATGCTTCATCTTCGGACCGCTTTGGACAAATTAAGCCCAGGTTTCTTAATACAGTAGTGTATCGTTTCAATAGTATCGTTTTTGTAATAGTAATAATATAGTAAATATAACCATAACACTTTAATCCCAATGTCGTGAATACAAAGTTAATGGATTGAAGCGGTGTGTGGTTCATGAATCAATGATGAGCGGTGTTCGGCACTAATATTAATAATCCCAGTATTAACAGAGAATAAAAGTAAGGAATTAGCCTCGGTTTTTTTAATGGTAATATCATTTTTGAAATCATGATAAATGTAACGTTAATATTATAGTAAATCTAATCGTAACACCAATCCCTTTGTAGTGACTGCAAACATCCTGGAAGTTAAAATATATCATCTTCTACATATTAAAGTAGCGGCAATTTTGTGACCGTTACATCATTATGTTTATGATGTCATTACGACGGCATACTCCACCGACCGACATTTTAATTTACTAGTACACCCGCTCACTACGGGAGCTGCAAGAAGGGTAATTCTTCTTTGGGGTACATAAGATTACAGTCGATCTATGGTCGGGTCTCAAGAACATTGTGTGTGTTCATTTACCAAGGTTATTGTGGAGATTGACAAGTGGTGTAAGCATTCGAGCAAGCACTCCATTCAAAATCGTTAAGGAACAGCTGCTTGGTAAATGAGCACACCTCCAACCCTTGTGGGGTATAATCCAGATTACAGTAGATCTTCGCTCACTTCTGTCAGTAAAACTTACCCCATTGATGTCGGGGATTCCACCAAATTTTTTGTTTAACGTTATAAGCAGCATTAGCGACTGTTTAAAAAGCTAATCATATGTTTGTGGTTTATAATATTTTACAAGCCCGGCTATGCCGCTGTTAGACTTTTGGTCTTGTTTGTTTTATATTTCTCAGCAATAATGATTTGTTGATGCTTTTCTGAATTGTTTTTCAGGGAATCAAATGAAAATGGTTTCTTGTTCCAAGTCTAGTTCTCACTTTTTTGACAGCGAAGTTTCTTTCAATCAGAACATGACACAGACTTCTTGTCAGGAAGTCAACAAATATAGTCGTGTTCTAACAAAGAACAAAAATTGGATTACGACATTCAAGAAAACTAAAAGGAATGAGAAGCCGCACATGTGTTCTGTTTGCAAGAAAACGTTCAGTTCATTAAAATCTTTAAAAATATGTCAAAGATTACACAAACGTGAGAGGCGACACAAGTGTAATGTGTGCAGCAAGGAATTTCCTCATTTATCATCGATGAAATGTCATCAAGTAAAACACACAGGAGAGAAGCCTTTTCAATGTCCTGTGTGCAGCAAGACTTTTGCTTTTTCATCGTCTTTCAGTCGACATCAAAAAATACACCGCAGAGTGAATAAGAGGCCATTGAAGTGTTCTGTTTGTAAAAATAATTTTTGCAATATCTGGCAATTGAAAATACACCAAAGAATACACACAGGAGAGAAACCTTACAGGTGTACACAATGCAACAAATCATATCTTGACTCATCAACTTTACGGAAACATCACAGAACACACACAGGAGAGAAACCATACAAGTGTTCAGAATGTGGCAAATTATTCAATTATTCAGCAAGTTTACGTAAACATCACAGAGTACACACAGGAGAGAAACCTTACAAGTGCCCGGTGTGTAACAAGGCATTTGCTGATCTATCAAGTTTCCGAAACCATGAACGAATACATACTGGTGTGAAACCCCACAAGTGTACTGTATGTAACAAGGCATTTATTACTTCATCAGGTTTACAAAAACATAAACTAATACACACTGGTGTGAAACCCTACACGTGTTCTGTGTGTAACAACGCATTTACTGCTTCATCAAGTTTGCAAAGCCATGAACGAATACACACCCGTGTGAAGCCCTACAAATGTTCTGTGTGTAACAAGGCGTTTAGCCAATCATCAAGTGTAAAAAAACATGAACGAATACACACCGGTGTGAAACCCTACAAGTGTTCTGTGTGCAACAAGGCATTTACTGCTTCATCAAGTGTAAAAAAACATGAACGAATACACACCCATGTGAAACCCTACAAGTGTTCTGTTTGTAACAAGGCGTTTAGCCAATCATCAGGTTTACGAAAACATGAACGGGTACACACCGGTGTGAAACCCTACAAGTGTTCTGTGTGCAACAAGGCATTTACTGCTTCATCAAGTGTAAAAAAACATGAACGAATACACACCCATGTGAAACCCTACAAGTGTTCTGTGTGCAACAAGGCATTTACTGCTTCATCAAGTGTACAAAAACATGAACGAATACACACCCGTGTGAAACCCTACAAGTGTTCTGTGTGTAACGAGGAATTTACTGCTTCATCAAATTTACAAAAACATGAACTAAAACACACAGGTGTGAAAATCACCTAATCTGAGAGAAATTAACAATGTGAATTTTGCAGCAGCACTGTATGTCCAAGAGAAAATAACAGGAAAAACGATAGATCTGATCATCTGAACAGAAGCAAAACACCACAATGGAAACAGAGATTGAAGAAGCAGAGACTAACTGAGGAAAGGAAACGGGACAAATATAACAATTCAGGAGGGGAGACAGAAGCCTAAAGCTCAAGAAAAGAATCAGACAAATAAAAAAGAAATACAATATTGAAAACAATGGGCTAGAACCATTAGCTGTCCATAATAAGCTCCAAATAGAACATATGGCAGGGAAAATTAAGAAAAACTGCGGCAAACAACGGAAGAAAGCAAAATCAACAGTTTGAAAACAACTCAAAAAAGTTCTACAGAGAACTCGGGGAAACAGAAACAAAATGTGGCAACTCCTCCTAAAAAAGAGGATCTTGGAAAATTCTGCAAATGGATAAATGAAGACAAAAAAGAACACAACAAAGAAGCAGATTGGATATGACACTTCGAAAAGAAAAAGCATCAGCAACAGGAAATGCACTCGATGATAATTAATTGATGGAGAAAATCAGAAATCAGCTCGAAAAAGTGCCGAACTTCAAATGCCCAGGCACAGATGGGATTCCAAACTTCTGGCTACAGCAACTGTATGCTTTCCACCCTCACCATGCTCGAGCATTGAAAAACTCATCCAAAGGGAACAGTCAATGGATAAATGGTTCACTGAAGGTGACGCTCTTCTCATCCCAAAATCCAATGAAACCCATCCACTTCATAAATATAAACCGATAACATGCCTACCAACAGCATACAAACTTGAAACAGGATTAATTACCGATGAAATTTATGAACACCTCACTCAATGAGAGCTTTGGAGGCAGAACAGAAAGGATGTAAGAGAGGATGTTATGAAATGATGGACCATTTGTTATTAAACAAGACCACACTAGAAAATTACAAGCTTCGAGAAACCAACTTATCCACAACCTGGATAGATTACATAAAAGCCTTTGACAGTGTCCCACATTCATGGATTATAAAATGCATGCAAGTTTACAAAGTTAACCCCCAAATAGTCACACTGATTGAGAAAGCAATGACGATCTGGAATACAACGCTGATGCTAACTCCTCACTTGGAAGGAAAGATTGAAACCCCAGGAGCAAAGACAACCTTACAAGTATCTTACAAGGTGACGACCTTTCCCCTCCTATTTTGTCTGTCTCTGGAGAAACTGAGTATCCTCATCAATGAACAAGGACACGGATACAATCTAATGTGGAACAGAAAATGACCCAATAACCTAGGCAGGTTACGTGCCTCGGAGTTAAAGACCGTTACGGCCTTCCGTCATCCGGTGGTGTTAATCGTGGGTGACCCGACTATCTTGAGGACACATGAAAGTCTACAGAATCTTGTTTCTCACAGTCAGAGTCCTTTAGGTGCTTTTTTGCAAACTCCAAGCGGGCTTTCATGTGTCTTTCACTGAGGAGAGACTTCCGTCTGGCCACTCTGCCATGAAGCCCAGATCGGTGGAGTGTTGCAGTGATGGTTGACCTTCTGGAAGTTTCTCCCATCTCCACACAGGATGTCTGGAGCTCAGCCAGAGTGACCATCGAGTTCTTGGTCACCTCTCTTACCAAGGCCCTCCTCCCCCGATTGCTCAGTTTGGCTGGACGGCCAGCTCTAGGAAGAGTCCTGGTTGTTCCAAACTTCTTCCATTTAAGAATTATGGAAGCCACTGTGCTCTTGGGAACCTTCAATGCAGCAGAATTTTTTTTATAGGCTTCCACAAATCTGTGCCTCAACACAATCCTTTCTCTCAGCTCTGCAGACAGTTCCTTCGACCCCATGGCTTGGTTTTTGCTCTGATATGCATTGTCAGCTGTGATACCTTATATGGACAGGTGTGTGCCTTTCCAAATCATGTCCAATCAATTGAATTTACCACAGGTGGACTCCAATCATGAAACATCTCAAAGATGATTAAGAGAAATGGGAGGCACCTGAGCAAAATTTCAAGTGTCATAGCAAAGGGTCTGAATACTTATGTAAATGTGATATTTCAGTTTTTTCTTTTTAATAAATTTGCAAAACCTTCTAGAATCCTGTTTTCTCTTTGTCATTATGGGGTATTAAGTGCAGATTGATGAGGGAAAAAAATGAATTTAAACGATTTCAGCATAAGGCTGCAACATAACAAAATGTGAAAAAAGTGAAGGTGTCTGAATACTTTCTGAATGCACTGTATATGTTGCATGGGGAACACGTGCTTCTGTGGATAAAGGAAGAATAAAATGATTCTTGTGTAAAATTAATTCGATTCTCATTGAGCATTTTATTGTGGATGTGTTAATGTGTGCACTAAATGTTTGGAAACTTTCTGAGAATGGTGAAAGTGTGAAATTATGAAAGTGAAATATGAGTGCGAAACAACATGGAGAATATTCTGGATGTCATGAAAGAGTGAAAATGTTATCCAACTCACTGTGCAGCCGCTCAGGGTGTGTTTCACAATGTACTGTCGCGTTACCCACGATTAACACCACCGGATGACGGAAGGCCGTAACGGTCTTTAACGCCGAGGCATGTAGCCGAAACTGGTGTGTGGTTCGTCGTGGGTGGGGGAAGGAGCGGGATGCTTACCTGCACGGAGCTCACGGTGTTTTATCCGAAACCCACAGACACAGAAACATGACAACAAATGAAATGTACAATAATGAATTTCATGAAATTAATGCACGGACTGAAAATGAACGGTGAGGTAAATCTATAATCCCAATCGAGGTACCTCCACATGCAGACTCAAACACCGACAGGGGAATGATAAAATAAAATAAAATCCCCCCTTTCTGCCGGCACTCAGCTTTGCTCTCGACGAGGAGTGTTTAAATGAATTCGCTCCCCAAGGCGGCCCAAAGCCGCTCACGTGGGAAATGGATCTCCCGCGATGAAGCTAACTCCAAGGGCCTCTCAATCACTCACAGCAGGCAGGTTGGTGGTCTTTCCGTCTTCTACCGACTCCTCTCTGGCCTTGCTCCCCCAGCTCTCTCTGGGCTCTGTCCCGCAAATATTCCTACAGGTCGCACAAGATCTGCCTGCAACCCTCTTATGGTTAAACTGCCAAAATCAAGACTCTCTGCTCACCTTCACTCCTTCATTCCTCTTTTCTCCCACCTCTGGAACAAACTCCCTCACTCTCTTCAATCCCACTCCACCCTCCAGGTCTTTAAAACAGCTGTTCACCACCATCTCTTATCTTCCCCCATCCAAAACCTTGATCTTTTCTACCCCCACTAATTTCACCCCAATTCCACTTTTTTGAAATACCAACTTCTGGCCTGGAAGTCCTTGGTGTGCTTGTGTTTTATACTTCTCCCTCCCCCCACCCCCTTCCCACGCCTCCTCCCCCCAAGCCCTCTCCCTTCCACACATCTCCCTGCTCTCAAATGTTGTGTTTGTGTGCTTCCCCTTCTCTCCCCATCTTCCGCTCCCTCTTTTTATATATTTTGTTTGTCTGGTTGATTTGTTTGTGAAGTAAATGTTAGCTCTTTCACGACCCTCGATTCAGTATACAAAAAAAAAAAAAAAAAAAAATGCACAAGATGGCACGAAGGCCCTCTCCGCATCACCACAAATGTGAGGGGGGTTGTGCGGCTGGTCCTCTTACGCTCTTGTCTCCCTTGAAAAACACCACCGACAAACAACACCCTTGGCTCCAACATGCAAAGGTTCTCTGATCTCCAAACAGCCCACCCCAAAAAGCGCACATGAGCCAGCCGCAGCCAAGAGCCAGAGACAAAAGTGATACAATAAAGAGCCCAGTACGTTAGTGTTACGGATTCGTAACTTCCGTTATTGGGGTTTTCACCCACTTGACGTAGTTCTGATCTTATGTACTATTATTATCTTCAAAAGGTTTATTATTCAGGAACGGTTATCTAAAGTTAAAAAGGCTAACTTTAAATGATACAGAAAACCGAACCGAAAGAGGTGAAGAGGAAGAAGCGGTGCGAGCAGAGTCGGGGAAGAAGCTGGTTGCTTTGCGGTCTGAACGAACGTTGTCGAGCAAGAGTCACATACTTTGGGGTTCCTGCGAAAAAGGAATTCCTGCGATAAAGTTGGTATCGCGGTGACGGATCATCCTGCGTGTCAGGTTTGGCGTTAGATTCCGAAGAATCATCGCTAGGTCGTGACGACTCGAGAACCACGAGCCGTCGGCCATTTTGACTCGTGCGCTTCACGCGTCGAGCAAACTTTCCTTGCTTCGTCAACCATTTCCACCGCTTTCAGACGTATCTGTGGTGTGTGTGGGCACCGAGGCTTTTGACGATTACTTTGCGGCTCGCCGACCGTGAACAGTGAAAGTTCATACCTGGAAGGTGCCTTTGGATTTCCCAATCACTGCGAGTGCGCCTTTGTGCTTCTGTAACCACGTGACCTTCTTTTCTCCGCTTTGGGCCGCGTGCGCCTTTGTGCCGTTTTGGGCGGCGTGTCTGGGCTTGTCCTCTGAACGAGATTCTGGTTTCGATTCGACATCGTTCCGTTGATCACTGGAGGGGATCCACTCTGAGCTCGAAGACGGAATATAGAGACATTGGGGAAGGTTCGTTGCCACTCACTTGGAGCAGTGAGTTACCTTATGCATGTTAGCTGATGGTACCATCATCTATATATATAAAACACAGTTTGTGTGTGTGTGTGTGTGTGTGTGTAATGTTACCGATAGACTCCTAAACGGAGAGGCTTACGTGCTTAATATTTGACATAGACATGGCCATTGAGCCTGGGACGAACATGGCCGAACTCAAAATATTTGACGATCAATATTTTTTATTCATATTTACTTACCTCAGCGCATTTCAGCGAAGTACCCGCTAATCTCAGCCGGTTCCAGAGCAGCTCGCTGATTCGCTCAGAGCGATCACATGATTTTCCATTCCCGCCGCCAGCCTGATTCGCTCAGAGCGATCACGTGATGTTCCATCCCGTCACGTCACACGTTTTTTCACCTTTTATGCGATCGTGTTTTGTATCGATTTTGTGCGATATGAATTAAATGTCTTTGAAACAGCTGTGAAACGTCTTTCCACAACCCTTCCGTAACCGATTGGAGCAGTTTATTGCCGCACAAAACGAGATCCGCGAAGTGAGTTGGTCGAGTCGTGCTGACCAAGATGGCGACACGGCGGCTTCACTTTTCACGGAGTATGAGCGTTCTATATATTTTCAATTCAGTGCGCCCGTGATTTGTGGCATAGACATGACCATTGGGCCTTCACGGTGTAATTTGTGCGAGGCTTTTGTCCGAGTGAGCTTGAGTCGAGAGGGCGAATGTACGGGTTGGGAATGTACGGGTCTCCCTTCCCCGCCCGGCAACGCCGGTACTGGAGGACGTCACAGGATCGGTGAGTCTCCAAAATCCGCTTCGTGCTGTTGCGAATATGCAGGAC